>NC_067493.1:57835627-58165627 GCF_947179515.1 Apodemus sylvaticus
TCTTATGGGGAGGAGCAGTGAACAGATGGTTCAGTGGTTATAAGTTCTTGCTGCCCTCACAGAGGACCGAGGTTCAGTCTCCAGTGCCCACGTTAGATGGCTCACACCACCTGTCACCTTAGCTCCAGAGAATCCAACACTCTCTTCTGTCTTCCACAGGCACTGCCACCCCTCAGCCCACACATATAAATATAACTTTTTTTTTCAATCTACACAAAAGGGCAGGGTTTTCTGTTTGTAATAACATGGGTCTCTCCTTTTTTACACTTTGTACTTTTTTGAGACAATTTGAACGTGATACCTTACTTGTATATATTCTAAATAATTGGAAAGACAGAATCCCTGCCCTTGGATGACGTGTGGCCTTTCATTTTAGGAACTGCCGGCTGGGCTGAGGGTGGGCGGCCACAACTGCTCTGTGTTCCTGGCTTCTCCTCCAGAACGGTTCGGAACGTTCACATCTTTTCTAGCTGAAGATTAGTTGCTGAACGGCCATCTCACCAGGAAACAGCTGCGGTGAGAGCAGGCAGGGCTGTCAGGTGCTTAGTGACAGTGCTGTGCTTCTGTCCCCAGCATCCCTCGTGGCTGCCTGGTGCTGATGGGAGTCACAGCAAAGGTGGGACCGCAGCTCTGCTGCATCCTTCCTGTGCTCCCAACAGAATGCTCTTCCCCAAAGGCTCAGAGCTGTGGCCAGCCGAAGATTAGTACTCACCTAGGAGATGAAATCACCTGTTCTCTTTGTAGACTGATCGATCTGTCTGTCTGTCTGTCTGTCTGTCTCTGTCTGTCTCCCTTCCTCCCCTCTCTCGTTTCTTACAGCATCAGAAAGTGAGCTAGCACTTGCCACTGTCCTCTCCAGCCTCTGTGCCTTGAGCTCAGCTTCTGGGGCTGCTGTGCCCCCTCCTCCTCCTCCCCCTCCTCCTTCATCCCCCTCCTCCTTCATCCCCCCTCCTCCCTTTCCTCCCCCTCCTCCTCCCTCTCTGGCTCAGCCTCAGCAGTTGTGCTTCTGTCTCCTTGCTGCCTTCCTGTTTTGACCATGAGAGGGAATTGCATTTTTCCCCATGTAGCGTTTCATGCTCGACACACATGAGCATTTCTGGGCATGTGTGCTCCTCGTACGGCTTCTGGCGTATCTCTGGTTCAGTGTTCCCTCCTGCCCATCCCATTAGCCCTGTGCTTCTGACAGCTCTCGGCTATTCCGAGTTGCAGCCTCTGCTGCCCTCTTGCTTATCCCGGCTTTTCTGTCCTGTGTCTTCTCTGATGTCCAGAATTGCCTCCCTCAGGCCCAGAGTTGACCATGGCACTTGCAGTTAGAGCTGCAGCCTCATCCAGGGTTGGGATTCTTGCAATTACATACACAATTTCAAAAAAGGATTCGTGTATGTATGTATTTATGTATGTGGGTACTTTGTCTGCATGTACATCTGCACACCAGAAGATGGCATCAGACAGTTGTGAGCCGCCATGTGGGTGCTGGGAATTGAATTCGGGACCTTTAGAAGAGCAATGGGTGCTCTTAACCACTGAGCCATGTCTCTAGCCCCAGTATAAGAAAAAAAAATTTAAGCCTCCCCCCTTTTTTAGATAGGGCTTTTCTATTTTGTCCTGGAACTCCTTTTTTTGACCAGGTTGGCCTCAAACTCAGAGATCTGCCTGCCTCTGCCTTCCAAGTGCCGGGCCATGCACCACTATGGCCAGCCCGGTTTTATTCTTGTGACTACTCACAGCTGGCTTTCTGTACCCTACTGGTGGGTTCCTCATATATGGGTTCAACCATGAATTAAACATTTTAGGAGAGTGTGTCCAGATACACCCTGTGCTGTCCTCACTCCCTGACTATACAGCTCAGCAAATGCCGTAACAGGTTCTCAGGCCGGTGGGTCATCAGCAGTTACCCCTGAGTAAGGCTCACTCTGCGGATGTGCCTGGCTTAGGTATGGGGATGTAGAATTGAGTTTAAGAGATAGCTGCTGTCTTCAGGGTTTTTGTTTTATTGGGGGTCCACTGTGTCAGCTCCCAGAGGTCTGGAAAGATCCTGTATATGTAAGTGATACTCCTACCACAGACAGAAGCAAACTCCAGGTGGCTGGAGGTGTCCATTGACATTGTGGTGTGTGGTGTGTGCTTTCTCCAGGTGGTGCTGGGCGTGCAAACCGGGGCCGCACACTTTCTAGGACAGTGCTCTATCAAGACTCTACCCCAGCCAGTATTTTTGTGTTGATTACTTCTGTGTCAGGGAGTACACTTGGAATACCTGCCGAGAAGCCACAGCATGTATGTGCACCCACTGATAAGTTGCATGAGACCGTGTGGTGGTGACCAGTGCTCTCTGCTGCTGTCTGGGAGTGAGTGTGTGGTCTGCATGTATGCTGTGTTCATGAAACACCCTCCACATGCATGTGAGGAACGTGGCTTCACTGTTGGAGGCAGATTTCCTGTTCGCTGTGGTCTAACTTACCACATACCCTGCTCTTTCGGCTGTGTAGGGTTACAGGATGAAGTCTCCCTTTATGACAGGACATTTTTCAGCACTGGACTGTCTGTCCACTTCCCTCTTCCCTCTGTGAGTTCTGAGGCTATGTTGTCTAGGTTTTTGCCTTCCTGCTAAGTCCATCGTGAGGCAGCAGGGCCGTTTTTTCCTGGTGTCTGTTTCTTTGGGCTGCCATTTTTCCATCCTCCGTTATGAGCAGTCTGGGGCTGTGCTGCAGTGAGCCTTGCAAGCAGCAGCACGGACGTCGGAGTTTTACACATTGCTGTTTAGCATTTTTGCTGTCACCTAGTGAGATGTCACCCTTTACAGTGCCTGTGCTCTAGCACCTCGCTGTCTACACTCACTAGCCTCGCGCCTAGTGAAAGAAAGACACAGAGGTTGTCTTTCTTCCTGAAAAGGTTCCTTGAAAGTTTCTTGAGGGGCGGGATTGGGTGGCTAAAACCTGTTTGTTGTGTTTTCCCTTCCAAGTAGCCATTCAACAGTAGACATGGCTCTCCACTGTGAGTCTACAAGAGCCACGGTGTTGACCATCTAAGGTTCTGTGTGTGGCTAGAGTGCCCGGGCAAGTGTCCTTTGCTCTCTTCCCAAGGTGTACTTGTGTGTGTGTGTTTGTGTGTGTGCATGTGCGCGTGATCATTTGTAAACACGGCACTCTGGAATTGTGGGAAATGAATAGAGACTCAAGAGACAGCATTTAAAACTGACAGGCTCATGCTTTAATAGACACTGAATCACAAAGGAAGGGCCAAGCGCCCACAGCCTCAATAAAAATATGAAGTTCTTTTTACATGGCAAATTTCATAATATAAAAAGTTTAATGCTGTCTGGAAATTGTGTAATTTACAAAAAGAGTCCATGTAGGCCAAAGGTGGCTAACAATGCATATAAGGAGAGTGAATGCCAAGTGGGGAGGTGCCCAGGACGGGGGCTGCTGAGTGCTGGCGTGGACGTCTCTGAAGGATTCTCTACAAACGGGTCGAGTTCACAAGCCACGAGTACAGTCGATTCTGTGTGAGGGAAAGCTGTGCTGCTGCAGGTTGCCGGCATACACGGTGCTGAGGACTACTGTGCAGGGGCAGCACCTCACCACTGATCAGTGTGGACTGAATTTTTTTTTAAGGGAGGGAGGTGAGACCTGCACACTGGTGCAGGAACAATGTGTGAGTTTTGGTAGGTGATTTTCTTGGGTGTGTTTGCAGGTAGGAGGAGTCATTGCTGGTGAAAACTGGAGCGGCCTGCGGCCTTGCTTTGTGATCCCACCAAGCTCCCAGGGGAAGCTGCGCTCGTTTGGATCGTGTCTTTGTCTGGTAGAGCAGGGTAGAACATTTAAGTAAAAATTTATTAAAACTTTTATTTCCTGAGCTTAAGGGGATGTCTCTATACTACCAGCAAAGGGGAAACAGAGACCGCTGTTGTAACTGTGACTCGGATCTGTTGGTTGGAAGAGGCAAGAGCTAGGTAGGAGCCACCTGCACGAAGTGTGAGCCCTCGAGGCCTTGGGCCCCGTGGGCCGGCCAGTCTCCCCCGCTTCCTTGAATACTTCCTGGCGTTTTCCAGTTGTGTGTACCAAGAGTTGCCTACCTTTCTTTTGAAAGGCTGGGTAACAGGTGACTTCAGGCTTTGTGAACCAAGAGGCAAAATCAGGACTTCTGCTGTACTCATTAGCATTTTAAAAGGTCCGATCCACCGCTGGCTTATGGCCAAAACAAACAGAACTTCAAACTCATTCACCAGCCCTAGCTGTGGGTCATGGTCGTCAACCCCTGACCCTTACAGAACTCTGATCACACAGTCTCTCATGATTTGAAGCGTCCTCTTTGCGACATAGCTGAGAACGCTTCATTTGACTTGATTTCACATGCATGGAATCGCCAAGAATGGCATAAACGACGTCTTGGGTCTGCACACAGGTCCCGTTATTTTGCCAATTCTGTTTTCCTTCATTGAAACTTACATCTAAGACAAATAAAAAGCATCCCAGGTACTGCTCAGTGTCAGTCAGGAAAACAACAGCATACCTAGGGCACCAGGGCAGCCTGGAAGTCCTCCTCCATGGCTTGACAACCACGCATGGTCTGAGGGGTGGAGGTATTTGCTGAATGGCGGGCTGCACCCTGGGTGAAGCACAGAGAGCCAGGCTCCTGGGCACTTGGGGAGAGGCTGAGGTGGTGGCTGAAGAGGACAGAACCCAGCCACCCGTGTTTGTGCTGAGGTTGATTCTCGGTTGCCGAGGACCTGACTTCTTTGCAAGTCGTTTGCACAGTGCTGGGTTTGGTTTTCATCTGCTACATGGTGAGTTAGCTCCCTGCTAACCTAAGATAGTATACGCTGCAAGTATTTCTCTCCTAGGGCCAGGGCCAGGTTAGAACGACAGACTCTTGTTATAGTTGTCACCAAGGTAGTTGGGTCAAATGCAGAATCCTCTACGACAAAACTCACTGGAGCAACATGGAGTCAGTTTGCAAAAGAACATTGTCAGCGGCTACAGAGGGAGGTCCTAGCATGGCATGTTGGTGCAGGCTGAGGCAGGAAGATCCCTGAAAATCTGAAAGGCTAGCTTGGGCTAGAGACCCCCCAACCAGAAACAAACCCAAGTCAGAGCTGACTAGAGGTCAGGAGTGTCCTGGGGGTCATGATGCCAGCCAGGCCCCTAGACCCCTGTGGTAATGGGGCCTGGATGACTGCTCTCACAGTGGGGAGGGTGGGGGCCTTCATCTCAGTGCTCACACAGGAGGAGTCTTCGCCTGACCAGGTGGTGGTGCAGCTGGAGCTGTTGCAGTGTGTGCAAAGACTGACCTGGTGAACGGCAGCCAGTAATCACAAGAGGCTAGCTGGGCTGTAGGGCCTGGTGACCAAGAGAGGAGAGCTCTGCAGCAAGGCAGCAAACGACACGGCAGCAGTTCCGGTCTAGCTAGCGAGGGACTGGATTTTCATTTTTTTGTGGGTTTTTTTAAAAAATTTTTTTCCTTCTTTCTCTCTCTCTTTTTTCTTTAAATAAGGAAATTGAATAATTTCAACCATTCCCCCAGGGAAACTTGATTCTTACTTATGGATGGATATTCAAAATTTGACATTTAAAATTTCTTGAGCTTTTAAAAATAATGGCTATAAATGCAAAGTATTGTTGATAATAAAACCAAGTGTTTATCCATGTACAAAAAGGTCAGTCATGTTTTAAAAGCACAATGTTGTGTTTTAAACCACAATTGCATAGTTCTAAAATGCCTGGACAAGAGTACAGAATTTTTATTTTTGTTTTTGTTTTTTTGTTTTTTTGTTTTTTTTAAGAAAATTCAAGTTTGGCCAGAGTGGGGTCAAAAGGCCCTTGGCCTCGCTCATGGGGAGCAGCTGGGGGTGCAAGCTTTCAACACGAGTTATTGCATTGTGGCTGTGACTTCCGTATCCACCAAAAATGGCTACAATTTAATCACAAAGAATTGGCATTTTAAAAACCATAGTTGTCCTTTTGGCTAATGCAATGCATCAGTGCAGAACTTAGAACGTTAGATGTCCCACCAGCACCTGGAAGCCCAACAAGAGCCGTCTGTGCTCCTGTAGGAAAGGTGTGCATAGAGACTTGGTAGCAAACCCTGTGGCAGGAGCATAACTCTAGCAGGGCAAAGAGGCAGAGAAGGCACTGCCATTCCCACGCAAGACCTGCTTTTGGTGAATCTGGCCCAGGGGCTACCCGTGAGTACAGTGGTATTTGGCATGGCAGTGACCTGCCCAGGGAGCCCACCTGTCTGGGGAGAGACGGTGTCGGTGGCTGTGTGGGTGGGTGGCCGCACTGGACGAGGGGCCGAGCGACCCTGGCTGTGGTGTGCACTGAGTCGGGGCAAGAAGCTGATTTAACATTTGGAGGAAGGGAAGAGCCGTCCTGGGGACAGGAACTTGTAACCGTTGGCCAAGGGAAGTCTCAGAGGGCGCGTGGCGGCAGCTGTTGGGTTGCAACCACTGGGGGTTGTCAGGGTTGCTGTATCTGTGCACCAGTGGCCATTGGTGGGAACTTTGGGTAGCACCTCGTCACATGGCTGCACAGACAGCTCCTTCAGTTCCAGCCTGTCCACCCCACCCTCCTCCTTGCCATGCCGAGGGGACAGATTTAGCAGGCTGAGGACATCTCTTTTTGATGTCAAGGTTCCCGGTGCACCTCGACATATTTTCCGGGGGCCCCTCGGGGGCTGGGGTGTGCTCTGCCAGAGCATCTTGAGGCTGTGTACAGCCTGCACCTTCTCGTCGGGGGCATCAGCTGGACTGGAGCGAGCAGAGCCCGCTGAAGAGTATGAGAGCGCTGGAGATGGTGCGCTGCACGCAGGGGACGCGTTCCGGGGGGACTTGGAAATGTGAGCGCTGTAAGGAGAGCTGGGGTACTTGAGTCTGAAGAGTGGCGGGTCTGCCGGGGAGACTGGGGTGTCACGGCCAGGCGATGGGTGGCTGCTGCCGGGAGGGCTCAGGCCATCCTTGCCCGACACCTCTGATGTGGCAGGGCTGCTCACCTTGGGAAGGGATGAGCTCCTGGCTGGGGGCTGGGGTTTGACAGTGAGCGGTGACAACTGGCTCCTCTGATGAGAGAGGATAGGCTTGCTGAAGGCGCTGGTCTCTGAGGCCCTGAAGACTGTGGTGCTGCTGGGCGCTACCACGCCATCGTCTCGGTCAGAGCCGGCGGGGCCACCACTTCTCTGAAGGCGCTCTACTGCCAGGAGGTGGCTTTTGGTCTCCTCTAGGATCCTCTGGGCCAACTCCTGGGGGTCCAGCTTTGGAGTGCTCTCCTCCTGGGACTTCACAGTGCTGTCGGTCTCCGTGCTGGACTGGTCCGACTCACCTGTGTCTGAGCTTGCCAGCTTACCCACTTTCTGGAAGGGAGAGTTTGGGCTGGGGATCAGGGTCATCTTCACAGGGGAGTTGGGCGTGCTGACACTTCCCTTGGAGCTGACTGAAAGCCTCACACCACCCGGTGCCTTGACGCACGGTTGCTTGGGGTCTGGGGAGAAGCGTGTCTTCCCCTCGCCTTGGTAGGCTGACAGAGGCTCCATGCTGATGATAGAGAACCCCTCGTATTCTTCTTCTTCTTTGCTGGCCCCGCGTCTGGCCTGGGGGGACATCTGGCGCCGTGGCAGGGTGGCTCGTTGTGGGTGGGTGTTCTTGGACCTATCGTAGTCCTGTCGTCCTCGGGGACCTCCGCCTTCCAAACCCCCCTCCGGCTTGGAGACAAAACTCATGGAGGAGGCAATTGAGCTGAGACTGTACACGGAGATGGCGTCGGAGGCAATGCTGTCTGCCCCAGTGGGCGAGAAAGGGGGGTGCTGGGAGCCCAAGGGCAGAGCGTTGGACATGGACTGTGCCGACGCCAGGGACTCCAGGGAGGATGAGCTGTCCAGGCTGAGGCGCTTGGGGAGCTCGGTGGAATCTAGGCATCGAACAGTCAGGCCAAAGAGTTAGGATTTCACAGACCGACACCTCCTTCATGAAGCCTCCCTAATGCTGGAAGCTAGCGAAGACTTACTACACAAGGACAATGTGAATTAACCCCAACTTTGTCAACCACAAGTAAAAGACCCTAGGATTTGCCTAGTCATGTGCCACAGGCCTCAGCCCCTTCTCGGCTCCTGTCACCTTCCACTCAAGCCTTAGTCCTTACTGTTCTTATGAACATCACTAGTGAGCTCAGGCCCCCAAAGGCTTGTCTTCAGTGCGTGCACATCCCCTGCTTCTGCCCTTTGACACCCCCCGCCCCGCCATGCCTGCCAGCAGGGCAGGGAGCTCCTCCTCTTGTCTGCGCTGGCCTCTTCCCAGATATCCCGGCCTCCCTCAGCAGGCATCTCACTGGACAGTAGAGTGCACACTGTGCCCAGGACAGCCCTCCAACCCGTTCCTGCCGCTGCTTTCCATGTCTGTGCAATGCTGCCCTGATCGACTGATTGGTCGGTGCCTGCTCTGAGAGCCCAGTAACCCCTTGGGCCTTCCTGTTACAGTTACATTCTTTAGCAGGACCTGTCAGTTCAGCTGCCCTCTAGCCATAGCTATCACCCAGCTGCCAGCTTCCTATCCCTGGGACGACAGCAGAGCCGGGCGCAGTCCCATGGGCCTCCTCTTACACCATGTTCACCTACATGGCCCTGGAGTAGGACAGGCATACCCTGCCACCATGCCATGTCCCATTAGCTCCAGTGCCTCCTGTCTTGTCCCCACTTTGCTGTTCCTGAGGCAGTGGTTCCTTAGGTTGGCCCCAGGCAAGCTAATGCGTTTGCTGCCTGCACACCCCAAGGACCAGGCTCTCCAGAGCGACAGGGGAGGAGCTTACCGAAGAGTGACAGCAGGGACTGGAGAGCAAAGTGGGTGGTGCGCCGACTAGCCTGTTTCCCGGTTTTCAGGATCACTTCCTCTTGGCCCACTTCACACAGGTCAAACCCTAGAGGAACACGGAAGAGGCACGGCCCTCACCATGGGCAGCGTGGCAGGGGTGCCAGTGAGTATCCAGGGGGGACTTCCCAGCTGACCCATCAGGTCAGGCTGCCTTGCTCAGAAGAGCTCCTGTGCACAGCCTTGCCCGCTGCTGTGGAATGCTGCCCGACTCTTCTGCAGTCTTCCTTGGCCACAAAGCCATGTGCTCAGCACTGGGGCAGGACTTTAGGCTGGCATCCAGGAAGGAGGCCCCTCTCTGCTTGAGGGCAAGGTCTGCCCGCATGCCCTCCGTATCTGTTGTCCTTGGGGTCTGAGATGCCCTTCTGCATTTGTGTCCGAGGGGCTGCTAGCGCCCCCTCCTATGGGTTTTAATGGGCTTCAGAATAGCACAGAGGGCATTGGCTCTCCTGAGCCAGAAGCTGGCTAATGAGCCATTGATGCAGCAGTTAAATGATTTCAGAGACATCCTAGCAGCCACACTGAGGTGGGGGCGGCCCTTGAGCCCAGGTGTTCTAGGTTAGCTGAGCCCCACAGAGACAGCCAGCAAGCACTGTGGCCAGAGACTGTCCCCAGAGGAGACCAGCCAGGCTCCCTATTTGAGCCATCACTGAGCCTGCTGGAGACCGTGGGGTGGGGAAGGAAAGGAAATGGTATGAGAGTTCCTTACCTGGCCTGGAGGCCCTGCCCTGCCCTAGGCCTGGGGGGCCCCTTCCTGCCTCTACCCTGGTGCTGCTCTTGGTCCTTCTGTCCTGACTACTAGTTGCTTAGGTCTGGCCTGGCACTGTCCCTTCCTCTAGCCAGCAGCCCCCTGGACACGTGGTAAAGCCTGTGTTTGTGTTGGTGAGGTCAGGACAGACTAGAGGAGACACTGTGATGGAGGGAAGTGGGGCTGCAGCATCAGCCTCTAAATCGATTGGAAATTTCTACCACACTGGGTTTGACCCAATAGAAACACAGGGAAAACAGAGTAAGGAAAACTGAAATTAAGTCAGAGGCACCTGGACCTACCAAGAGCCGCCAGGAACTCATGACATCCTGGGAGCCGCCACAGTTGGACACTGAGGGAGACAGGGATGGGAGCTGAGGCAAAGTCCTGTTCCTTCTCGCACGCCTGCAGCTGAACCAGCACCTGATGGAGCTGAGGGAGGGACAGACAGAGGTGAGCATACACATGCAGCCTTTTGAGCATCCCACCCAAGCCTCATGGCCCCTGTCACATACTGCTGACCTCTCATGACACCTGCAGCAGCCCCACCCCCACCCCGTCACACCTACTGCAGTCCCACTGTCACACCTTACTGCAGTCCTCTCTGGTCACACCTACTGCAGCCCCCCTGGTCACACCTACTACAGGCCTTCTCTGGTCACACTTACTGCAGGCCTTCCCTGGTCACACCTACTGCAGGCCTTCCCTGGTCACACCTACTGCTGCCCCCCCATGACACCTACTGCTGCCCCCCCATGACACCTACTGCTGCCCCCCATGACACCTACTACTGCCCCCCATGACACCTACTGCTGCCCCCCATGACACCTACTGCTGCCCCCCCATGACACCTACTACTGCCCCCCCATGACACCTACTGCTGCCCCCCCATGACAGCAGCCCTCCCCTGTCACACCTACTGCCTCCCCTGGTCACACCTACTGCAGCCCCGCCCCGTCATACCTACTGCTGCCCCCCCCCATGACACCTACTGCAGCCCTCCCCTGTCACACCTACTGCAGCCCTCCCCTGCCACACCTAACTGTAGTCTCCCTGGTCACACCTAACTGCAGTCCTCTCTGGTCACACCTACCTCAGGCCACCCTGGTTACACCTACCTCAGCCCCCCCCCCCCTGGTCACACCTACTGCAGTCCTCCCTGTTCACACCTACTGCAGCCCCCCTGATCACACCCAGTGCCCTCTGTGCTGGCCATGGACAGTATGGCAAGACGCTGTGTGTGGCGAAGGTAGAGGAGACTCTAGGGGCCCCAGACCTCCTCTGCCTTTTAGCACAGGAGAGGCTGCAGGAGTTGGGGAGGGGAGCTGGGACTGCCTCTGATTTGCTTACATGCCTTAAAGGTAGGCCATCTGTAGGGTCTTGCACTAGATGGGGAAGATTTGATTTCTACATTTTGTGACCACAATGCTCATGGAACAGTTCGTGTGACCCACTTGGGTGTCAGGTGAACCCTGCTTCTGGGGTAGGGATGTTCTGCCTGTGTTTGTCACTGGTTCTGCCTCTGCTGATCTCTGGTGGAACTTGAGAGGTCAAATCAGGACAGAGCGGAACAGGAAAGGGGTAGCCAGAGCAGAGGAGGGTACAAGCCCCCAGCCCAGAACTCTGTGCCAGCATTCCTGTGCACAGCCAGCGAGCTCAGAGCTGCAGGGTACAGGGGTGGGTGGGAAGGTGCTCACCTGACAGCAGCTGCTAATTAAAGTTGTACTTACCATTCCCACCATATTTTTAACAGCCTTCAGCCAGCAGAGTATAAAGAAAGGAAAGGGTAGAGAGAGAGAGAGAGAGAGAGAGAGAGAGAGAGAGAGAGAGAGAGAGAGAGACAGAGTTTAGATTCAAGCATAGCAGATATGCACACAAGCCGCTCGCTGCCTTAGAAGATGCTGCACCAGCCTGGCTCTGACTGGAGAGGAGTGAGAGGCAGCAAGGGGGACACAGGAGGTGAGCACACAGGAGATGCCCTGGCCAGCGGCCAGCCATCCTGGGGCCCACAGTGAACAGACCCAAGGTCCCTTTGTTCCACGAAAGCAAGAGACATAAACAGCTGGCACTCTGAGGCTCTTGGCCAGGCCCACGGTGTAGGGGTGAAGTTCTGCATTCTTGTCTGGAGAAGAGACAAGATTGCAGTTGTCTGGAGTTCTCTTCTGGATGTTTTAACACGCAGTGATTTAGAGGTGTTCTCTAATACTATTCAGTGAACGGATGTGGCGTGCTAATTATAAAAGCAGTGGGGACTCAAGGAAGCCAGGTCACTGACTGGCTCTGTGTCCCAGTGATGGTGCCAACAGTCCCAGGGCAGAGGAGTTTCCAGGAACCACTGAGGGTATCTGCCCTGCTGAAGCTCACACAGGGTAGCTATGCTGCGCATAGCTGAGACTGGTCGATACTCCTCAGCAACATGCATTACTGTGCCAAGTTCCACCCTCCTGGATGACCAGGGAAACCACTCTGCTTCCCTGAAGAATGCCATCCAGATCCCCTCCCCCCCACCTGTACACCTGGGTGGTCTCTGGATTCTCAGTGGCCAGAAGGAAAGTTGGGGCAGGTGGAGGGGGGTGGACAGAGAAGCTGCTGGGAATGGGGCTGCTCGGAGCTCAGAGTCAGAATTCACGCCCCCCCCCCCAATTCCACATTTCCTCAAAGCTGCCTCTTCTCTAAAAAGGCTTTGCCCTCAGGTGCTGGCCCAACACTGTGACACTGGTCAGATAGCTGGGGGAGCCTCGGGAGGTGGCAGGGTGCGAGAGGACAGTGAATAGAGGGTTCTGGTGACACCTGGATCAGAGGCAAGGCCGTGAGCCCTAAGAAACTGTGTAGCCCTTGCTTATTCAGAGATGCCATCCTAGCTATTCTCTCTCTTCAGAGGCAGGGCAGGCACGCTCCACATTTCCGGTCACTCTTTCTGCCCAGCCTGCACTGAGCTGTACTTACCCGGCTGATGAGCTGCTCGCCTGTCTCTGAGGCTGTGATGAGCTTGCACAGTGCTTGGAGGGCTGGGTTGGGCAGACCTAAGCAGGGACAGAGGAGCAGAAGTCACCTTCTAGGGAAGGAGTTCCGGTGCTCAGCACGGAGGATGGTTAGCCTACTGCAGGTTGGCCTGGCCGGTGGCATGTTCCTGTGTGGCCTGGAGCACGTGGCCCCCAGAGAAGAGGGGCCATGATGCTGTGCTTTACTCCCCCACAGTTATGGCGCTGGGACAGCCTTGACCCCAGGTGGCCATGCGCCTGTGTCAGCCTGGCTGCTCTGTGGTTTTGCCAGAAGCATAGCTACTAGTGACAATGTTTGCCTGGGACCACTCTCATCCCCCAGCCCAGGTGGGGCCAGCACACCATCATAGACAGGAAGGCTGGGTAAGGTGGGCATCAGCCGTGCATCCGTGGCAGTGCCTCTCGGGGACTCTGTCACCTTGGGGCATGTTTCTAGCTACAAGGCCCAGCATCCTTGTGACGACTCGTGGTATCCCTGTGCCAGGGCAGCTTACCCAGCAGGGCCTGGAGAGTGCTGCTGCACTGCTGCAACCTGTCGCCTGGGTCTGAGGTTGGAAAAAAGACAGCTGCCGGCAGCCCACTGGTGGCAGGGTCCAGCCGGAAGCCCACTGCAGTGAGGAGAGCCTGCCAGCCAGGGATGCCACCCACTTTGTTCTCGACGCTCTGCTGCGATGTGTACATGGCGTTGCGCTGTCCATTCTGGATCCGCTGCAGGGACTTCTCCACCTGGTGGTAATGGGGCAGTTAGAGACCCAGGTTAGCCCCGGTCCTCCTCCTGGGGCTTTGGGGGAAGTGGGTGTCATGCTGACTACTGCCACCTAGGAAGGCCATTTGGCCAGACTTTGGGACACGATACTGAGGAGGTTTTATGCATAGGAGGGTGTGTGACTGCCAGGAGCTGGTCATCAGAGCTGCAGGGCTGGGGCCAAGGAGTCTTCCCTTCTCTACTCTGCAGAAAACAGCTTCAGGCCAGAGCCTGCCCAGGCCTGCACCCTCACCACCCTGCCAGATTCTCATTTTCTACAAAGCTCTCCCGATGGACACCTGGCTCTGTCCTGAGACGTCACAGGCACATGTGTCCCCACAGAGGCTTGCAGACTGTCTAGCATGTCACCTGAGGCTTCTCTTAGAGCGCAGCACAAATCAGACGTTTGGGGGAAAAGAAGTGTCCACCTACTAGGGGTCAGGAGTGGCTGTCCCTGGGACAGAGGGGTCAGAGGCACATTGCCTCCTGCAGGACAAACAGGTATTGTTACAAGAAAGGGTGGTGGGGGCTTGGGGGTGTGGCTCTGGCCACTACCAAGAGGAGGAAAGCAGTGGATATGCCTATAGCCGGAGGCCTCATGAGGCCCTGAGGCCGGTTGGACAGAGTGAGCAGAAAGGGCAGCTGGGAGAAGTCTGCAGTGGCGTGCAGCAGTGCCTTTGGTGTAGTGGGGGACTCGAAAGGGCTCACAGATATGGGGTGACGGAGAAAGCTAATGTCTCGGCATCCTCGGGGCCTGGAGTATGGCTGCTCACAGCGGCTGGGCTCCCCTAGGTACAGCACATGCCGATGGCCTAAGGGTCAGAACCTCCACACAGACCCAAGCCCAAGGAATCATGCACCTTCTCTCTCAGCAATGTGTAGAGAGCCCCGGACTCGGGGTTGGGGGGCTCAACAGCCTGGCTTGGGTCTTCTTCATGCACTAAGATGATTACCCAGTCAATATGGCCTGCCCACCTAGACCCCAGCCTACTTCCCACTCCTGCAGTGGGTTCTCTGAAGCTATGGTGTCTGCTCTAAGCCTGTGAGGTAACCACAGACAACCGTGTGTCTGTGCTGCATGGGCCCAGCCTGGGCCAGGGTTGGGCTGGGAATGATAAGAGACTGCCCTCCATGTTCTGAGCAAAGGGGAAAGATAGGACACGTTTTGTGCCACCATTTTGTTTTGGGGGTGAGGGAATCTTTTGTAGTCCAGGTCAGCCCTTAACCCCTGGCCTTTTAGCTGCACCTTCTGAGTAGCTGTCTTAGCTGCCAGCTTCTAACTGTGCAGGCGCCTTTAGGCCTCATGGACACTGGGGCTGGCCAAAGACATAATCAATGCTTCCCTGAATCCAGGGAAAGACTCTGGTAATGAAGTCTGCCAGCTGCGGGGGTCTTACTGCCGGCCGGCGATTCATCCGCTAATCCACCCGCGACCCTGAGGTCTCCTCTCACCACCACCCCTCCAGGTAGGAAACCGAACAGTTGGATCTTGCCACCCCATCTCATGCTGTCCCGGCCAGTTCTCACCGGCACCTTGCCCAAGCTCCCCAGAGGGTCCTGCCAGCCCTCACCAGGTGCAGCAGCACACGCAGGGCGTCCCGTGCTCGCTCCGGGTGCTGCAGGATCTCCGTGAGCGCCTGGCCGACGAGCGACGAGGGGCTGTTCAGCTTGACATCACTCCCGATGAGTGTGAAACCTGAGGATAGCACAGGGGGCTCCTCAGGGGACTGCAGGGGACAGCACTGCTACCCAGCCCAGCAAGAGAGCTGAGCGCTGGCAGGTGTGGGCTGTTCCTGGCCTTTTGGGCACCCATACTGCTTAGCTGCCCCCGTGAGCCATCGAAGGGTACTCCAGAGCAGCCTCTGGCCTGGGCAGCCTGAAGCTCCCTTGTCAGAGAGAGGCCTTGTGGGAGAGAACTTGGAGCAGGAGCCAGCCATCGGGGGTTAAGACTGTTGTTCCTACAATTCAGAAGGAACAGCCTGCGCGAGCAGCAGGCAAGACCAGGTAGCGGAGCAGCAGGAGCCCATTGGCCTCCCCTCCTGGAGCCTTCCCTTAGCTCCTCTGCCTCTCAACAACAACAACAACAACAACAACAACAACAACAAAACAAAACCAACAAAATGCATGAATGCCACTTTCAAACAAGCACACCAGCCCAGGAAGCCAGCACACAGGCAGGGATTCCCGTGGGAATGAAGGGCCAGGCAACGGGTCTGGTCTCCTACATGGATGCTGTGGGGCCTGGACAGGACAGGTATGGTCTGACAAGGGACTGTGGGTCAGCAGGACTCGTGCTCTGCCACAGCACAAGCCACTCGGTGGCACGGCCACACTGAAGCCTTGTGCTGCTCAGTGGGAGGCAAGGCCACCCTGGAGGAGCTGTGACACTGCCAGGGGTGCTGGACTGCAGAAGGGCAGGTGACATCTGCATGGCCACATCAAGGGTCTCTCTCTCTTCCCCCCACCTAACACGGAGCTTTGAACTCGGTGCCCAGTGACAGACACTGTCCACTGATGCTGAGTGCTGTGGACTCTTCCTGAGGGTGACCCGGAAGTGGGTGGTTGTGCTTCCAGGGGCTGAAGATGGGGCCTTGGCAGCCAGAGCCTGCTTCCCGCCCTCAGGCCCACCTGCGGGCTTCTGCTCCCTACCTGCCCAGTTGGCGGGGTGAGAGAAGGCCTTGCTGCTCTGTACCACCTTCATGGCCTCACCCAGGGAGGCGCTGGCCTTCAGGCCGTTCAGCAGGGATGAGTAGAAGGCATGAACGAACATCTTGGAAGCCGCAACCGGCACCGGCCACAGAGCCACAAGTACACACTGTGCGCCGGCAGCTAGGAAGGCCCGCGTCAGTGCCACCAAGCCGTCTGCGGTGACTCGTCCGTTGGCCTCCTGGGAGGAGCTGAGCACCACCAGCTTCACAGATAGCCGCAGGTCCAGGAGGTCAGCCGCAGTGAGGAGCAGCTCCCGCAGCGGCGGGCAGTCCGAGATGCTTTCTACGTCACTTGCATCGTCCTGTACCCGCAGTGACTCGGGGATCGTGTAGGGGTGGCCGAAGGAGCTCTTGCTGCCAGCAGGGTTGCCCTCCGTGTTGGGTGTGAGGACTAAGGCCGACAGCTTCCAAGAGACATGGGTAGCAAAGTGGACACACTCGGCCTGGGTCAGGGCACTCATAACCCTCTCCTTGGTGGCCATACTGCCCACAAGGGGCTGACAGCCCAGAAGCTCTGACACCATGTATGCCTCCTCTTCTGCAGAGGGCATCGGGCCCCACAGCCACCTGTCCATCACTGCTGACGGGAGCTTAGGGTTGCCTATGACAGCTGCCATGGCGGTGGAGCTGGAATACGTGGGCGGGGTCTTCCTCAGGTGACACTGTATGGAGAGGAGGCACTGTGAGCCGGGCACCACACTCACCCTAAGTTTTCAGCACCTTTGTGATCCCATGCGGCCATCCCTGCTGCCAGCAGGGTAGAGACTTCTGCAAGCTGGCAGCACCCAGTGCCTAATGCTTAGTGAGCCAGGCAATGCCAGGGACACCAGCTCCCTTCCCATCGGGGATGTGGGGTTGACCATGGAGACTTCAGAAGTTTGTTCCTTTCCCTCTGAACTGATCCTGCCTCTTGAGGAAGTTATAATACACCAACAAACTAAAAATTAAGATCTTTAAAACCACTGAGGCAGAAACTACCCCATATGAATTATTCCCTGGGGCTGGAGCCTGGGGCCTGGTTACTAAGCCTGCCCACTGCATGGGAGAGCCCAGAATCAGGCAGTGTGTTACCTTGGAGTGCGGACCAAGGGAGCGGACGGCAGGCACAGCGATGAGGGTAAAGCGCTCGTACAGGTACTCGTTGGAGGCGCTGCCCTTCAGGAGAGCAAAGGGGACAAGGTAGAGCTCCCCCTCCAGAACCAGGACCAGCTGCCGATGCCGGCCCACGGGGCCGCTGGAGTGCATCAAGCCCTGCAGAGGAAGGACAGGCGCTGACTCGGGGTGGGAGGCCACATCGCCCTGGCTGGTAGTCAGGGCAGGTCTGCAGGCCGTGGCTACTGGATGTGCTGCCCTGCACAGTGTTAGCAGGTACTGTGCGTCTCACTGGGAGACAGGAGGCCATGTAGTGGACAGTCTGTCAAGGTCTGTGAGAGGAGGAGGTGGCAGAGGAGACACCAGCCTCAAGGGGAACGGCACCCAAAGGAGGAGCAACTACCGCTCGAGCCAGTCTGGAGGTGAGGACGAGTGTAGACGGAGCTGCCCTGGAGCTCCCCAAGAACGGTGGGGAGCTGTGCTGCCGCCAGGACTCAGGGCTATAGGCAATGACCCCCCCCCCCCCCCCCCGGCAACAAGGACTCCACGAGTCTGGCAAGTCTCCCATTTGATGAGTCCAAGGCCAGACAGAATGGAGGATTTGCGGGCATGGTATCTGTGGTCCAGGAACTGTTGTGATATTTGGGTCTCAATCCAGCTTCCCCAGGGCCTGGCTTTGAAGGCGCTGTCTCCATTTATGGCTTCTGGGGATGAGGTGGTGTTAGAGAGGCAGCACCTCTGACAGGATCTAAGGTGAGGACCTGGGGAGGTCTGTGTGCAAGCCACAGCACGTAGACACCTGCTCGCTCTGCCTAGAAGTGGCCTTTCAAAAGTGGGGCTGTGACTCGGAAGAGGAAAGCCAGCTGTGGAATGACCCAGTGCCCAGGTGTGGTGATGCACACCCAGATCCAGTGCTCTGTGGGGAGGAGGCAGGGGCATGGCCATGAGTTCAGGGTGAGCCTACACTAAAGAGCAGGACTTGAGAAGAGGCGTGGGAGGAAGTGGAGAGGGCAGAGGGGGCCTGTGAGTGTGGCAAGCATGGCTACCACTCAGCGGAGATGGAGTTAAGTCACCGCAGCCGTGGGACTGCAGGGTCATCCGCGCACACTTGCCTCATGGGCCCAGCACGCTCCCTGCCAACTCTGAGGCTGACTGGCTCTGCCCTCAGGAGGAGAATGTGCTCATCTGACCCAGCTGCCTGCTGCTGGGGGGAGGGGGCACCCGGCTGAGAGTGGCAGAAACGCTGGCTAACCCACAGTGACATGTGCCTTGTGGGAAGTTCAGGCTGCTCAGCCCACCAGACCGCTCTGCCTTTTATAACCTGGCTAACCTGAAGACAGAGACTTGAAACCGCTGGGTTACCTGCTCGCTTTACAAGCCATTTCCTGAGAAGAACTGCTGTGGGGCCCAGCGGGGAGGAAGAATGGGCACCAGCACCCCAGAAGTGGCAAGAGGCCATGGGCAGAGCCCCCACTGCCTGCACAAGATAATGCCAACATCTCTTCCTCACAACCCAGGAAGCAAAGGGGGCTGCCGGAGCATGGGCCACGGTGCACATAGTCAGGTGTGACCCTGCGGCAGTCCACGGTGACGCAGACGTGTTGGAACAGCCACGGGTTGGTGCCTCTCGTCATTCCCCCCTGCCCTGGCAGTGTATCTGAATCGTGTAAACTGCCTCTTTGGAGCATCCAGCTTCAAAGTTTACCTCAAGCAGAGCAGAAGCAAAGGTGAGGTTCACAGGCCGTAACTAGAGCAAGCCAGAGTCTGAGGATCTTTAAGTCTGGGCCTCCAGAGAGTGAGTGACTGCCCATGTGGAGAAGGCCCTACTGCAAGCCTGCCTCGTGGGTACAGTGTACTGGGTGAAGCTTGCCGCAGTGCGGAAGGCAGACCTGCATGTGGGTGGAGGAACATCATACAGGTTGCTGGTATGTACAGGGCCACACTCCAAGTCAGCCCTGAAAACACCACTGGTCATAGGTTGTCTGGTCACATGGGCTTCAGAGAGGAGGGGGCTCCCTTGTCCTCTCACAACCAGAAAGGCAAACCGGGTCTCAGACCAATTGCTGTCCTTAACACCTTTAATTAAACCTGCTGGGACCTCCTGTCTGCTTTTCACCCAGATCTTCCATACTGCCCTGACTTAGCATTTGCTGATGGCCCTGGAAGGCACTGACTCCGACAACACAGACAACACAGGACAGTACACAAAGGCTGGTGTTCCCCTCCATCCCCTCCCACCCCCACAGTAGAATAATCTGTCCCATTTTCCGTACTGTCGGACCTGGTTCCCTAGCAACAGGATCATGTCTAAATGAAGGCAGTTATTCAGATAATCACATGCTCCACACAAAGGGGCAGTGGTTAGGCTCAAAGCATCCATGATTCCGTCATCAGGCTCAAGTTTCTGTGAAAATGTGGAGGGAACTGGCTGTTTCTGGACGCCGACAAGCCACTCCCCATGCGGCTGGCAGCATCATGCGCCCTCTGGTGGTCACTGGGAAGGAGTGGCACGTTTACGGGAGGCCTCCTGTTATAGGGGGGGTAGGGCAGAGCTCCTGGAACTGATGGGTTGTCCCCAGATCCAGGGCAGTGTGTACCTGTATGTCTAAGTATGTGTTAAATGTGTAGCTGTAACTGGACAGGAAACGGAATCCCAGGTTCTAAGAAGTGCTTTCCTTAAAACAAGTGGGTCCTTTGTCTTTAAAGTAAGCTTTGAGCTGAGTCTTGCCGTGTTGCTAAGGGGGGCTGAGAGCTCCTGGCTCTGTCCTGCACCCTGAGTGCTTGGGACTGCACAATAGGCCAGGGCAGGGGCTAGCAGGCATCACACAGTTCTCACAGGTTATTTCAAGGCTGTGCACAACATTTGCCAGATCCTCCCCACCCCCTTTTTAAATAGTTAAGCTCATGTGCTGTGTCAAATCTCTGACTTAAAGAAGAATCTTTTTAGATTTCCAAGTCTAAGAAACACTTTGAATCGTGGAGTGAGTCAGAAGCATCGGTCCCTCGCCTGCAGTGGACACAGTCCTGGTGGGTACCTGGTGGTCAGCATGTGAAGGTGTTTTCTGATGACCGTTTTCTGTTTAAAGCTGAGACCACCCTTCCTTGCACCTCTGCAGGAACATGAGCACATGCTCATGGGGGGGGGTCACAGAAGAGGGACTGTCTGAAACATACCCTGCTGACTCCAGGCACTTGGAGAGCCCCCACTGGGAACCTTCTGGCCTCAGCTTCCTCTGCCGACTCCAGCTCAACTCAGCTTGGACTCCTAGGGTGAGCCACACCTCCACCAGGTACTGCCATAGAGTTCTGACAGGCACATACGCAGGAAATGTGGCCCGAGTGGCTATGATTCTGGGGCGCTATCTGACTTCTGGCTCTTGGAAAGCCCCTAGGCTGCCATGAAAGCCATTACCCACTTTCTTCCCAGGGTCCTCTGCTTTCTGTACTGTATCAGCACATGTGCCTCTGACTGGGAGCATCTCTGTGCACTCTGTCAGGTGCCCATATGCACCAGGCCTCAGGCCAGCTGCTGAGGGAGTCCTGGCCTCGACTGGGGAATGAATGAGGAGGCAAGAGCCCAGTCCTGAGATACCACATTGCTGTGTGGATGGCAGAGACCAGGGGACAGGCTTCCGGATGGAGGCCTTGCTGAGCCGGGCAAACCAAGACCACAGTAACAGTAGCTGTCTTTCTCAGCATTGGTGGAGCAGAAATATAATCAGCTGGGAGAGAAGCATGGGTGGGGTGTGGGGGTGAGGGTGGGATGTGGGGAAGGGTTCAAGCAGGTGAAGAATGGGGAGTGGGGAGCACAGCCAGGTGTGCAGAGGACTGTTGGTGGCAGTGGGAGGCAGGAGTGTCTTCCTCAATCAGCAAGATACTGCAAGCCGGAGCCCTATCATGGCAGTGTGGACAGGGTAAGGATAAGGAAGGACAGGGTGGATCATGAAGGAAAAGGGGCTTGGCCTTTCCAGGAGAAGGCTTCAGATAGGAAAGCCCAAAGGGTCCTCGAGGAGGGGCCTGGACACAGCAGTTGCCCCTGCACAGGGCACAGTCCCTGCCTGTAGCCCCAATGCACTGTGCACCTTGCCCTTTATCCCTGTGCTAACCAGACACATCCTCCAGAGACAAGACATCAGGAAGGATGGCCAGGGTCACTTGTCAGAAAAGGACAGAGAGACAGGGTGCCAGCAGGCAGAAAAGTCGCCCTGCAGCTGTCAGGCCTGCTGAAACACCGCTGGTGGGCCAGGGAGGTGCCCATTCAGGGGATGGAGAAGTCTAAGTGTACCCATGCCCTGCAGTAGAGAGAGGTGCTGAGGGATGCTCCCACCTCTGTAGATGGAACAACCGCCCTTGATGGTCCTGCCTGGAACTGGCCCCTAAACTTTCAGATCCACCAAGGTCCCCGCACCATCACAGAGCACTGCTGGAATTGAGATGGCAGGCTCATACGGCTTGGGCATGCCCAGCCAGAGAGCAAGGTGGGCTGCAGCTGGCGTCCTTGGCACTGGACATGGGTGCTGTGTTTGAGTTGTAGGCAAAGAGTGAGGGTGTGGGCTGAACCGTGGGATGAGCAGCTAGGACAGGTGGGCGGGGCCGGCATTCGCTCCCAGCACTGAGTCTCATGGCCGTAGAGGGGGGCAGGACGCTGAGCCAAATGCATTCGGCCTGCATAGAGCCGAGCGAAGCACAAGCTCAGACCTGCCAACCTGACAATCAGCAGCCAGGGAAGGAAGAGCCTGTGTCCGCTGAGCACTCCAGGGGGTGTGCACGGGCACTGAGCAGAAAGCGATGTGTCCCAGGAGCCACTTACCCCTTCCATGGGCGCGATGAGCAGATCGTACAGGGCGCGGAGCGGGGGCTTGGCCAGTGAGTTCTGCCTCCTGGGCAGAGAGGAGGTCCCATCCTTGCTGGGTGACACCGTACCACTGAACAAGCTCGTCATGCTCTGGCAGCTCCTGGGGAAGCAGGGCCAGGGTCGGAATCAAGCTCACGCTCCATCGTCATGGCTGCCTGCCACCTCCAACTCAGGGGTACTGTCATACAACACTGAGTTCTGTACACAGCAGTATGCGTGCAACTCTGTGGGGTCAGCTATGTAATCAAACATCCTAGAGTGCTGGCCCTGCATGAAGCCATTTTGCTCTGTCAAGGACGAGGATCAGGAAGGGTCAGTGTGGCTGCCAGGCTGACAAGGAAGGTGACATCCAGTAGCAGTTAACTCACTGCTGAAATGACAAGACATGGACCCCCTGGCCAGACCCAGCCAGACCCTGGCAGGGCCCCTTCATTTCACAGGGGTACCCTGAGAGCAGCTGATTAGAAACTGCGCATAGAGGAGGAACTTGGTGCAGCTATTAGGGGCAGTTTTACCACACAGAGGCATCTTTAACCCCCAGGACCCCCCCCCACACACACACGAGTCACACTCTCAAAGGGTGACAAGGACAGTTGCTGACTGCCTGCTAGGCACAGTCATGGTCCCTGGGGCCCAGAAGAGCACTAAGCATGCAGGTGGCATGGAGGTGGCAGAATCTGCCTGTCTGCCTGGCAGCCTGACTCGTGGCCTCGACATGGCCAGCTGGTAGTGCTTTCTGTGAGACTGTCGAGTGTCAGCAGTATATTGTTTCCACTGTATGCCGCAGGACCTGCACTGGCAGGGGCTGTGCCAGACGCTAGCCAGAGCAGCAGGCTGTGGCAAGTGTACTGCCTGCTAGTTTTGTGACAGCTATTCAGTTGTTGCCAGAAGGGCTCCCCAGGGCCAGCTGGCAGGGGCCGTGGGCCTCCCCAGCCATGGCTCCCATGGACTTCCTTCTCCCTCAGGTCCTCCCATCCCACCTATTCCAGGGGCACGGCAGCACTGCTCCAGCTCCTGGGGTGCAGGGGCCTGGGCAGCCACTCCCCTCTACTCAGGAAATATAATTCCAAGTGACCGCGTGGGCTAAAGCTTTGCTACCAGAGTCAGTGATGTGCAGGCAACCCTGAGAGACACTCGTGTGCAGGGAGAGCTCTCCCCTGAAGGTGAGATGGGCAGACTGTTCTCAGGGGCCACGCTTCAGCAGTGCACGGCTCCCTTCCGGGTGTATGAGGGAGCTTGGCTCAGGACTGGCGCAGGGCATACACCTTCCTACTTCCCATCAGCCCAGGAGCAGCCAGGTCCCCAAGGAAGTCCTCAGGGGCCCTCTCCCATCTCTCATCTCTGCAGCTGCCCTGGGCTGTGAAGCACGGAATTTCATAGGCAGGGCAAGGTCAAGCTTTGTATGCCACTGGACTTGCACTGTCACAGACATCCAGCAGGTGGCAGTGGATCACTGCCTTGTCATCTATTCTGAGATCCACTCGGGCTAAGCGGCAGTTCAGCCCCAGGAAGGGGTTTCTTAGCTGGCTTCTCTGATGATGTCTATGAACCCACCTCTAGAGGAGTGCAGAGCACAGCAGCCTGTATTGTACAGGGAGGAGGTGGGGCAGGTGCAACTCAGGGCTGCTTGTGTACACACATTGCTGGAAGAGGCCGCTAGCAGTTGGGTGTGATTCAGCCTGGTCCCACTGCTGTCCCCCCTGAGCCCACCACCTTCTACAGAAGTCCAGGATGGCAATGGACCTGGTGTCTGTACCTCCTGTTCTGTGCCTGAAGCTTGTCAGGCTCCTCCTGCTCAGCGGGCAGTGTAGGGGCCTGCCGAGCTCACCTGTGCTTGGGTATGGACTGATGGGACTACAGGCCTGGGCAGTAGCCATCTCACCTCTCCGTGACAGCAATGTGGTCAGCCCTTTGCAGACTCTACAGCCCCAAGCAAGCCCACAGGTATTGTTTCCCGTGAGTTCACAAGGACCCCTCAGAGAGATGTTGGGAGGAGCTGTTCACAGGGCCCAGAAGGCTCCTGCTTTGTGCCTGTGGGAGCCTAAGCCCAAACAGGTGAGAACTTCCTGGAGCCAGAGGAGAAGCACAGGGCCAGTGTCTAAGGAAGGTGAGTGGAGACAAGGCTGGACCACAGACTTTCCACCTGACAGGTCAGATCCTGTGCTGGCTCTTCATCTAGCTAGGAGGCTCTGGGCTGCCTCTTCCAGGCAGCTGGGGCAGCTGGATTCCTTTGTAAGCCTGCTAGCTTTAACAGCTATTCCATTGTTGCCTGAGAACAAGCCAGAAGAGCTTTCCTCCAGGGCCAGTTAGAGAGGGTCTGGCAAGCCTTCCAAGGTTCCCTTGACCCGCGCTCTTCACAGCTACGGGAAGGGCCAATAGAGATTGGGGAAGTACCACATAGTGCTGGTACTTAGAGGCATTAGCTGAGCATCATGGATGCCTTCTCTTTGCTGGGGGGTGGGGGTGGTGCTGGACCAAAGAGCTCTTGTATCCCTTTCCCCACCCATTGGTTAAGTGAGTCAGACACACGTAAGTAGTAGCAACGTGACCAGCACCTCAGGGATGGAGAAAGAACTCCTAGACCTGAGCCAGGCTTTAGAGATGTGTAGCCCGGGGATGCGGGAACACACAGGCAGAGACCCTATACCCAAAGCACCAGGGAATCTTTGAGGAAGAGAGTATTCAGCTAGGGTAGCCTAGGAACAAAGACCATGTGTGTGTGTGTGTGTGTGTGTGTGTGATGACCTTCCTGGGAAAGCCAGACTTGGCCATGCCCCAGTGCCGAGCAAAGATCTCCAGCCAGTAATGACAAGCCTGCCTGCCTCCCCAGCCTGGTCTCACTTCCCAATCTTCTCTATTGAGAGATTAGTACATGGGACAAGAAAGTGAATTAAGTAGTGACAAGGCCCTCTTGTCTCCACACACAGCCTCACTCTTGCCTGGCAAGAGGGCTATCAGCTTCGTGATGCTGTCCACATAGCAGGAAGCCAGCTGATGTTTGCAAAGTGGTCCTTAATTACCTCACTGAAGGGACAGGGGAGTCTGCGCACATTAGGATTGGGGAAGGTGTCTACTCGGTGTCCACTACAGCCCGGTGAGTCCTAGATTTAGTTTTGGGCTTGCTGTTCTTGATCACAAGCCACTCAGGTGGAGAAGATGCCGAGTCCAGCCCAATCCCAATCCCACACCTCCTTGCATCTGGCTTTGTCCTTACAAGACAGCGGGGCACCCCCAGGCCAGGAGGGAGGAAGGACCAGCATGAACCTTGAGTTTTTGGCTTCTTTCCCAAAGTTTCTGGGCCCTGGGAAGGCAAACTCACTGCTGTCAACACAATGACAGGAAGCCAGGCTGCCGCAGACAAGGTACGCATACAGGGCTGCCAAGCAAGGCTGCCCACCCAGTCTGGTCCCTCTGCAGTCCCTTGAAGACAGGGACCATGAATTCTGACAAAATATGGCTAACCAAAGCCTGGGGTCAGAGCAGTTTCTCCCATGCCCCACCTATCTGTTAAGTGGCAGGGAACCGGTCAGGGCGGCTGGATGTGGACAAGCTCACTTCTGGGCCATTGCCGCCACCCCGCTGGCCTCCTGAGTTGCAGGCCTGTGAGGAGCTGGCAGAGAGCTACTCAACTTCTTCCTGAGGGTAGGCACAGCAGCACACCACCCCTGAACGCCACCGGATCTAAACCAGGAAGGTGAAGAGCCTGCCCGCCTCTGTTTGAAAAGCACCGGGCTTTTGCTTCTGCAGCCACCTGACAAATCCCCAGCTCCATGTCCCATGGAAGGAGCACAGGCACACGCGCTGCAGGGAGCGCCTCGGGCTAGGGCCAGTGCCATACCTGTGCAGGAGGCTGTTGTGGCGCACCATCCTCAGGAAGCCCGTGGGGTCTGTGGCCGAGTTCAGCTGCTTGTTCATCTCCTCCAGCTGCTGTTCCATGATGTCTCCAGCTTCGCTTTCTGTCTCACTGCTGGCACAGGCCCTGTGGGAAAAAGAACCGTCAGAAAAAGAACACATGACTGCGGAGCCAGCTTCCTGATGCCAAGGGCCCCCACGGCCTTCCACACGGTGGGGCCTGACCGAATGCAGACAGCCTCTGCCCTGGAGAGGCTCAGAGATGGTGCTGATGATCGAGGTAACCTTTGCACAGGAATAGCAGCACACTGTACTACTGTGTCCCACAGAGAACGCTGCAGGAGCAGTCAGGGTGGGGGTGAGATGGCAGGGCCAGCAAGCACGCAGGAATCTGCCACAGGTGCTGTGCAGAAAGCCCCCAGCACCGCCTGGGCCTGGTCTTGGCCACTCATCCAACGGCCACAGTGGGAGAAGCACTTTCAGACAGAACTAGTTGCAGCTCGGGAGGAACATAGTGAGGCCAGGAGTGTGGAAGGAGCGCCCTGGCCATCCATGCCTTGGGCACTGCGGTCAGCCTCCCTTCCCCCCCGCACTACTTGCTCTCTGGCCTGACTCTGATGGCCTTGGCCACCACACTTGCTCTTCTTTGTGGCTCTCTACACCTCTGGATCCTAGCTTGATTTCTTACCTTGGCCTTCTCTACTCCCAGGTCCCCAAGGGTGAAGAGGGAGCCCTCCCCTTGCCCCATGGGGTTAGGGGAGGTTGACGCTTAGATCACCAAGCTATGGAGGACAGAGGGCAAATGCCACAGCGTAAGCTGTCATCCTGGTGACATTCCTGGAGGGCCGGGAAAGGAGGAGAGAACAAGGCAGGCTCCACAGCAGTCTCTCCAAGGTGCCCACCTGTCCTGCCTGTACCTGTTCCAGCCCTGCCAGAGCCCAACCTATTACTCTGGTGAAGAAAAAACATACTGGCCAGGGTAGCTCCATGCTTACAGTTGTGACCCTCCAAGGGACAGCCATGAATCAGTGTTCTGGAGCCATGCGAGGACACATCCTGCTCTGGGGATAGACCGGAATGGCAAGGAGCTCCAGAAAGAATTTCCACTCCTGATCCTGAAACTCGGCCTCCTGGTTCCTGTGAGCAGCTGTCCATCAGTCAGGCAGGAGCTCTGCACAGGCATGGCCCTGTTTAGGTCCCAGCATCCCTTACAGGAAATCTGCACAGGCATGGCCCGGTTTACATCCCAACATCCCTTGCAAACCATTCTTGATTCCCCACCTCAAAGCGTCTCTTGTACCAACGAGCAGTTCCTTGCTGAAGACCGACTTCCAATCCTAAACTGAAGACAGCGGCAAGAAACTGGTCTTCAGGCCCTGTGTGCAGGGTGGAGAGGCAGGCCCCTGGTCTCGAGCCCCATTGTCTTGGAAGGGTGGTTCCTTCAGAGCAGAGCTCTCCTTCCCACTGAGGGAGCCTCTCTGCTATTACTACACACTTTAGTGCCTCTGAGACCCCTGCCTGCCCTCAGGACCAAGTGCCTTGCACTTTTTTTTTTTTTTAGGGATGCTCTCCGGAACGTGTAGGAAGCTGGGCATCAGGGGTGCACCCCTGGACAGCAGTTCGGCCCCTCTGCTCTTTCACAGTTAAGTTTAGCAGACTTTTAAGATGTGAGTGGTCTAGCCTTCACTGTGGTAGGGACATCTCATAGCATAGGCTGCCTCAGCAGGACATCGTGCCGGAGAGGGGGAAGGGTCAGTGCAGGAGACACCGGATCATAACGATGCTCCTTTTAGCATCCACATTCAGGGAAATCTGGTGGTGGTTTCCTGAGGCTGGCTCTAGACTGTATATAAACACAGGGGCACAGAAGGTTGGCACCTTCCCGCTCTGGAGCTGTGAACTGCAGTTGCCAAACGAAATGGTTGAGCAGTGACGGGCAGCCTTGTCCACGTAGCCCAGGCTTCCCTCTTATATTGCAAGGCTGAGCTGCAGTTCATTGAGTCTTTTGACATTACTAGAAAACTCCTGTTTAAGCTTTGGAGAGGACTGGTGGGGAGGGGGAGACCTGTGTGTCCTTGCTGCACCAAACAAGAAGTAGCACAACCTATTGCTATGATACCACTGAGACCAGAGACAGTCAAGAGAGAGGCGCATGAGTGTTCACAGAAACAGACGCAGGGACTCCCACCCGGGCTGCTCTCTCCTCAGCAAATGTCACACACGCCAGGCCTCAGAGCATGCATGGCACAGTGGGCACAGACTCTGATGTCAAATCTGCTGGTTCAAACCGTCCTCGTTCATGGCCTGGCCCTCCTCAGCAATCCAGTCACTAATGTACGTCCCCTCCCCCAGTCTCCTGGGAAAGGCTTCTACTTTGAGTCACTCTAGAAATGGCTGCTCTCTATAAGGCCAAAACCCAGTTACATTAGTGTTATCTCTAAATGACACCAGAAACCTGGTTGTCTGAAAGTAAATTGTTACATTTACCTGACAGGAGACTGTCCTCATTCACGTTCGCCTCCCCTGTCTTTCTTTCTCTCCCTCCCTTTCTCCACCTCCTCCCCTCTCTCCCTCCTCCCCTTGTCTCCCTCCACCCCCCACCCCCCACATTCTGACTTGCACCTTGACTGTCACACTGATAAAAGAATAAAAATTGTCTTCCAAGTGCTTTTTAAAGAAAATCACTCGAAGCCCAGAGCTCTGTGAGTGTGTCTCCATGGCCTGGAATGGTCTGAACTCCAGTGCCGAGAGGCGGAGCTCATGGCGTGGGCCTAGCTTTTCTGCTTTCAGTAAATACAGTGATCAAACACTGAGGCTTCCTTCCTGTCAGCCCCACAGCCACCCGGCGGGGAGCACAAAGCTGTAATTGAGCGGAAGCCTCATTTCTTGGTGTCTCATTTTTAGGTCTTTGCTGGGAGTATGTTGTCAATGTCATTGTCTCCGAAACATGTCTTTCGCATCCTCTGAGTTGATGTGTGACGTGGGCAGAGTCCAGTGCATCCCTGGGAATGGTGTTGGAGGGGGAAGACCTGGGTGATGGGCTGGAATCCCACCCTTCCACCCTTCCAGATACAGCCCTGGGACCTAAGACCAGCAGACCGCCCCCCCCCCTGCAGGTGAACCAGGACAGTCATCGGGGTGGGGTGGGGTAGGGTGGTGGACAGTGGTGCACAGCACTGGGCAGGTGCGAAGGGCCCTGAAGGGACATGTTCCCTTCCCGCTCTGGTTGTTCCTGCAAGGGTCGCGCAGGAATCAGATGCATATGCACTTCGGCACACATCTGCTGCTCCACTCAGGGACTATTTTGAGTGCCACACGGGAGCGTATGTGAGAGTCTGCAGCAGAAGGCACACTGTGCACATGACACTTGTTATTGTGTGTCACTACAAGTCCTTTCTGGAGATTTTATCTATTCTGGCAGTGCATGTATCCCTTGGTGAAAATGCAGAGAGCCGTAAGAAACAGTGCAGTTGCTTAATCTCCTGTGCTTTCCCATGGTAATCATTTACCACTGACAGATGTGGGCAAGGGAAGACACAAAGGCCCTGCCCCACGCCCACAGAGCAAAGCATGCACTGATATCCACTTACTGATAACATGTGTTTGTGCAAACGTGTGCACACATGTGCATGTATGCTGTGTGTGCATGTATGCATGAGCCATGTACATAGAAAATGAAATGGCAACCCAGAAAAGCATGGAACTGGACCTCCTCCCTTATAGACAATTGCAGGAAAAGGCTCTGAGTATTGTCCTGGACTCTAATCCCTGTTAGTGCAGTTAGTGGCCAGGGAGAAGGGAGAAAGACACATGGGATTACTTTGATGAATGCCACAGCCTGTCACTGCCTTACCCCTCTGGGAATAGGAGGGGTGCCCTGAACTGTCTCCCAGTCCACTCAGCTTTGCTTATCAGAGGCCAGGCCAATGAGTGCCCCGCCCACTGTGGTGGCTGGGATCAGGTAGGACCTCTGTTCCACACAGCCACCTAACAAGGCCAGGGGAAATGTCTCCAGGCAGCAAAGGCTGAGAAAGCATTCGACAGAGGAGCAGAGGTGTTCCTACCAGGCTCAGTGACTGCAAGCTACCCCCAAAGGGCCACAGAAACCAGAGTCCTGGAAGCTACTTTACCAGGCTCGAGCGATCCTGTGCGGTCTCTCTCTTACTGTGATGGTGAGTGGGATGTGGAGACGCAGACAGGCCCAGGCTCAGGAAGCTGAGGGAGCCAGACGTGGCGTGCAACACCACAGCATACTGAGAACAGCCTTGTCCCTGACTTGATGAAGTGTGTGACCAGGGCAGGGTTTGTTTGTCCTGAAGACTCCACTGGCCCTTCGGTGCAGTAGAGGGGAAGATCTTGCCTCCCGTACCAACCTGCAGATAGAACTGCCCTCTTCCCCGTTCCACATAAGGGGCCCTGTGGGCCCTGGGCAGCCGCCATTCTTGCTGTATGCTTCTTTTCTGTGGTAAATCTATAAAGACTGGGTTCTGTGGAGGATCTGAAGGGCCCACACTACGGAGAGCAGAGAGGACGAGCTGAATGAACCACAAGCACACCAAGTGCTAGCATTTGGGGTAAGGTAGGCCCTTCCTGAGTGGCCTCTAAGATGAGCTGGAAATGACAGGAGTCAGGCTGGGTAGGACACAAGAGGAGACAGCAGCCTGCTCAATGTCCAGCTGTCCAGACTCCCTCACCCCAAACTGCTGAAAAGCCTGGTGTCTGGAACATGGGACCATGGTCATCACTACAGGGCTTTGTACAATTCTTGTACCTGGAATTCTATCTTAATTAAGGTTTAATTGCTGGAAAAAAGTTGAGAGCTCTCCATCTCGATCTGCAGGCAGTATCAAGGAACTATCATCTGCAGACAGCCAGGAGGAGGCTCTCATTCCACACTGGGCGGAGCCGGAGCATAGGAAACCTTAAAGCCCACACCCATAGTGACAGGCTTTCTCCAACAAGGCCACACCTCCTAATGCTCTTCCCTGTGGGCCAAACATTCAAACACATGAGTCTATGGGGGCCTTTCCTATTCAAACTACCAGATTCCTTTGTGAAACACAAGTATTTACAGGAGTGGGGGGTGGTGAAGAACCATGCCTGATGTGTGTGTGCCCATGCCTGATGTATGTGTACATGCATGATGTGAGGATGTGTGTGTGCATGCATGATGTGTGTGCATACATGATGTGTGAATGTGTGTGTGCATACATGATATGTGCGTGCATGCCTGATGTGTGGATGTGTGTGTGCATGCAGTGATATGCGGATATGTGTTCATGCATGATATGTGTATGTGTGCATACATGCATGATGTGTGGATGTGTGTGTATATGCATGATGTGTGTGCATGCCTGTATATGGGGAGCATGTGCTTATCACAGTGCATATGAAGGTCAGGAACAACTGTGAAGTCAGTTTTCTCCCTCAGTCTTTACAGGCGTTCTGGGTGTTGCATTCAGGTCATCAGGCGTGTGCAACAAACACCTTTAACCTCTGAACCCTGGCCCTGGCTCTTGAGACCACCTTTTACCCAAGACATTCTTTTCCTTTGTGACTTTGGGTACATGGCTATACAAGATAGGTATATAAATCAAACACTTATTGATCTTAAAGAAAATAATTTTAAATAGTTCCTTGGTATTGGGCCTCTTCTTTGCCAGATTAACTGGGAAACATACCTCAATGTGTGTTTGAAAGTATTTCTAGACAGGTCCAACCGAGGCAGGGGAGACTCACCCTGAACGTGGGCAGCAGCATCCCACAGGCTGGGTGGGGAGGAGTGGAGAGGAGAAAGCGCGCCCAGCGCCGGCGCTCACCTGTGCCTCCCGGCTGGGGTGCAGTGTGAGCAGCCGCTATGTGCTCCAGCTCTCCTCCCCACCAAGATGAATGGCAAGCTATCAAGCCATGGACGGGGGAAACCCTCTGGAAGGGCGGCCAGTGCCCTTAACCGCTGAGCCATCTCTCCAGCCCACATGGTCCAGTATTATAATTGACTGTGATAAGAACACCACCTCACATAAACATGTGGTGCAGACAGTAGAGGCATTATTTAGGGGTATTTTGGAGATTGTAAGTTCTGTCCTAATCCCAAGTAACATCTCATTGAACATTTAACCAATGAAATTCAAGCAACAGTTTTTAAAATCAAACACAATCCAGAGACAAACCAAACTGACACTGCTGAGACGTGAATTAAGAGGCACTTCCATGATTAAGGTGCAGGAAACTTTGCCATGAAAACATCGCGGCTCTCAGATCTGAGCCACGGTGTCCCAGGCAGCGCCTGCTGGCGCTCAGCGGGGTGACGGTGTGTGCAGCACAAGTGCATGTTTTGTTCAGGAGCAAAGTGACAGTGAAGTCACATGATGCTGGCAAGCGAGTGAGTTCTGCCAGAGCTCAGATTCACCATGTATTTGATTTTTGAATTCCCATTGCTGCTCGTGAGGGACCCCTTTCCTGTTGCCAGTGCCCTTCGACTGAACCTTTGCTTCAGTCACATGACCCCTCCCACAGTGTATGAAGCCTTACTGTAGTGGCAACAGCTTCCAGATACCACTTCCACTGTTGCCTGCAAGGAGCCTGTTCTGTCTAAGGGTTTGTGACGGTATCACATCACACCACACTCCACCATGCTGCACCCCACTGCATCACACCACAGTGGAAAGGTGGGTGTGCATGTGAGTGTGAGGACAATCAGGAACCCTTTTCAGATAGGAGCTCTGGGCCTCACAGACTGTGAGCTCCAACTCTCAGGAATGGTGAGCAGTTACAGCAGCTGAGCTCGGCTGCTGATGTCAGGGTCCCCCTCAAACACTGTCATTAAGCCTTGTGGCAAAAGCCAGGTAGGAGAACATGTTACTTCCTGGCCCTGGGTAGCCTGCTCCACTGGAAGTAGTGTTGAAACAGCCAAGAAATGGTAAGCTCTAGACCTGCGCCTTCCTATGCTGCCCTCGCCCTCAGAGGTACAGATGGTGACCTGGGATCCCTCAGGCTAGAAGCTCCAGGCTCACCAGGCAGCTGCCCCGTCGCCTCAGCTTTCTGCAGCACCAGAACATAGCACCATACATTATGTATGGGTTTGTCTTCATTGGATTCTGTCCTACAAAGCTCAGAAGGCCCACTACAACAGGAATGGTCTTCCAAGTCCCCATGAGGCCCAAACCCTTGTTTGCTAAGAGTCCAGGAGGCCCTGGAAGGAGCAGATGTAACAGGATGCCCTTAGGTGCTATCTAGGAGGCTTATATGTGGGTGTTTTGTGGCAGGAATGTGACGTGAAGGAGAGGAAACCTTTTGATCTCTGTTCAGAGCCTTTGTCCCCCACAATTGCATGGATGAAAGTTACAGTACAATGCTGCTTGACTTCTGAGACCCCAGGTAAGGAGGACGCCACGGTGAAGCTCATATGTGATCACCGAGAACGGGAGCTTCACAGCTCAGCTCAGCGGCACAATGGGCAGAGCCCTCAGGGCTGCCACACACACAACACCCCATGCTCGCAGCAAACACGCACTGGACGGCTGCAGCGGAATCGTGCTGTGTGTAGCAGCTTTGTTCAGGATTCCCTGAGTCTGGGCAAACAGCCCACCTTTCAAATTTCTACACAGAAGAATCCCACCAAGAGCCACCAGACCCAGTCTACCTGGTCTGAAAATGGGACCCCTTAGCAGAGGTGCCCCAGTTCCAGGCAATGCCCGGAGAGGGGCATTCGTGTAGAAGACAGCCTCTAAAGACGCAGTGGCAATCTCCAGACTTATTGGCTATTCCCTAAGTCTTCCGTGGAACAGTCAGTGGGATACCCACACTGGGAACAGAAGTCTGGGGACACGGTGGCCTGTACTCCTGGGAGGGATCAGGAAAGGTGTCTATACCCTTGCATTCAGGATAGAGACCCTCTGTCTCCAGTGAACTTTGGGTAGGAGCAGTTTCTGGTCAACACTGCCTTCCTGTCTGAAGGTTGAAACAGTCAGGGCATTGGGGGGCTGTCCCCTCTCTCCCTCTAATTGGATTTCCTGAAAGGACCTGCTCCCCCTCCCCTCCCCCAGACACCAGAGAGGCCGCTGCACAGAAGCCACAGCCAAGGCTGGCACCCCTCTTGTCTTTTTCTGCCACATTAACCCAGCAGGGGGCTTAACAGCCCACGATTTTGAGAAGCTGTCGTCAAGTCATGAAAGCCCCCAAATGCAACTTAAATGGTTATTAGCCTGTGGGAAACATCCCCTGCTTTCTAATACTGCCATTTAAATAACAATAATAAGGAAAATAATAACAGTAAGTGGAAATGCCCTGCCTTCTCAGCCGCGATCTTACCTACCACCCACAGTCCCCTGGGCCCTGTGGATTTAGGATTTACTTAGGGCCTGGGGTGAGGGCAAGGCTTTCAGTTCTGTGGGCCAGCCTGCTTCTACAGCCAGCCAGCAGATGTCGCCCAAGTCACCCCTCAGCTGCACCGGGAGCTTCCGTGGATAAATTCCTTTAAACACACACACACACACACACACACACACACACACACACACACACACACACACGCAGCCAACAACAAGCCACTGCACAGACAAAAGAGCCAAGGTGTTCCTTGCTCTATTAAGAGTCACAAACATATATATCTGCCAAATGGAAAGGTGCAGAATTAATTGGAAAGGAGATGGGATTTATACTCCTCAGCTCCCTTGGGGGTTTCGTGATTAATTAATAAATATTTGTGAGGGCTTTGGTAAGTATTGAGGTTCCGTAGATGTGCTAACCAAAACAAGCTTTTGCAGGCATTATGACCGCTGCACAGGACCAGAAGAGGGAAATGAAGACTGGGGCAGTGCCACCAGCCAGTGCCATGGCTGCTGTGGGCTGGACCTTTCCACTAAGTGACTGCCTTCCTCACAGAGACCAGGAAGGCAGACCTTACTGCTGTATCCTGGGAGTGGAGGAGACTGGGTTAGACCGGCAGGCACCATTTCACCCCTCTCAATGGCCACACTGTGTCTTCTGTAAGCCAACAATTGTACAATTGTACAGTAAATGTATATTTGCCTTATGCCACTGACTCCCTAGAGGAAGTCACACAAGCAAGACCACTGTCCTCGGGGTAATAAATGAAGTGCACACTGTGTGGGTGATGCGAGAAAACAATGGTTTGGCTCCAGTGTCTAAAAGAACATCCAGACCAGTTTTTACCTCCTGTGTCTATCTGATACTTTGTTAAAGTCCGCACACGTGGCCACTACTGAGTGCAGCTTGAGGTGGCAGCTGCCCCGTGGCTTCATTCCTTTTTCTGGAGAGAAGCAGAATTGCAACATCTTCCCTGACACAACAGGTTTCTATGGTTACACGAGACATAAATATGTTATATGTCCTGTGTCACGTGGAAGGAGCAGCCAGGCGCTGTGTGCAGAAGACCCCCAGGGGGACAGCACTCATGTGGATGGCTCTCTGCAGCCAGCTAAATATTTGTTTCTGGCTTTGCAGCAGGAGAGGGACTGCTTAAGAGGCTGTCTATAGCACTCACAGATGCATCAGCATGACAGCCGCGCAAGCCAGCTTCTGCTCTGTGGGGCTTGAAAACCGGATGCTGGTGAGCCCCAAGGGCAGAGGCCAAGTGTGCCACCCCCACTGGGAACAGGGTGGCCTGGCTTCTCTTGTTGGCCCTACCTGCATGAGTCCCTGTGGATCCAAATTATTCTGCCAGGGCTCTGCAGGTTTTTGTTATTTGTTTTCATGCTTAAAGAAGCACAATTGGGTAGTGGTTGTTGAGAAAGCAAATAAGAAAAGTAGTTTCCATTCAGGGTGGGACAGAAGACTTTGCATCCAGGACTTACTTTTTCATTAAGAGAAACAAGTCCCCAGAGTGGGGGTGGAGCACAGAATATTGGAAAATTAATGCAAAGAGCAGGGGCAGTGGCAGCTTGGTTTCTGCAGGGGTTTTTTGTGCGAATTGCAAAGCAATGCTCCAAGAACTGCTGCTGCCGCCTGTGTAGTCTGGCCTCTCCTGTTCACCCCCTGGGTCTTGAATCACTGACCCTCCGCTGCTATCTCTAGACCGGTGGGTGCACAGCAGTGGTCAGTTTTGGGGCAGGTGAGACCCTTCACCCTCTTTTCTGCTTTTTTCCCCAACCCACAAGATGGGTTCTGTATGACTCCAGCCAATGTCCAACCCCTAATCCCCCTGCCTCAGGCTCCTGTAGCCCTGTGCTATCTTTTCCCATATAATGATCAGAGAGCAGAAAGAATAGGCCAATGCCTAGCAAAGGAAGGAGGAATGTGCTCTGCAGACGAGTCTGTTTTGAGGAGCTGTGCATGAGCCCACGGAGCAGAGGGTCTAGCCTGCTGCAGGGCACACTTGCTGTCTGCCCTCAAAGAGCTAAGGAATTCTTCTCTTAGGTGCGAACACACTCTGACGTGCAGTGGTCAGGCAGAGGCTTGAGCACAGCTCTGAGACCCAGTGGACTAAAGATCTGAGCTAGTATGCACTGCTCACTGGGATGAGGCCTCCCAGTGAGCTTAGACGGACTTGAAGACATGTGCATATCAGGCAGAGGCTGTGCCAAAAGAATCCTCCTGGGTCTGAGGCCATCTCTGGTTGCTACGTGTGCCACACACATGGCGCAGAACCAGTTTCCGGGCTGCTGTGGGGAGCGCCAAGCATGGCGTTTGGATTTGATTTTTAAAGTTAGCATTTGAGGCACAGCCTAGAAGAACAGAGGACAGAGGATCAGATTAAGGGTAAGGCGGGGTTTGAAAGTGGGCGTGGCTTCCAAGCGAGGTGCTAAGCCAGACATGCAGCCAGCACCACCACCACCCTGGTAACCAGTTACGCTGCCCTGTACCAATGGATTGTTCTGGCCTCTCTCTACACAAGCCATGCCTCTCCTCACAGATAACAGTTCTCTGGGTCCCTCTTCCATGCGGGGTGCGGGGAGGGGGTGCTCCCTTACTAATCCCGAGCAGCTTCAAACATTCAGTCTCTTATTGAATGGCTGACACTTTGGGGTTTAATTGCACAAAATCTCAGATCCCTTCCAGGTCTCAAATGGAATTGTGGTGTTAAAAAAAAGCTAAAAGAGAGCCCACAATACAGAGAGCATCCCTATCTTCGAATCCAGTGTGCTTCTGTGGCCACATCTTGTGACAGGACTGGGCAGAGCAGGCTCCTGCTGCTGCAACTTTGTGGGGATGAGCTCGCCACAGCGGGTGGTGGAGCAACGGCCCTCCCCACAGACTCACTGAGGAGAAGGCAGGAGCTCAGACCGTGCTCACTTGCCAGCTCCTTCACGCGGCTCACACTAAGCCCTTCCGCACAGTCACAGACAGGCACATAGCCTTTGCTTCTAGATCCAAGGTCTAGAGATGGTGGGTGACACGGGGGAGGGGTCCTTGGTGGCACAGTTAGAGGCAAGATGGACATAAGCAAGAATGAGTGTACCTTTCAAGGAAGGACACATGGAAAAGCACCACCAGTTGCTGGGAGTCCTTGGAAGGACAACAGAAGGAGCCCTTGCTGAGGGAAGGCAACCTTTGCAGGGCCTGGAGGGTCTGGTGAGTAGGAAGGGCAGGAAGATCAGCCTCTGCTGCACAGGCTGTAGGTAAGGGCTGTGCTGGGAGGGGCTGGGAGGGGCTGGGAGGGGCTGGGAGGGGCTTACGATGCCTGGCCGTGCCACCAGGTGAGGATGAGCGTGGGTGGACAGCTTGCTCCAAGCAATGCAGCTGGGAACTAGTGCTCCTAAGATGTGGTTTTAGGCTTCATACTGTTTTCTACAGCCTGTCGCTCTGTTCTCTTACCGGTTGTGACCAGCAGTCCATGGGAGGCTCGCTGCCTGACTACCTACTTGGCATGGGTCTGTCTCACCAGGTCCTACTGATGTTACTTTTGGGAAGCTGTCCCTGGTGTGCACTGTACATCACATGCTTGATGCTCTCCGCTGAAATATGTACATGGACCTCACTGTCTAACACCAACCCCCATTTCTAATGCTTGCTACTACACCATGCGCATGCACAGCTGTGTGCAGACACTGTGCTGCCCGAAGGCCTCTGCTGACTTTGCATATGGTACTTCATGTCTCCCTCTATAGACCAGGCTGGCCTTGGACTGAAGCCTCACCTCAGTACCCCCCAAGTACTGTTCTAGCTGCATTTTGGTTATTGTGATAAATACTGAGTCTAAGGGCAAAGATACTCACTGGGTCCTCGTAGGTTAGCTCTCTTGTAGCCCAGGCCCACCTGCATAGGGATGGTGCCGCCAGCGGTGGGCCAGGCGTTCCCACACCTGTCAAGGCACCTCACAGACATGGCCACGGCCAGTCCGATCCTGACAGCCCCTCAGCTGATGTCCCCTCTAAGCTCCTCGTCTCCTGTTGCCATGTGGACTGCGCGTAGGAGCCGACATCATTTGCCTTTCCAAGTCTGCCTTATTGCACTTAACACGATGATCTCCATCCATCCATTTTCCTTAGAGTGATGTAGGTTTGTTCTTCGTGGCTTAATAAAACATGTGCTACACATCCTTTATTCATTTGTCTAGGCTGGCCCCGCATCTTGGCTTTTACGATCAGGGCCACAGTGAGTGTAGGTATGCAGGCATGCCAAGCAGTCTGACAATCAGTCTCCTATGGAAGACACATGTAGATTTCTTTAAGTCGAACCTAGGCGTTTTTAAGATCATCTGTCCACACTGCTTTGTATATCTTCTAAAAATTTTATGATGAAAAATTAAAGCTATGGAAAAGCTTAAAGATTCTTAGAGTGAATACTGAGATGCCTCCCAGCCGGATCTTGGCATCCCTAATGTTTACTGCCTGTCTACCCAGCTGTCTTTGCTCTTTCCAGTCATCTGCATAATTTCCTATCTGGGTGCAGTTTAAATAACTTACACTAAATTACAGCTAATGTTCTTTCAAATACTTCATAAGGCATATCAGGGCTGGAGAACAATACTGGTATATGCATCTTAATATAAAATATGTGCACAAAACTACACAGAATGAACTTCACAAATCTTAACTTTCATCGAGTCAGACAGGGACATTGGGCTAAAAACCCTGTAAAGAAACAGAAAGTTTCTCTGTGACCACCACCAAACTGGTTTTGGCCTCCATGTTGGAGGCCACCTTTGTCCTGCCTTTTCCCTACAGAGATCACTGCAGCTGTGCCTGAAGCCACAGATCATGGTCTCACAGCAACTGGCCTTCCTGTGGCTTGCTCTCCTTCACCACAGGGTTTCTGGACTTCACCTGTGATGCAAACAGTTCACACCCTTGACCACACAGCATGCAGAACATTGCTGGGTTGATGGCCTGCTGCAGGCATGAGGCACAAAACTGTCATCCTTATGGAAGTTTCTGTCACTAGAGGCTCTCCTTTCTCCTGGGTAAACGCCTCACAGTGGAATCACATGTCCACAGTGAGGGCCAGAGTAGGTCACATGCCCACAGTGAGGGTCAGAGTGGGTCCCATGCCCACAGTGAGGGTCAGAGTGGGTCCCATGCCCACAGTGAGGGTCAGAGTGGATCTCATGCCCGCAGTGAGGGTCAGAGTAGGTCACATGCCCACAGTGAGAGTCAGAGTGGGTCCCATGTCCACAGTGAGGGTCAGAGTGGGTCCCCATGTCCACAGTGAGGGTCAGAGTAGGTCACATGCCCACAGTGAGGGTCAGAGTGGGTCCCCATGTCCACAGTGAGGGTCAGAGTAGGTCACATGCCCACAGTGAGGGTCAGAGTGGGTCCCATGCCCACAGTGAGGGTCAGAGTGGGTCCCATGCCCACAGTGAGGGTCAGAGTGGATCTCATGCCCGCAGTGAGGGTCAGAGTGGATCTCATGCCCGCAGTGAGGGTCAGAGTAGGTCACATGCCCACAGTGAGGGTCAGAGTGGATCTCATGCCCGCAGTGAGGGTCAGAGTAGGTCACATGCCCACAGTGAGAGTCAGAGTGGGTCCCATGTCCACAGTGAGGGTCAGAGTGGGTCCCCATGTCCACAGTGAGGGTCAGAGTAGGTCACATGCCCACAGTGAGGGTCAGAGTGGGTCCCCATGTCCACAGTGAGGGTCAGAGTAGGTCACATGCCCACAGTGAGGGTCAGAGTGGGTCTCATGCCCACAGCGAGGGCCAGAGTGGGTCCCTTGCCCACAGTGAGGGTCAGAATTGATCTCATGCCCACACTGAGGGTGCTGGCATCACTGCAATGGCTGGAGGCTTCCCAGGGTGGTTACAAGGCTACAGTCACCAACAATACACAGTCTTCTCCTTCTGCTTCCTCCTGGCATCTGTGAGTCTTTGTCATCAAGGCACACTTCCTAACTGACTAGTGACATATTATATAACTTTTAAGATCCTATTTATGTTTTGCCACTTTTAAATATTAGGCTGTTTGTCTTTTAGTGAGTCATAAGGTTCTTTGGATATTTTGAGTCCCTTGTCAGCTGCGTGAGGTGTGGCCCGCCTGCTCATTCCTGCCGTATCTTCTGATGAGTGGCAGTGTGAAATTAGGATGCCTGACATACTTTTGTTCATATTGGGGGTCATTTCTGCCCTTCTCTGTTACTGCTGGTCTGACTCAGGAGGATGCTCGGTGTGCTCCTCCTGATGGTGTGTGCGCAGTTTTAACTGTTGTCTCTTGTGTTTGGCATGAGGGTTGAGAATAATTTCCCTCAGACACAGCTCAGTCCCATCAGGACTGTGTGTTGGAGAGACTGTCTTTTCTCAGTATATTGTGGGCTGTCTTTGCCAAAATCAAGTAAGAGTATAAGCTGGACCTGGTTCTCATCTCACATTCTGCCACAGGGTCAGTCACTCAGAGGCCAGAGCTCACTGTGTGCCCCATGCTGGCCTGGAACTCCTGATCCTCCCAAGGGCTGGGATTCCAAGTGATTAGCCATGACTATCATGGCTTTACAGTGAGGCTGGGAGACACATGGTGTGTGTTCTCCAGTGAGGTTTTTCTCTATTGAGGTTGCTTTAGATATTATTATTATTATTATTATTATTATTATTATTTTATCACATAGGGGTGTTTGCCTACATACATGAGTATCACATACATGCCTGCTGCAGGCACAGGTCAGAGGAGGGCATTGGATCTTCTGGAACTGGAGTTACAGATGGTTGTTAGTGCCATGTAGGTTCTGACAATTGAACCCTGGTCCTCTAGGGTACAGCCAGGGCTCTTAACCACTGAGCCATCCTTCCAGTCCCGGTACTCTTATTTTAAAAGGAAACTACTACTGCAGGCTCGCAGGCTAATGGGTGTCTGTCACAGCCGTCCATGCTGCTGTGCACGAGGCAGACAGAAGTTGTGTGCCAAGGTGTAAAGGACTCTGTTCTATTGTTTCAAGATGACTTTGGTATAAATTGTCCTTTAACATTTTTTTTCTGGTGCTGGAGGCTGAACCCAGGGCTTTTTACACACCAGGTAAGCACTCTGTGCTGAGCTACAACCCCAGCCCTGCAGACTTTTATTCTGAAATACTCCATAGGCTTCATTAGAAAAATCTCCTAGGACTTAAGTGAATTTACTGTGGAGTTAAAGTTTGTGATAAGGACTTTAATTTCTGTAGCAGATCCAGGGCCTTTCATATTCTGTTTGATGTGGTGTTGGTTTTGGTTGAATGGGATTTTAAGAAATTTCTGTGTTTCATCTTACTCGCACATTTGGTCCAAAGTTCTTAACATTCTCCTACCCTCATATGCCACAAGTTTGACACCTCTCCCAGCTCCATGGTCTTGAACCATATTCTCTCTCTCTCTCTCTCTCTCTCTCTCTCTCTCTCTCTCTCTCTCTCTCTCTGTGTGTGTGTGTGTGTGTGCGTGTGTGTGTCTCTGTCTGTCTGTCTCTCTCCCTCCTTCCCTCCCTCCTTCCCTCTCTCCTTTTCCGAGTCTTACTGAGCTTTCATCATGAACACCCCAGGGAAATATGACTTCTGTTTATATATATAATATAAACTATTTATTATGTATTATATATAATATATAATTTCATATATTTAAAACTGAGAACGACATTCTGTGCCACCCATAAGTAAACACCTCACTCAGCCTCCATTAGAGAAGCTTCCTCCTGTGTTGGGAACTAACAGAGAGACCCACAACAGGACCATGTGCAGAGAGTGGGAGACGGATGTCTCCATCAAACCCCACCCCTCAGGGCTCAGAGAGCTCTGCAGAGGGGACTGTGAGAGCTAGAGAAGCTGGAGGTCACCAAGGACACAAAGCCTTCTACATAAACACAACTGATGTACACTGAGACACAGAGGGAGGGGGCAGTGTGCACATCCGGTGGAGGCTCGCTGGGTACACAAACCTTATTTAAGGTCAGGCCCTGTGCCCAGCAGTGGGCAGCCGACCCAAAATGAGCTCAGCAGTGTGTCTAAAAGCTTTCTGCTTTACATTGCCCTGCTTGGCTTCTAGTCTTTTAATCTTATTGGTTTTCTGCTTGTATATCATGGTTTCTGATTTGGGTTTGTTTGTTTTTTTATAGATTATTGGTTTTTGTTTTTATTTTTATTTACCTTATTGTTTTCTAAAGAAAGAGAGGAGTGGAGTTGGAAGGCCAGGGAGGCTCTGGGAGAAGGAGTATATTCCCATATACTATCAGAATATAGTATATGGGAAAAATATCAGTAGAAAAGAAAAAGAAAAACCTATCATTTAGCCTTCTTCCTCCACTCCTGTTCCTTCTCTGGGGACCTGCTCTCCGGGCACACACTTACCTTCAGCCTCCAGAGTGTGTGTTTCTCCCGTACAGAGCAGCTTCGTTTTGCTTTTGTTCTTGGAGGGCTTGTTCTGTTTATAGAGCTGGGGTCAACAGTGTGCCTGCTTTGGAGGCGTCCCTCCACCGCGACCACCTGACAACAGCCATGCCGTCTAGACCTCTTGATGCCCTTGGGAGGCTTTCAGCCTTGCTCGCAGGGGTCTGCGGGGTCCAGGCATTGGTGTTTGCTGCTGCCTTCCATCTTGTTCTTGGGGCCCTCTGGCTTCTTGGACTCTTCTCTCAGCTCTGCCCCCCAAACTGTTTCCATGTTACTTCTGCTAGTGCTGGGCTCTTCACCTCAGAGGCTGTGTCTTTAGATGCAGACCTTTTGCTGTTATTTTTAGAAGTCTCTGGGTCTATGATGGAACCTTTGGCATGCTTTGTTCACTGTGAACACAGTTGATTGTGTGTGGTGATGTTGGCTGGGAAGGAAACCCTTTCCTGCAGATTTTCAACCTCTGAGTCATCTCAGGGATGGTAATAGTTGGCCGCCCTTTCTTTAAAAAATGAGTTATATTTTCCCAGATTCTTTGAATTGTGAAGACTTTCATAATCATAGGCATACAGAGTGGTTATCATATGATTTCTGTTACACTCCTTTTAAAAGTACCAGTTTCTTTCCAAAGCAAGTACTGACCCCTCCTGGGCTCCGGTGTGAGCGCCTGCCCTCCTGGGCTCCAGTGTGAGCGCCTGCCCTCCCTCCTGGGCTCCAGTGTGAGCGCTCTCCTGAGAAGCAGCTCAGAGCTCACATATCCTTAGCTAGCTAAGATTTCTCCCACATCTCTGACTCTGGGCTCAGCTTGGCAGCTCACAGCTACACAGGAATGCGTGGCTTTCTCTGAGGTTCTCAGAAGCCAGCCCTCAGGGACAACTGCATGGCAGTAGCTGCTGAGCCTCCTCAGATCAACAGGGCAGGCCAGCTGGCCTTGGGAATCACAGTTGCTGACCCACAGGCGCTGTGACCAAAGTGGCATTCGTGGGGTAATTGTACTTCCTTCAGAGGTAAGATTCTTCTTAAGAAAACTAGATCCTCTACCACAGCATCTGCACCCCCACCCCTTGCCTGCCCTGGCTCACTGGGCGTCTCTAACCTGAGACACCACCAGCTCGACATTCTCATGAATGGCCAGCTGGTGGGGCCACCGAGGGACAGGCAAACGAAAATACCATGTAAGGCCTCATGGTTTAAGAAAACTGTGTTTTCTAGGGTCAGCTGCAGCCCCCCCCCCCCCCAAGAGTCAGAGCAGCTCAAGCACAAGAACCCGGTGGCTCCTTCAGCAGAGGAGGCCATGTTCTTATTCTAGAACACTGGGCAGAGCCGAGGACACGCCAGACTTGAGGGCTAGCCTGGCCAGAGAAGGGTTCGGCTAACCCTCAGACTCCCGATGCGTTCCACACAGGCAGCACACGCCACACACCCCAAGCGCTGTTAGGGAGCCGTGTGCTCTGCACATGCTTTCTTCGGCATTTGCTGCATGAAGCTTCAGTACTGTTTGATCTTCCTCCTCTTCCTCCTCCTCTTCCTCCTCCCCTTCTTCTTTTTTAAGATTTATTTTATGTATGTGAGTACACTGTAGCTGTCTTCAGACACATCAGAAGAGGGCATCGGATCCCATTACAGATGGTTGTGAGCCACCATGTTGTTGCTGGGGATTGAACTCGGGACCTCTGGAAGAGCAGTGCTCTTAACTGCTGAGCCATCTCTCCAGCCCATGGACTTTCTTCTTAATGCAGGAATACTCACCGCGACCTTTCTCAGGTGACGTTTATTAGTTTGTGTGTATGAGTCCTTTACTGGCACATATGTGCACCACATGTGTGCCTGGTGCACATGGAGGCCAGAAGCAGGCACTGCAGTCTCCGGGATGGAGGTATGTGTGGTTACACACCACCATGTGAGGGCTGGGAACTGAACCAAGTCCTCTGCAAGACTGACAGGTGCTCTTAACAGCAGAGATCGAGATCTAGCCCTTATTTACATGTGTGTGAGTGTGTGTGGTATGTGGTATGTGTATGTGCTGTGTGTGTGTATATGTGTGTAGATCAGAGGACAACTGTGGGACTTGGCTTTCTCCACCATATAGGTTCTGAGACTGAGCTCCAGTATTCAGACTTGGTGACTTTTACTGGCTGAGCCATTCTGCCAGTACCTCGGCATGACTTAACTGTCTGCCAGGATTTAAAATACGGAAATAGTTTCATTTACTTCAGCCTTATCATGGGGGAAATGATAGGAACCCAAGGCATGTGCAGACACCTGGATATGTATGTACACTTGAAATGTCTGGCACAATTGATGATGTGTGAACTGGTAACCTGTGCACGGTCATCCACTCCCACACACTGTGTAAAGTGTGGGCGCAGGAGCGCTGGAGCCCCGCTGTTGTCTTAGCACTGCATCAACTGGAATCTCCACATCTCCCTTCTGCACCACGACCTGCCCCTCCCAGCCCGGCTCTGCAGACACCAACCACACCACTGGTGCTCGCTTGCTCGCCCAGCATGACCCTGCAGTGAAGAGGCTGAGCAGGAAGAGGGCGAGGCAAGCCTGCCCTCTCTGGATGGCTGTGAGCATAGGGGTCCTTTAGTGAGAGCCACGCCCTCCACCTGCAGCCACACCCTCCACCTGCAGCCAGGTGGGCCCTGCACGGTCCCCTGCCTCCTCCTAAACCATGGGCAGATCCCTGGCGCCACCTTCCAAGCTCAGCTCAGTTTTTCAGCTTGTCAGGATTTCTGTGTCTATCTTTGTATGTTTCCTCTCTTTATATGTGACTGCGACAAAAAACCCGTGAGAATTTACTGCTCAAGAACAGCCACACAGCTAGCATTAGGCAGAGACAGGGCTGGGCCGATTTATTAATTTCTTTTTCTTGTATGAAGAAACAAGGGTTCATACAGTGGGGTGTGCACTGGCTTCCTCTCAGCAGCACCAATACCCAGAGGGGAAAAGGAATTGTGTGTGTGTGTGTGTATTAATATGTATTTGTGTATGTGACTGTGAGTCTTTGTGTGTAGGTTTATATGTGTGTATGAAAGTGTATGTATGTGTGTGTGAATATGAATCTTTGTGTGTGTCTGCGTGAATGTGAGTGTGAGTCTGTGTGTGTATAAATGTGAGTATGAGTTTGTGTGTGTGTATGTGTATGTGTGTGAATGTATGAGTCTGTGTGTGTGTGTGTGTGTGTGTGTCTGTATGCATGTGTGGGTGTGAACAGGTGATGGTCCCAGTAGACTGACTGCAGTACCTTCTGTACCCTGGAATACTGATTACAGACTATTTTGGGCCAACTTGATGTCTGTCATTCAAACAGTCAAGCTCCGTGAAGTTCATCTACTTGTAACCTCTGACCTGTGAGCACAAGGACAGCCATTCTGTATTTCCCTGTGGCACCTGACCAAGAGGAATGCCCAGTCTCTCCACTGGGAGAGCTCTTCCAAAACCGCCCAAGCTGATCTCCCACCCAAGCCTCCAAGGCTGCACTCACTAGTGCCCCACCCCACCCCACCCCATCCCACCCCACCCCACCCTCATTCATCTCATCTCTGCTGCCTGCTTTGATGCTAATTTTCATGTTCCTGGAACCTGATGTCTGACAAATGCAACTTAATGAAGAGAGGGAGAATTTATTCTGGCACAGTCCATCATGGTGGGATCTGTGGTGACAAGCATGAGGCCACCAGTCACACTGTGTCTGCCATCAGGAAGCAAAGAGTGGACAGGAAGTGGGGCCAGACTCCATGCCCTCAAGGCCCACCCCCAGTTGCCCACCTCCTCCAGTGAGACTACACTTCCTTAAAGTTCTCACCACCTTCTAAAACAGCGCCACCTGTTTGGGGACCCGGAGCCCATGGGGCATGGATTTCTTATTCAAACCACAAGGCGCCTCAGCTTGCTCTCCCTGCTCAGCTGAGTGAGACTCAGAGTTGCAGTGTCCTGGCGGCTCCAGTTCAACCTCTGTTAATACTGCTGTCAGCCTCAGGCAACACACGGAAGTTCTCAAAGGCAGGAAAACTATCACATCCGAGATCTGAAGAGTCTTGGTAGATCATCCTGACAGGAGCACACCCATAGTCAGCACCCTGCCTCTGACCCCGGATGGCTCCTCAGTCTTTGAGGCTGCAGTGATTAAAACCAGCTGCTCTGGCACTGGTGACGGGGACCCTGCTCTGCTCTATGCCCCACACACTTTGCTTTCCTCCCCTCCTCCGGTCCACCAGGGCTTCAAGTCTCCGCTGCTTTAAAATTGCTTCTGTCTTTCAAATATGTCACAGAGCCAGGCTTGTTTCAAGGCCAAGCAGAAATTGTCGAGGCAATTGTGCAGGGGGGGGGGGGGGGGGCTGGAGCTGCGTGTGAGACTGACAGAGCCTGCCCACGTCGGAAACTGAGCAGGTGATGTTGGAGGGATGGCAGGCTTTCAGAAAATTTCTAGGGCAATACATTCAGCTTTTGAAAATAATTTTTCAACTCAAAGAACTTTTGTTTGGAATGGTGACTTTGAACTACAGGGATCTTGAATGTAGAGTGGCCGTCTTCAAAGGACACGGAGTTAGGGTTGGGAGAGTGGGAAAGGCTGCATGTCTAGCTGTCTTTGGAAGGGTGGAGATGGTCCTCGTGCTCAGTCTGTAGTACTGACACTACTATTACTACTGTACTGTTACTATAGTAGCACTACTGTAGTACTAGCACTATAGCTGTGGAAACAGGAGAATGAGAAGCCATTCTCCTGTTCTCAGATTCACTGTCCTGAGACACTTTAGTTGATGAATGTGTCAGCCTGCTTTGGTAACAGGATATTTCTCTATGTTCCCATTGTGCACACTGTTCTTTCTTCTGTTGTACTCCCAAGATCAGTGAGACCAAAGAACACCTAGTAGAACAAATACACGCTTCAGAAGAGGAAAATAAAAGTCTACCACAGTGTGCGAAAGGACAGTAGCCTCTGGGAAGATGACCACTGAGCCCTTGAGCCCAGCTCCCTTCTTCTCCTCAATGACACATGAGCATATGGCTCCCCAGCCCTCGACAGCTGCAGGCACCCAACTCTGAGAGCCTTCTCTGAAGGTCACATTTCAATTCTAGGCCCTGGTTCAGGTGGCTGAGGGCCGGGGGCAACTCCCTGAGCCGTGCTGAGCCTCAGCTAGATGCCTCGGGGTGCAGCCATGCTGAGCAGGTTCAGGCACCTGTGGTGGACAGAAGAGGCCTCAAAGGGGCCATTTCTCCCTCATTAGCCAGAAGGAAGAGAAGATAGGTCTCAGTGGGGAGGAAGAGGCCAAACACAAGCATTAGTTGGATACACAGGCACCATCCAGTCAGAAACCCCCAGTGGCTGGTCACCGCTGCTACCTCCTGCACAGTGAGATCGACGCTGAGTGTTAGTACTGCAGGATGAGCACGAGGACCATCCCCACACTTCCTAAGACAGCTAGACACGCAGCCTTTCCCACTCTCCCAACCCTAACTCCGTGTCCTTTGAAGACAGCCACTCTGCATTCCAGACCCCTGTAGTTTAAAGTCACCATTCACTGTAAACCTGCTTTTTATCTTTAGGGGTTAAAACTCAACAGTGAATCAAAGCAAGAAGCAGCAGGCAGAAAGAAAAAATACAAAAATATTCCGAAAGAAAAATGCATGACAGCCATTGTGAAACTCAGCACTATGAATGAGCACACGCAGACACTCTCTCCTTTTTCAGTTTGCTCCTTGGGAAATGGTTTTTTTTTTTCTTATCTGTAGCAGGCACATTTGATCGTGGCTGAGAATCTTTCCCATCCTTGGCTTTAATGCATTAGGAGAATGCAGTCCTGATGTGGGGTAGGGGGAGGCATGGTCCCAGTCAGTGAATATTCGGAGCGACTGTGATCTGGGCACTTTGCTGTGGAAAGTGGCCAAGCCAGTCCCCACTCTCAGTAGGCTCTGCAGTCCACAGAGGAGACAGACATTACCAATCAAACCCGTGAAGTGACCAGAAAGGACACACACAGGTCTGAGAGAAGAGAACAGAGTAGAAAACTCATACAGAAAACATGCTCACACCTAATGCAGTCTTTTCTGCAATAACCCCTCAGATTTCCTGAGTTCTCTACCTGGCTGTGGTGTCTAAGGCAACAACAGGAGAGGCACAAAAGGAAGACGCGATGGCTTCAGTGGATCAGTATCTTGCTTTGCTCCTCCACCTCACCTCCATGGAGAAAGGTGGTCTCCAACCTCTGGTGAGAATGGGCCGTGAGGGTGACTGGCTCGGCCTCATCAGCCCAGACCTGAGAGTGTATTTTACCACACAGTGCCGTCTGCCAGGCACCACTGGGCACAGTATGCCAGCCTGCATCTGGTTTGGTCTGCCTGTGAGGCAGGAGATGGGCACACGCCTGAGGAAGCCCTGGCACCAGGCCTGATGGACGGCACTGCTGCAGGACACTGGAGCCCAGCAGAAGTGGTGGTGGGGAAATCTTTGCTCTTTCCTAAGAGTGGTTTCTTTCCTTAGGGCTGCCTGAAAATGAAATCTGACCCCTACAGGGTCTCTTAGTTATCAGGGAGACCCCGAATCGGTTCTGTCTGCCACTGCTTATTTACTGTGGATCACCACCACATCTGTGTACATCCTTCAGAAGCAGGAAGGACATCTTGACAAGTCCTAATATGGAGTGGGTACCAAAGGGGCGTCCCATGCTTGCCTCAGAGTGAGGCTCGCAGTTCACTTGAGTCCCATCACTGCCTGTTATTGGGGTCTGTCCACCCATGAGTGTCCAGGACACCCCCGTGCATGGTGTTCACAAGGAGGACAAGTAGGTAAGGAGAGGGCAGAGAAACATGGAGAGGAGAAACCCTGTGAGTGTGCCGTGCTCTGTGCATTGAGCTAGCCTCGCCTTACTGATGCTGTGCTGCAGCTTGCACTCGGGTGAAGCCGTGGCTCTCAGTCCAAGCCTCCAGGGGATGGTGCTTTCTCCCTCACTTCTCCACTTGCTCAGTGTATCCTCGGGGCCTCCCTCCCACCTGCATTATTAACTTAGGGCTCCATGTGCTATGGACTGCTGAGCCTGCCTGGGAGGGAGGTATAGGTATGGGTTAGACCCTGCAGACATCCTCTGCTTCAGCGAGCCTAGCCTACCTGTGTAAGCGTTTGTCAAGTGCAAAAGACTTATAGAAGAGGTCACTGGAGTACACACATCACAGAGCAGGCTGGAAGCCTTGGGACCAAGCAAGACGGTACAGACGGTACAGACGGTACATATGAGCACCTCCAGCCAACACCATTCTCTATGCCTAATGTGGAAGCAGGTGGGCTGGGGACATGGCTCCTGCGGCGCAAGTGTAGGGACCACTGAGCATGGTGACTCAGATTCCCAGGGGCCACATCAAATGTCTGTAACTCCAGCACTTGGCCCGGTGCTGCAGCCAGGGAGCATGTGTGAACCAGCACAGCTCAGATGGTGCTTGAGATAAAAAGCCTTTGATTACAAAAGAACGCATACTACAGGAGCCTAGAAGAGCATGAAGAGGGATCCCCACAGCAGTCGCTTACCAAGTCTGACATTTCATCACAATGGAGGAGCACAGCCCCCCTTAGCAGGGTTACTGCACTTGCAGTTTAGTCACAGTCTTGGGGAGCCCTTCCACCCAGGCACCATCACATCTAGTTGTAGCAGTGCCTTCATCAGTTAGAGTCCCAGACTGCCCAGCTCTGTACCAGGTGCCCAGGGGGCAACTTGCACACAGCAAGCCTGGCTGGAAGGCTTCTCCCAGCAGGAAAGCTCAGCCGGGGTAAAGTTCTTACCAAGTACCACACACAAAGCCACTCTCTTACTAAACCCACGTTTGGGTAGTATGAACCTCCATCTCAAATTTGTCTGGTGAGCCAAGAAACTGGACTGGGTCACAGCTCAGAACCTTGTGACCTGGTTGCATCTATGTTATTTCTGCATTATCTGGGGGCTTTCAGGATTCATACTCAAAGTCCTGTTATTGATGAGAACTGTGGGTACCACACTGGATAACAGTGGCAGGAGATGGCATCTCTGTCTTGCTCATGACTCTAGTGGGGGTTCTTATGAGCCATGCTGACTGAGGACCGGCCACATGTGAATGTGACAAGGTTGAGTGCCCCTTTCTGTTCTTCTCCTGTAATATATTTTTTTAATAACAAAAGGGTGTCACAAGCATCTTCTCATCAGCTGGGCTGAGGGTGGATCTCTGTCCTCCTGTTAATGTGCATTATATTAATATTTCCAGGTTCTGAACCATTCTTGCTTTCTGGAAATCAATCCCATTTGGCTAGGGCTTGGCATCCTTTCCAAGGGCCGTTGAATTGGCTCTGGTGTTTTCCGAGACATTCGTAGCCAGAACACGGACATCAGTTCATAGTTTCCTTGTAGCATCTGGGTTGTTCCGGTGTCTGGGTAACTCTGACCGTACGAACGCACTGACTCCTCCCTTACAGGTGTGGGTGCTTTCGAGAGTAGAGGCTGTCTGCACCTCTGTTAGGTAGGGAGGGATGGTCAACACTGAAATCATCTGGCCTTAGACCTGCCCCTGCTGGAAGAGCTGGGCATGGTTCACTCTCTTAAATACTTTCAGATCTGTCCAGATGTTTCATTTCTACGCTAGTTCCATGGCAGCTTGTTCAAAATTGCATTTTATAGGGAGAGCCCATGGAATTTACTTACAGATTAGAGAGCACGGAGGAAGGATAGGAAGGTGATGATCCTTTCTGCCTTCAGACTCCTGCTCTGATAGCACGAGAACCAGGATTAAAGCCTGGGGTACAGTGGGGACCCCACAGGCTTGGACTCATTCAGACTAGGGATTGTGGGAAGTGGCCTGTTCTGTCTCTCCCCTTGTGACAGGACATGGTCCCCATCATGTTGAAATCAGAGCAGCTATGAAAGTTTGCAGACAATCTTCATAAGAAACATTCCCTCCTGAGGGGAAGGGGGTGTCATCTGACCCTCACCTGGGATTCCTGCCCCCACCCCAACTGGCCCCATATGCATATGGTATGGGATGCTATCCCCATATGCATATGGTATGGGTTGCTATCCCCATATGCATATGGTATGGGATGCTATCCCATACAGGAGGTGGAAGGTTAACTGGCACTGGGACCCAGGGATGCAGGGGTGCAGCTTTGGTGAGCTGCCATCCATGTTGGGATGGGTCCTTGGTGATGTCACTGTCAGAGGCACCTGGGGCCCCTTAGGTGGCCCAATAGACTCATCCCCACAGAGACTTCCATGTTCTGTAGCCATGAGGAAACATGTTAATGTGACACTAGAAGTCACTACAACACAGTCAGAAGTGTTCAGAGCTCAGGAAGACAGTTGTGTGAGGTGCAGTGTAGAGGCAATGGGCAGGGTAGAGCAGAGGAGGTCGTGGCCACTGAAGTGGGTGTAGTAGCAGAGGTGGTGGCTGTTAAGGGTGTGGACACTGAGGAAGGCGTGGCTACCAAGGTCGGTGTGGCCATCAAGGGCATGGCCATCGAGGAGGGCGTGGACTCTGAGGGGGCATGGACATTGAGGCAAGCAACTTGTTCAATGCGGGAAAGAATGGAAAATAAAACACATCTACTAGGATAATGTGTAAAACCAGATAAGGTGATGAGCTCCCAAACTTGTGTTTATTTTTTTGTGTGGTAAAATTATAGGGAGGTTTCTGTGTTTTCTTTTGGATGGATGGCAGAGGTTTTATGTTTGTGTTTATTCATTTCTATTTAAAAAAAATAGCATATGGCCATTGTAAAAGACACACATAAGCATTCTCGACAACCTGGAAATGATGCAAACAGTGTAATAAACACAGCCAGCAGCCCTCATCCTACCATCCACATGCGGCACAGCCCATCTTTGCATGCACGGACGTACATACGTATATGCCTGACACACGCACACTTCACTCAGTATAAAACTATAGTGTGCGCTTTGGTATCCTACTTCTCGTGTAGCACCCTAGCCTCCATATGCACAGCTTTACATCCTAGGACTGACTTCACAGAGGAGAAGCCACACGCACAGACCTTTCTGTTGTCTCCACGAAACTCACAAAATACAGACACACTGCTGACGGTCACCCCAGGCCTGGGGAAGCCCAGGGTGGGAGCTCAGCTACCCAGCTACTGAGGGCAGTCCAGTAAAGTGGCCACTAAGCAAGGAGTCACAACGTTCCAGAGACAACACTGAGGGGTCCACTGCTCACTGAGCAGAGAACACAGGAACTGCCAGCCCCGCCCCATCTCCTGCCTGGAATGGCGTGTGGAGCATAAACTCCAAAGACATTCTTCTTGTTGTTGTTTTTCTTTTTGGTTTTTTGAGGCAGGATTTCGTTTTCTCTGTAGCCTCAGATGTCCTAGAACTCCCTTGTTGCCAGATTGGCCTCAAACTCAGAACTCAGAGATCCACTTGTCTCTGTTTCCCATGTGCCACCACTGCAAGGCTCAAAGACATTCTCTGATTGAGACTATGGGGGAAGAAGCATGACCCGGCCTCTAGCCTCAAGCAATGCCCCTCATTCAAAGGTCACAATCAGATCCCTTCTTTCGCATGTGTGATTTTATCGAGGCACGTGACAACCAAGAGGTGACGTATGTTTTCAGTGGGCTAGCTTCACTGATGGCTGGTTTGGCCGGACACAGCCTGGCTGTGGCCCCTCAGCTGCTTTCCAGGGTACACTGGAAAGTTGTTCCCCAGGCTTCTGTAAGAGGGTTCACACAGCAGGTCCCATCCGGGTACCTCCATACATTTATTAAGCTGCAGGCCTTGGTTTGAAACCTAGGCTGACATTTTGAATTTGTCCAAGAAAGGCTTTACTTCTTGAGTGAACAGTCTCAGCTCAAGGGGGCCCTCCAAGCCAGAACCCTGCCACTGTGACTGTTCCTGCTCAGGAGACCAAATAGTCATCTCAAAGGCTAACAAGAGGCCCAGTACCTGAGCACCCAGGAGCGGTGGCCTGAGGGGTCTCCAAAGGCATTATGTGTTCAGGGTAAGTTGACCTCAGAAGCACGTTTCTCACTAGGGTCCTCTGGAGCTCTTGGTGCAGGCTACCACCCCTTCCCTGCTCAGACCAGCTTGCCACACTGACAGTACATTTATACACTCACTAGGATTTTAGTCTCTTTATCACCCTGCTGCTGACCATACTGTAGGTTAGCAAGTAGGCTGTCCGCCCTGATTATCATTATCCTAGTATCTGGCATCAAAGCGGGGACTTAAGCTGAGCAGCTGCTCCAGTCCTGGGGGGTAAAGACAGTGCACATCATGTGCACCGTGGGAACAGCCTTGTGCCATAGACTCCCGTCTCCGAGTCCCTCGACACTGTGAGAGGTGGGCCCTGCCTGGTTTGCCTGCTTGCTCACCCTCCCTTCTGTGTCTCCTCTGACAGCCTGCTCTTTACCCTGTGTTTCACTTTAAGCAAGCAATGCTGTGGGCCAGGGAGTGGCCTGGTCACCAGGCATGCGTGCTGTGCAGTCTGCAGATGCAGCTTTGCCCGCCTCTGGTCTGACCTAGTTTCTGGGCACTTATGATTTAAACCTCAGAGGGCATCCATACCTCTATGTCTTTGTGGTTTACCATTTATCAATCCCTGTGCTTACCACAGCACTGCCCAAGGCCAGAGCCAGGCCAGCCTGGGATGCCCAGCAACCACAGTGCCTGTTCATCATTTTTCATAAAAACAGAAGCTAGAAAACATTTTATATGCTTTCCAATTTTTCAAAACAAGATTCTAATTTGGATAATGAAGAACAGATTGGTGAGGGCTAGACTGTATTGACCCTCATTCTGACACCAGCATGCCTGACACTCCCTATGACACTGACAGTGTCACACAAGACCATTTCACTTGTGCCATGGACTTCATTCGGTTGGACAGGAGATCTGGATCAGGGGGCCACTCTATCCTCTTCTGACCTTGATGCTACACTGTCCAGTGGTTATTCTGTTTCTCATGTAAGAACCCCTCTATAAGTAATACAGGCAACCCAACAAGTGCCTACACATGGAGCCAGGAAAAGTGCCCATGGGACCAGAGACACCCTGGGCTCAATGGTTCTGGGACATTTGGGTCAAGAGTAGAGGTTCTGCCCAGGACCCAATACCGAGACTGCCATGGACCAGGACCAGGACCAGCCACTGAGGACTCTGAACTGCTGGTGCTGTGGAGTGTGGTCCTCGGGGTATAATAGGCCAGTACTGCCTTCATCAGAGACTACAGTGTCACAGGGTGAGTTCTGTTGATGCTCCCTCGTGGAATGAAGGCCACTGGTCCCTTTCCTGAAACTCCAGCCATTCACTCTGTTCCCCGCTAGCTGTAAGTACCCTGCCCTGCTGCATGTAACTTGGAAGGTGCTAGAAAAATGATACTGTCAGTCAGTGTCTGTGTCTCTCCCGGGATACATGTGGTGTATGGGCCACAGGTTGGACAGGCCCATCTAGAGTATACAGGAGGCAGAAGGTAACTGAAGTAGGATGCTTGGGTGAAGCAGCTATTGGGGATCAGCCATGCCCTTTTAAGTATCCCCATTCCCCATGTTCTGTAGGCAGTCAGATAAACTCTTGAGTCACCCATCTGGACTTGGGTGGAATATGTTGCAGGCGCCCTATCTGGGTTGAATAGGTGTTATTCAGGCCTTCCTCACAGAAATGCAACATTTGGTCACCAGTGGGGACTTGGGTGTTGGCAAACACCAAGGAAGTATTTGGAAGAAACCATTTCCTCCTGCATTGTAAAAAAAAAAAAAAAAAAAACCCTGCCAGTAGCTCATATCTTTCACACCCTTTGTAGAAGCTGCCTCTGTCCCCAGCCCTGATGTCTGGGAGGCCAATCGTCCTCACTCAGCCCTCCAACATGCAGATCTGTACAGATTCTGTCAATCAGCTACAGCACAAACTCTGTTTACTGTGTATGGGTTAATACAGCCTCTGTTTAAGTCGGCTGTCATGTTACCTGCACAGCCACGCTTATAGTCACTGCCACATCCTTCTCAGGAAACCCACATCTCTGGGGAGGTCCTCCCCAGCTCAGGGGAGACTGCCCACGTATGGTGGACACCTGACTATATACTGCAGTGACCAAGCACATGAGATTCCTACAAGGTTTCTTCTACTATTTCCTGCTCCAAAATCTCCCATCAAAACCCACCCAAAACAGAACAATGATGAACTAGGCACAGCCTCCTACCTGGAGTAGTAAGACTCCACCCCCAGGGCCTCCCGGACACTGGCGATGTGCTGCTCTAGGGTAGAGCTGGCTGCTACGGGCAAGGCTGCACTGCTGCTGGCTTGGAAGTCACTGGAACTTTCCACCGAATTATCACCCAAGTAATGTTCATGAAACTTCAGGATTCCTGCAACGAGGTAGACATGGCAAGGTCATGAATGGTTGGGTAGCAGGAGAGCTCGGGCAAGGGCAGGAGAGGGGAACGTGGCGCTGTGTGGCTTCTTTGCCACGCGTGCTGGGATCCTGCAGTTTCAGGCTTCCTGACCTGGGCCTGTGCCTGCTCATGGTACACACTGTCAAGACAGGCAAGCTTCTGATGACACACGCAGAAGCCTCTGGGTATGGATCACTCTCTGTGCACTTTTGGAATGACGCTCTGAGGAGTCCTGCTTCGTGATTGGCATGCAAGTGTCCAGATCAAACCCTGGCAGGGACTGACGAACTGAACAAAACCAGAACTAACCAAGTGGACGCTGTCACCAAAGACCTTTAATTTCACAAAAGCAGACCACACTAAGCATGTATTCATTCATTCCAATGGCCACTAATGGTTTAAGGGAGGGAAAAGATGGCCTGTGAAATGGAGGTGGCCCACAGTAGCTTCCTGGCAATAAGTTCGGGCCACGTCCTCACATGGCAGTGAGGTGTGCTGGTCCTCTGACTGGATCATAGCCCTGGCAAGAGCTTCAGTCTCATTAACAGCAGAGAGAAAAAGGGCACAATAGCCGCCTCGTTACACTCGGCTCACTGTCACATGATCTGGACATGCCACCTGTCAGACATGTCCCCAACAATGCAGCCACCACAGAGGTGGCACTTGACATCTGCCAGCTGCCAACCCTGTCCACATGGGCGTGAAACCCTCTTGGGGGCAGGGATGCGGACATCGATCATTAGCCCAGGAAAATCATAACTTAAACCCAGCATAGGAGGTGAGGGGGAGACTGAGGATGCCTTTTGTGGGAAGCCCAGGTGAGCACGGCTGGGGTGGGGGAAGGGGGAGATGGTCCTGCTGACACAGAGCAGGTACAGACGTCCATGCCTGGCACCATCGCTTTCACTGTGAATGGAGAGAGAGGCTTGTCACGTCTCCCTGGCAACTGAACTTTTTACAGATAAGCGAGAAGCCCATTTTTCAAGATTCCCAATTATAAGACCCTCTTCTCCAGTCAATAAACTCTAATTGGATCTGGTGTGTCCCTGGCGTGGTGAAGCCATCAGCATTTTATTATGCAAAAACATAGCCCCACAGCCAATTAGTAGTTTTGTATTCACTGAAACTATTACATCCTGTGTGCTTAGTGCTGATTTAACCAAACCTGATTTTCACTTCTAAAACAGATTTTTTGACAGAACTAGTAAAAAACAAACTACCACCAACAAAACAAACAAAAACAAAACAAAAACCTAAACAAAAAAACCTCAAACAAACCTATTTGATTCTGTTAAACTCAGAAATTCAAGCTTACGATTTACTTATAAACCAGGAGAGTCATCACTACTTTGGTACGTAATGTTACCGGAGGCCACAATGATCAGATCACTCATAGGTGGTAAGCAACGGCCTACAAGTCTGCTGCCACCTCACCCTTCTCTCGGGCTCCCGTGTTGGATGTCTTCTCATCTGATGGCAAGGAGCCACCCCTCCTTGGGCTATTTTATTAGTAGGATGCCCCACCATGGATACCCAGTGCTGATAAGGTTTTCCTTCATCTGACCCATGTGGTGGCCCTCAGCGACCCCCCTCAGCCTCCCTCCACCTTCTCCCTTCCTGTGCTTCAACAGAGACCTTACCTGCTCCAGGAGCAAGCAGCCAGCTGTACAGGTAGCCTGCGGCCAGGGAGTAGTACAGCACTAGCCCTCGCTGGGCGTTAACCAGCTCTAGGATCTGGTCGATGGTGATGGGTGAGTAGGGGTCGGAGTCCTGTTGTCCGGTCTGTCTTTCCACCAGCAGGTCAGCAAATGCTCTTGTCCGGCCCCTTTCTGCTACTGCCAAGGCTTCATCATGGTGGCCTAGGAGACAGAGGGACAGGTGTGCTCACTCAGGGAGCAGCTGAGCGAGGAGGAGACCCGCAGCTTCTGTGGCAGCTGTGGTAGAATTTTGGGTACACTGCTTTGGGTCTACTCCCAGAAAGAGGGGTTCTGATGGCTGCCCACTGAGCTCAGTAGACTCAGTGGGGTCCCAACTATGGAGGTGTTATTACATGGGAGGGGCCTTCGCTGCCTTTAGAGCCTGTGCCACTCTGCGCTCCTACCATCCCCGGCACTGGGCAGGGGCTGAGGCCTCTGTGTTCCTTGCAGAACTTAGGCTGCTTCTTCTCCAAGCTTTCCTGCAGCCTTCCAGTCTGCGTACTAGCCCCACCTCCTCTTGGGCTGTGGACGCCTGTTCCTGCAGCCTTCCAGTCTGCGTACTAGCCCCACCTCCTCTTGGGCTGTGCACACCTGTTCCTGCAGCCTTCCAGTCTGCGTACTAGCCCCACCTCCTCTTGGGCTGTGCACACCTGTTCCTGCTGCCTGGAAGCTGACGCGTGACAACATGAAGCCCCAGGAGGGACACACCGCACTGCAGAGGACAGACTTTAGGGTAAACACTAACATGGAAATGTTGCCAGAGCAAGGGCCGAGGAGACAAGGTTGGAGCTGGGGAGCCCAAGCCACAACTCCCAGTGAGTCCAGAGGCTTCACCCTCTGTTGTTCAGGCGGCCTTACAAAGAAGGGGCTTATGGGAGTGCGTGCAAATACCCTTTTTTACTCTATTAACTTATTAACTGGAACAGCAGGGACAGTTTCTGCACACACTGGAAAATTATCCCCAAAGTGCTGGACAGATTTAACAGTGTGAACATAATGGGCAATAAATGACATCCCAGACAAGAACCCAGCCCGTGCTTAAGAGGAAGCCTGAGGATTAGATGTGTGGGAAGGAAAGGTGTGTAGAAGGCCTCAAACGCTCAACTCAAAGCATGAACTCTGTGATGTCTGCCTGTCTTCACTGCTCCCTTGGCTGGTTTGGGATCACCTAGGAGCCAGCTCTGGGTGCGTCTAGAAAGGTCTCTTATAACAGACAAAGGGAAGCCAGTTGAGGGCTTTAGGACTATGGATGAGGTGACCAGCTGCCTCCCTCTCCTCCACCCATGTGGACTGCATTCTAAAATGATAAACCCTAATACACCCTCTGTGATTCACTTTTCCTGGGTGCTTTGTCATAGCAAAAGCAACTCATACAAACATCTTCCTGGACGTAGCAGGCAATGGAAGAGCCAAGAAGGGGACACTGTGGACACTGAAGCCCAGGGCAGGGTGGCTGTGGATTACCCTGCTGCCTTTCAATACACAGGCTGGGAGTGGGGTGGGGAAGAGCCATGACTGTGTGGCACAGCCTGGGACATAGGCCCACAGGGTATGAGCAGTTGGCAGCAAGAATGCATGGCCAAGGAAACAGAAGTGGCTGATGTCATCTCAGTACATGGCTTGAGTGAGGCTTGAGGCACGTGTTGGTAGAGGGACACCTGGTGCAGGGGTCTTTGGGAGAAGGACACCTGGTGCAGAGGTCTGTGGGGGAGGGACACTTGCTCTGCTCTCTCAGCATCTGAATTGCTCTCCTGTGGTTATGCCAATCATGTCACACTGGATTCATCAACCTATGTGTTGTGGTGCGACACCTGGTAGAGATGAGCTACGAGTGTGCTCACTGAGCTCACAGGGACTGGCATTTGCCCCACTGCTCTGCCAACCTTTGCTGAATGAACAAGTGACTGTTTAACAGCAGGCTGTGGCCCCATTGTCTGCTGCGATTACCGAAACATGGGCTCTGTGTGCACAAGGGGGAAGGGAGGGGAGGGGAGACACACCAGCTGCTCTCACCTAGGCTGACAAGCACCCGCTGCAAGGCCTGGTAGGATGATGTCTGCAGGTCGAACAGAGAGAGCTTGTAGTCTGTGCTCAGCTGTGCCTCGTGCCGGATCGTCTCAAACAAGGCCGACGCCCTGTAGAGCTTCAAGGGACAGAGACTGTCACCCACCACCCACAGCCAATGCCCAGCAGTTCATAGATGCAAGATAGCCCTTGCCAACACCCGGGCACACAACCTGAAATCACCTTTTAAAGGGGTACAAAGGACAACTGCCAGGCAGGTCCTCATGCAGCTGAAGAAATCAGCTAACTCATCCACAGTTGACTAGTGACCAGGTTTTGATAGACGAGGGAATATGAAAGATTAGGACTTGTGGTATGAAGGACCTGTTAAAACCAATTATCTACACAAACAACAATGAAAATCCTCTACTTCTGTCACCAGACAAGAGTAACTGTCCCACCCCCACCCCACCCTGGGCCTTGGGTACCCAGGAGATGGACCAGGCTGGGCAGTGAGATTGTAGGCACCCCAGTGTCACAGAGCCCAAACATGGCCCTCAAGACCAGGCTGTTTATCTCCATGGGGCTAGTTTTAGTCACATGGGCACCTTGAGGACCAGACAGCTAACATTTCTCTGGGAGACCCTGTCCCCGAAGCTCCACATTTATACAGGCTGGCAGCGCGGAGCCGGGCACCTGGAGCAGGAGAGCAGATGGAGATGCTCTGGACTCTGCCACTCAGCACCGTCAGACTCTGGCCAGGACACAGAGTCTCAGCTTGTTCTATGTTGATAAAGCTGTCATCTGTCTTGCTGCAGTTTGAGGAATAGCTCAGAGAGCAGAGGGACTTCCAAAACTGTAAATTGCTTTGTTGATATAAACTTTGATTCTTGTACATAGGAAATGACAGCATTAATCTTTGTCATTGCCTTTAATACTTTTTAAAAGAGTATTTAAAATTTTTATTGGTGTGCATGGGCTACGTGTCTATTTGCACACTTGTCTGCAGGTGACTGCAGAGTCCAGAAGAGGCTGTTGGGTTCTCTAGAGGGGGAGTTAGGGTGGTTGTGAGTTCTCCCCTGCTGAGCCACATGCAGCCCCAATCTTTCACACCTCTAAGGTCATGGCTCAATACCCTAACACCTCAGCAGGCTGCAGCACAGACCCAGCCCCAGCCTGTGCACAGGCTGTTCCAACGGAGACAGGCCTCGGTGGGCTCATGGAGGGACCCCCTTTACTTGGTACACTATACTCAGGAATCACTCAAACAGCCAAGGGCTGAGTTTGAAGCAGACATCTCCTGCCCACCCACAGCCAGTGTGACAACACACTCTTCAGCAGCAGGGACTCCCTGTGAGAAAGGGGGAGAGGTTATACCCTCCACCCCAGCTAGAGACCTCCAAGGACAGTAAGCTCAATAGCCATGCATCCTGATCTTACCTCTTCACTCAAGAACGAATGTGGTTTTATACTAACCATGGCAACAGTGCACAACATGAGGATCTGAGAAATCAAGAGATCTGCCTGTGGATGAGCGAGAGTCTTGGCCACTCCCTGGCTACACAGGACGGGGCTCTGGGCGCATTAGCCTAGTAGACAGGCCAGCACCCCTGAGAACTCCACAGCTGCTGAGACAGCCATGGTGAGTGCTTTAGCTCCTGGGACAGAGCTCTGCGTACCTGGTGCTGAGCCTCCTCCAAGTTTCCGCTTGCCCAAAGGGAGAGACCAAGACCGTGGCGGATTTTTGCTTCATCTTCTCTTCGACCCAGTTGCTCAGCTAACCTTAAGCCTGAAAGCAGACAGAACCATAAGGAGAGGGGACAGGGACCGACTGGTGATTCTGCTTCCAATGCATGTAAGGAAGGCTGTAGGAGATGCCAAACCAGCCCAGGGAGAGGACACTTCCAGTGTAACAGGAAGTGAGGAGATGCTGCAGCAGGAGCCCAGGTCATGGCTGCTGGCAGTGGGTAGGTTGGTTAGGGCAGACAGAAACAGGAAAACCAATGTCCCCTAGCTTGGCTGCCCTCGCAGATGCAAAACACTTAGCTCTGCAAATAAAAGGTCCTGGCTGATACATTCATATCCCCAGATTCTCTGCCTGGGAAAAGCTTTTCCTGACAGCCAGGTACAGAGGCTAAGACAACATCCCTTTCTATCTCACCCCACACCATCCAGGCAGCGCTGATGAGAGGTTCGGGAGTGTCCCTTGAAAGCGGAACAGCACGCAGCTGGACTCTGCTCCTGTGACTGAAGTTGCCGACACGCTCTGGGTCCCATCTGTGATGTCTCTCAGTGGGGTTGCAAAGCAAGTGCTACCGTGAGCTGGAAGGCTGAACGGCTGCCCTCATTCCCATGGTCTCCACATGGGCACCTGCAGTGGGTCACTCACTCACAGCAAGCGTTGGGTTTTCAGGACATCAGCCACCTCCAGGGCGTTGTGGGGCTAAGCCTGACAGCCACAGTTCATCACATGGTCGCTATGCTGGTCTGACACTCTCCTTGCATTCCAGTGTTCTCTGCACATGAGCCACCGCATGGCTCCCACAGCTCAACTGTACACACAAGCCAGGGTTCCCCTCTCATCTAAGTCAGGGCAGGAAGCCAGCACCGAGCACTCTGGACTGGTGTGATTCCTGATTTTTAAAGGCCCTGAGTCAGCTGAGAGGCTGCTGTGAGTAGTGCCGCTCGGGGGTCAGCCTCCTAATTTATGATGCATTTCAAAACACACGGCTCAGAGAGCTCAGAAATAGCATCCTGAGTTTAAATCATGCCAGTGGGCAGCAGAAGAATTTGTAAATAATTCACATGAAAGGCAATGGTTCTTGGGAGAACCAGCATGGCTCTGGTTGTTGTGACTTTCAAAGGACACACCACACTGCCCTTCAGTGCAGATGTCTGGCAAGTCCTCGGTCTGAGTCAGAAGTATGGTTCTTTGGGCAACCCCCTTGGAAGACAAATTCTGTGAGAGAGGAACCTCACTTGCCTCCAAGTGTGTGTGTCCCCGGCAAGAAGGGTGTCCACAGGCCACTGGAAAGGGACACTTGCCCGACTCTGCACTGTGGTAAAGCCCCAGGGAGTCGCTGGATCGAGCTTCTTTCCTTTGCTCTCCAGAGCGAGAAAGGCTGGAAAGCTCTGGAGTTAGCGGTGATAAGTCACAGCATCTGGGAGTTGTTCAGACTCAGACCCACACAGCATTCCATTGCACAGGGCAGGCAGGGGGAAGCTGGGGTGACTCCCAGCTGAACTGGCCCTCGGCTGCAGGTCTGCAGGACCTCCTGCCCCACACTTGGAGAGTGCCATCAGGTGCTCTAAAGTGTCCCGAGTCTGCTCAGAGTGCACTAGAGACACCTCGTTAGGCTCACAAACCCTCTCAGCCATTATAGGGAGTTTTCGAATTTAAGTTTTAGAGTTCTATGAGACCTATAACAAGAAACAATAAAAACGAACTGCAGAGTTTTCCACAAATATAGAATTGTGTGTCAATGTCCCAGTATAGCCAGCTGCTCCCCAGAAATGATATTGAAGGGAATGAACAGCAAGGCCCCTGTTGCAAACCCTGCATGCTGGGATCTCACACATTCAGCTGAAAGCTGCCGCTAGGTGCCGGGACCATTACAATACTAGAATTTCAGCAAAGCTAAGGGCCCACAGGAGCCATAGAGGGGTGGGACAGTGGCTCCAGCGTCAGAACTTCCCCACTGCAGGCCTGTGCTGAGCTGCTGCCAGCCTGTAGCTGCTGTCCACTCAGTCTCTTGCTTCCCACCCTGGGGATGGCCCCTGGGGCTAGAGAACAGGAGGGTATAGCTGCCTCAACCCTGAAATTTCTGTGCGGTCAGAAACAACTCCAGACAGGGGCTGAGCCTGCTCTGCAATGAACTAACGTAAGGGTCAGGGTCAAATCGCGGTACTTCTCCATGTCTTGGTGACGAAGCTACAAAAGCAGAGATACATGGACAGTTCTTGGGCTGAGGGTGCAGCTCAGTGTAGAGAATATGCCTAGCATGTGAAATGAGCTCACATGTGCTCCTCACCACTGTCAAAGAAAGAAAGATAAAAAGGGAAGCAGAAGGTAGCAAAAGGGCATGTCTGAGTTTTGCTGTGAGAAGTAAAATCTGGCCAAAGGGGCTGCAGGTGGAAGCCCTTACAAAGGTGTTTCAGCCTCAAACTTGGAGCCAAGTTCTTCACCAGTGAGCACACCTACCTCTTTCCCTCTCCTATATACAGTGGACCTGTGCACCTCTGAGGGCTTCTAGAGCAAGGACACCCCAGTATTGAGGAGAAGGCAACACCTTTGCTGTGAGATTCTACCTCATGTAGAAAGGCCCCACCGGCCTCAGGTAATCAACAGACTGTAGCTGCAGAGGGAGAAGTGCCCAGTTTCCAGGCTGCTTAACATCAGCTTGTCTACTGTGAGAGCAAACGCCATAAGGAACCTGGCTGGGCCCCAGGTGGAGACACTGGGCTAGCAGCTGCTGTGCCTGAGCTGAGAACCGTAGGCGTGGTGCTTAGGTGTCCTCTGGAAAGTCACCGTGGCTGAGGCAGCTGGGCTTGTTTCTGTGGTGGACCCTCCTGACTTTGTGTCCTCACGTCTTAAGATCCGACTGGTGAGGATGTGTCATGTGTCCAGTCGCTGCTCTGACAACCAAAGGGGTTTCAGCTATCTGGGCAGCGGGCTAGAGGCAGGTACCAAAACTGAGAGAGGGGGAGGCATTAGAGGTCCAGAAAGCTGGGTCAGGAAAGGGAAACACCACAAAACTATGGAGGAAACCTGGTGGGGAGCACTGGCTGTGTCTCCTCTGCTGGAGCCCTTTGCTTACCTTCCTGTAAGTACATGACTGCCTGCGAATAGTTCTGCAGGGCATGGTGAGTCCTTCCCAGGCTGCTGTAGGACACAGTCTTGGCCACCAGGTCGTTCATCTGTGCCGCGATGCTCAGGTGCTGCTCCTGATAGACCACAGCCCTCTCAAAAGTGCCCAGGGACTCGTAGGTGAGACCCAGGTTCCCATAGGCCCGGCCCTGGCACGTGGGATTGTCTGTCTCCTCTGCAATCTGCAGATCTAGCTGGTGGTACTGCAGGGCTGTGTCGTACTCTCCCATCTGCTGGTAGACACCCCCCAGGCCGCAGGCCGCGTCGCTTTCCAAGGCGCGGTCCTTCATGTCCCTGGCAATGTTCAGCTGGCGCTCAAGGCAGGAGATGGCTTGCTCGTAGTTCCCTAGTTGGCTGTGCAGACTTCCCAGCTCTCCGTAGGCCTGGGCTTTATTGGAGGCCTCCCCGAGCTCATGGGCCACCACGAGCCGCTTCTCAAAGCACACAAGGGCCTGCTGCAAGCTCCCCGTCGCCCTGCGGGGATGCAGACAGAGAAGCAATGACATCACTCTGTGCAGGTGCAGACATGCTAAAGCCCCTGAGAAAATGAAAAGCATTCGTCACTGTCACTTACTATAGAGGCTCTTAACTCCTTCTCTAGCTAAAAATCTATCATGCGCCCTTAGAGTGAGATGCAGAGGAATTTCATAATCTGGAAAGCAATTCAAAAGTCATCCCTTAGTGACCTTCCCAGGAGCTTGCAATTCAGTGGGATGTGCACCCCCGAGGAAACATAAAATATATTAATAGACACGATGATAGCAGGGTCCAGGACTCGGGCCTCCCAGCCTCCACTACTGCTGAGACGGTGCTTTTGAAATCACTTTACAGGAGCTATAAATCGCTCACCCCGAGTTTCTTGGAGCAGTCTGTGGGTGACGATTAGTCTGACCTCTTCCTCCCCTCCGGGAGCCCTGATCCCCTGCCCCTGAGGGAGGCCCTGTCTGTACACACAGGCACCTTCTTGAGTACCCCCCTTGAGGGGAGCATCCCTTGGCCGGCACAGCCTTCTGTGTGTGCTGCTCAGACAATCAGAGCAGGGGGAACACGGCTTTTGGTTGTCTGGGCACATGATTCTTATCGGCTGAGCCTCAGTTTCCCCTGAGCATTCCGGCTGTTCCACAGCCGATGGACATGAGTTTAGTACAGCATTGCTGTACTGTTTGGACAGCTATGCAGGTGCCTGGCATGGGTGAGGACTGGCACACAGGCCCTGTCACCCTGTAACCAGGTGGGAGTGAATAACTGGTGGCTACCGAATGCTCTGCTAATAAACACATTCATAAAATTCGGAGGTGCCTTCAAAGGTCGGCTGAGCAGATCCACCCAGCTTCCCATCCCTATGAACTTCTCATCTTGGTCACTGCGTACCACATGTGAGAACTGAGCCCTGGATTGACTCTCAGGTGTAACTCAGGCACAAGCCTGCCCTCGCTGGGCTGTGGTGTGTCTTTCATACACGACAGCAATTCTATCACCACTTAAGTCAATGAACTGCTGAAAAGCCAAACGAGAGGCATGGGAGCCGACTGCTCTGCAGCTTGCAGCTGCCCTTCCTGCCACAGCTCCACCTTGCATGTGTTTCTAGCCCCGTTCCCTGTCTACGTTACCTGTGTCCGTTTCCTAGACCCCGGTAGGCCTTGGCTTGGTCTTGCATGCGGTTCAGACTCTGGGCGACAGACAGGTACTGCTCATAGTACTTGATGGCTTCCTCGTAGTCCCCCAGGGCCTCGTAGCAATCCCCCAGGTTGCCGTAGGCCCGACCCCTGTCCAGAACAGACTCGTTCCCGCTGAGCTGCTGCAGCATGGCCAGCTGCTGCTCAAAGTAGCCAATGGCGTCCTCCATCACGTTCATGTTCATCTTCGTGATGCCCATGTTGCCGTACACCTGGGCTTCCAGGCTCGGCTCCTTCAGCTTCCGCCCCAGCTCCAGCTGCTCCTGGTAACACTTGAACGCCATTGTGTATTTTCCAAGGGCCATGTAGACAGCCGCCAGGTGCCCGTGAGCCCGGCACTCCCCCGGCAGGTCACTCAGTTCCTGGTAGACCTCCAGCTCCTGTGTGTGATAACCCAAGGCCTTGTCATATTTCTGGACCATCCGGTACGCAGTACCCAGGGCCGCGTAGGCACTGGCCTCCAGCCTTCTGTCTTTCACATGGTGAGAGAGGCCCAGCTGTTGTTCGTAGAACTTTATCGCACCATTCACATCCTTTTTGCAGACAAATATATCACCCAGGTTCCCTAGGGCTCGAAATTTTGCCTGGGAATTATCCAGGGACTGGGCTAGGGACAGAAGGTACTTCTGACACTCCTCAGCTTTAGCAAAGTTCAGCAGAGCCTTGAAGGCCAGGCCCAAGTTGCAATAGGCTTTTGCTTGGCTCAGTTTGTCATGAAGGTCTTTGGCCAGAGCCAGGTCCTGCTCATAGTACTTCACGGCCTCCTGGTAGTTTCCGAGGCAGTAATGGGCATAGCCGAGGTTGTGGCAGACCTTCCCTTCCCCTTCCATGTCCTGGAGGTCGGGAGCGAGGCGCAGGTACTGCTCATAGTAGGGTGCAGCCTGGACATACTCTCCTCTGGAGCAGTGGAAGTTCCCCAGGTTGCTGAGAGCCCGGGCCTCGCTCTGGATGTCTCTCAGCTCCCGGGCAATGTTCAAGTGGTTCTGGTAGTGCTGCAGCGCCCGGTCGTGGGCTCCCAGGGCCTGGTAGGCGACAGCCAGGTTCCCGTGAGTCGAGGCCTGAGAGGCACGGTCGTTCACTTCCATGGAGATCTGCAGCTCTTGACGGTGGTACTTGACGGCCTGGTCATACATGCCCAGGGCATTGTAGGCGTTGCCCATATTCCCATAGGCGCGGCCCTGGGCAGCGTAGTCGCTCAGCTCCTGAGCGATGCACAGGTGCGTCTTGTGGAGCTTCAGGGCTGTGTCGTAATCGCCTTTCATCTGGTGGATGATCCCTGGAGCAGCCGAGGAGAGAGCAGAGGGTTAGAGAGAGTGTCATCTACAGCTCAATCTAAGGCCGGCAAAGTCCAGAGCTGAAGGCTTTAGACAGACTGGAGGTGGGCGTGGTCAAGCCTCACAGGGCTGCAGAGCGAGGATGACTTTCCACATTTCAAACCACCAGGGAAACCCAACAGATTCAATGGCAAAAATGAGAATGTTTTACAAATAAACACACAAAATTAAAGGGCAAACATATCACACTAGGAAATATGTGAAAACATACGAAAAATTGTAGCAGCTGCTGTGAAAAAAAACATTAAAAATTCACTGTTGGCTTAAAAAGAAAAAAAAAATCAAGGTCTCAATTTACTCAAATAGGCAGAGGATAATAAATGTCAGCAGACAACTTAGCCAAAGGGACACAGAGAGGAAGGGGGGGGGGCAGTAATTTCCTTTAATAATCAATGAAATGCAAAATAAACCAACCCTGAAGAACCATTTTACCCACACTAAATTAGCAAATAAAACCCTGGAGTGCCCCCTGTACTGATGAGGTGGCCCTGAAACTGGTGAGCACAGCAGCTGTGGAGAACACATGGGAGCAATGACTGTAGAGGCATCGTGACGTGCAGGCGGATGGGTTCTGTTCTGACCCGCAGTCTTGTGCTGGACAGGCAGAGTGGACAGACAGGGCTCTGACCCCTCAGGACAAATGACATTCCTAGGATCGTGTCCAGGTGTGGAGCTGGGCATGTCATCAGCTTTCTCTCCGAGGGGGTACGGTTGGGTTTCCAGAGCCTGGCAGGGTTGGAGAACTGACTTCCTAGGAAGAAATTCCCCTTTAGTGGGGTGGGCCCTTTAATGGTGGGAACATGGAGACACTGCAGCTAAAGACTCACTTTTAGACAGTCTTCCTAAACTGCCTTCAGGAGCCATGGTTTCAACCATTCTTGTATGAAATGAATCATATACTATTTTTCTCCTTTCTAAAATGGGCCAGAGGATCTGCCCAACCAAGGACCGCTGTGGGTGCAAGCCCCGCCTGGCCCTGCTCACACCCAGGACCACTGTGGGTGCAAGCCCCACCTGGCCCTGCTCACACCCAGGACCGCTGTGGATGCAAGCCCCGCCTGGCCCTGCTCACACCCAGGATTGCTGTGGGTGCAAGCCCCGCCTGGCCCTGCTCCTGCCCTGCCTCCTAGTGACACCTGTGCACCCAGTGATCCCTGAACAGCCTCCGGAGTCTACTGCAATGTTTTAGGTGCCCATATGATCGCTTGCTGGTTGGGATATAAGGGAAAGAAAGACCTAGAGGCCTTCTCAGAGAAGGCTGCCGAGCCCAGCCTTCGTGTAGTTGTCTTGACCCACCAAATACAAGGCCTTGCCACTGCTGCCCTCCTATGGGGACAGCTGAAACCCATTTTCTTAGAACCCCAGTTGCAGGAAAACATCCGGCTTTAGACAAAGTCAAGAGTCCTGGTTTACAGGCACACCTCCACCCTACTCAGTTGAGTGTCCTGGAGATAGACAAATAGACAGACCTGTAATTAGTCTGAGGTCTTACTTTCTTGTTTTTGTTTTAAAATCAAAAGTCTCTGCCAACCCCCCTTTTCAAAACAATAAAGTCAGAATATAATCATCCTAGAGACACGGAGTGCTGGACATAGGGGGACATGCCTGTAATCCCAGCACCCAAAAGACATAGGCAGGAGGGTTGTGAGTTCGAGGCCAGCCTGGGCAACATAAGACTATCTCAGAAACATACAAAGAAAGAAAGGAAGAAATGCAATAAGCAACTTGTGCATCTTGCTTTGTGAATAATACTCAAAACGGTGTGGCTAATGCACAAGGTGGCAGCAGGAGAGTCTCTTTCTCTTACTCTGGCCCTAAGGGTCTGGGCTGGGAGCTGGGAGCAGTTGGGATGGAAATGGATGCCCAGGGTTGCAATGATTTGTGAGGGAAGCTGCCTGCTGGTTATAGCAAACCGATCTGGTCTCCAGACAGCTGCTGCTGCTTCCTTATCTTCCACCAGTCCACAAAGAACCAGAGGAGGGCTTTCAAAATTACAGCTTCCACACGCGGAGAAGGGCAGGGAAGCTGGCCTCGCTGAGCCGGCCTCTCCCTCTGCTGGTGTCTCCATTGACGGGTTCAGGCTGCTGCCAGCCTGGGGCGTTCTGTAGGGACAGTGGGGTCTCTTGGCAGCTGTTCTTTGTTGAAGCAACACAAAAGCAGCCAGAGAGCAGCACAGAATGGCTGCGCTCACGCTGAGGGGCTAATGTGCAGCTCCTCCTGCCCTTTCCAGGATGCCACTCAGAAGAGGACTTACAGAGGGGCTGTCAGCAGGGGTGCGCTCCATGACAACAGGCTTCATGGGGGAATTAAATGAAGATTAGTGGGGCACACAGGCCTCACAAAGCTGGGTCCTCACCAGGGCTGTGGGAGAGGACACATGGTTAGGATGTGTGCATGGCCACAGTGGGTCTCCACCTATGGTCTACTTCAAAGGCTGTGGCTCTGAGGGCCATGGGGGCCACAAGGGCCATGAGGGCATGCTCAGCACACTCCATGAGGCCACTCGATGGGACTGGGACAGACCAGACAGAATATTTCCACTAAAATGACAGCCATGCCAGTTGAGCAGAACTCTGGCTGCTTCTCATCTGAGCCCGCTGGGAGCAGGGCCCTGCGCACAGTGACCGATCACACAGTGTCCGATCACACAGTGACCGATCATGCTTCTTATTGATTGCTACCAGTGCCTAGCTGGGATTTCAGAGCTGACCTGCTCCCTCCTCTGCTTTCAAACAGGCAAGAGTCCAGCAGTCCTCGTTGAAAACTCAGGGTCTGGGGAACAGGAAAGACACCTCGCCACCCCAGGCTCACTCTGTGAAGGTTGTGAGTCTCAGGGAGGAGAGGGGAGAGGGCAGCAGAATTCATTAACCCCCTGTCCCCTTGGCTGTACTAGCCCACCTGCCTTCAGACAGAGTGTGACTTGGCACAGCAGACAGGCTGAGTAAGGTTCTCCTCTGTGGGGCTGTTCACGGTGTCCCAGTTGTTTGACGCATCCTAGGAGCTGGGGGGACTTGGGGTGTTCACACAAATAGAAGAAACAAGATGAGGAAAATCAGGCCATCAGCACGGCACACAGAGTCGTTACACTATTCTAACAGTTAAATAATAAAGTTAGGCAGGCGAGTTGGCACAGTGTGCCCTGTGTAGCCCTTTGGGTCAGGAGACCCTTCTGAGTAACGGAGGCCTGATGTAGGTCTAAGCACATTTTTCCACTTGGGAGATCTTGGTAGAGGAAGTGGTCAACTGGTCACTAGATTCTGCAGTCCCCAAGTCTCAGTCCTACCTGAGGACACTGCGTGCAGAGTACACAAGGTATAACCAGTACTGTGACCTCCGTTAGCACATGGTCGTGACCTTTACACTTAGGGGCTGGTGCACACCTTGTCTGGGGTTGGGGGAGGACATGATCCACATTCTTTCTGGTGCCTCTACACAGCAGGTGTCCAGGGGCCCTTCCCTATTGACTTGAGATTCCTGGACCTCTGGCTCAAGTTTTCACATACACTTCTTCTACATGGTTTTGGAAATATCTCAGAACTTGGGGTGTGGGTGTGGGGACAGGCCTAGTCAGTAAACAGATGGCTCAAATCAAAGGTGCAAGAGCAAGTGCTGGAACTGGCTATGTCCTTGTAGGAAATTCTCCATTATTTTCGTCAAGGTTTGACAGCAAAGTATATTTTCAAATGGGGGATAACTCCAAAAAATCTCTCATCATATGATTTTATCAGCTGCGAGTGTCTTATAGAGAGGTAGGCTTTCCAGAAGCTGCCTCGGCCTGGTTCATGGATGCTGCAAAGCTGTCAGAGGCTTGGTGATGCTGTTGAGTGAGATCAAATCCTGGTGGGCTAGCCTTATCAGAGGGTTAATACACCACCGAGTTCATAGATGAAGGAGGACCCTGGGACGGATGAGCCTCTGAAGCGGACATCTTGTCTAGATCCCTCCTGTCTCTCTGCTGTGAGCCCACGGAGAGCTGGCACACCTGCTGCTGTGGCACTCTGCCCTCCTCACAAGCCCACAGCTGGCTGTGGATATTATATGATGATGATGGAAAGCCAAAAGTCAGTCTGTTTTCTCAGAGACATGGAAAGTTCCAGAACCTAGCCCACAGACCTCCAGAGGCAGGCTCTGCTGGAATCAACTGAACTTGGCAGCCTGACTGACTCGCTTTACCACTTCATGCAGAACGCCTCTTTGTGTAAGGGGGACATGACTCTGCCTTTTCTCCTCTATCAACATCTGTACACAGCCGAGACCACGTGCCGGCAGCAGCCACATTGCTGCTGAGGAATTCCCAGGTCTTCAAGTGTGGGAGAAGCAACAGACGCCATCCCTGGTGGGTGCCGTCACCAGGGATCTGTGCCTAGTATTCCTCTGCCCTGACACCGATCCAGGCTAGTGCATCTGTCTGCTTTTCCTGACAGGTCCTTCCCAGTTCTCCATGGGACCAGGGAAGTGACCTCATGTTAGCTTTTCTTCAGCTGCCTTTCCCTTCTATTCCCCTGGGAGGGGCCTGCCACAGCAGGGTGTGGGAAGCTCACCCCCCCCCCCACTGCCCTCTCACAAGAATACTCAGTTGGACACACCTGTCTTTTTACAGAAGCTTAAGAAAATAGATCACTTGCTCTGTAGCCCCCTCCTGCCATGGTCCCTAAGGCTACAGCTGCATGAACAGTGACAAGAAGACACCCTAAAGCAAGCATTTGCCCATATATACCTATACCTATCTATACCTATACATATATATTCTGTGAAATTTGTACACAGACCCACTTGCTATTTCCCTGTGAGTAATCAGAGACCGAGGCTGCAGGTAAATTGCTCAAAAATCCCCTGGGCCTCTGTGTTCATAAATCTCAGCTAGAAGGAAAGATTAATTGTATTATGGAGCAGGAGAAATAGTAATTAAAGCTACGACAAGAGGGCGGCTGGGAAGGGGTACTCCACAGTGCTGATGAAGGAGGACGTATCAGGCACTGTCATTCCTAACAGCTTGGGCCGGCCAGCCTGTGAGAGCGGCTGGTGGGAAGCAGGCCGGCTGTCACTCACTGTTGGAGAAGACAGAGCCTGTGGCGTGTCACCTGGGATGACAGTCAAAGACAGGAGGAGTAGCACAGGGAGTTGTTTTGTGGAAATCCTGTGACACTGGGCTGGGCCTCTGTGAGACCTGCAAAGAGCTAGTGGGTTAAAGCTTACTACCTCCAGGCCGGATGTCCCTGCTGCTGCTCCAGAGCTGAGCTAGCCTGCAGGCAACCCCGGACAGATGCCCTTTCTGGTCTGCCCAGTCCACTCTTCTCATTGCTTCTTTTTCCCCCTGCTTTGGCTGTGGTGGACTTTTCCAGTAACAGCCCCTCCCGTCATCTTCCTCATCTGGGTATGCTCCTCCCTATCTAGGAAGAGTGGAGCATGGTTAAGGGACTTGCATTGCCAGTGTGTGCAGAAGAGCTGAGATCCCTTGAGGGGGATGGAGCGGGGAGAGACCGACATCTCCAGTTCCCTGCTGCCACCACAGCACACTGTCATTTCCTTCTGCAGTGCAGCAGCAGGAAGATGGGCCACAGCTGGCTGAGGCCAGTGCACTGCCCCGGGGGGCTGCATGGCTGCCCTGCTGGCCTCGAGCTTCGTCATGGCACCAGAACTGGCACCGCCTCATGGATAAGCTGTCTAAGCCCTTGTCCCAGCCTGGGCTATACTGTACACAACAAGGCTCATGAGATTGGAGAGACATCCACTGAGAGAGGTTTTCCCAAGAAGGTTTGAGCGCACGAGCCTCTGGGTGCTCCAACGCCCGCCCTTGACCTTGTGAGACTAAGGGAGTCTGTGCACTTGACCCAGCCAAACAAGCTTCACCGCCTGAGCATTGTCTCAAACCCGTGGGGCTGGTGGGAAAGGTTTTCGTTAAAATTTGCTATTAGGAAATGAAAGGGGGTGGGGTGGAGAGATGGCTCAACGGTTAAGGGCACTTGACTGCCCTTCCAAAAGTTCTGAGTTCAATTCCCAGCACCCACTTGGTGGCTCACAACCATCTGTAATGGGAGCTGATGACCTCTTCTGGTGTGTTTGAAGACAACAGTGTACTCATATACATAAAACAAACCTTTAGAAAGAAGGAAGGAAGGAAAGAAAGAAGGAAGGAAAGAAAGAAAGAGAAGAAATGAAAGGGGCACAGTTTATAACCCCGGCACTTGGGAGGCAGAGCCGGGAGGTTCACTGCAAGCTCCATGCCAGCCTGGACTGTGGAGTGAGGCCCAGGTAAAGAAAGAACAGCAGGAAAGTCAGCTCAGTGGCATCTAATCCAACTATCTGTGGGGAAGCGTCACTGATACCACCCCTTCTGCTCCAGAATGCTCACATGGGGACTTTCTGAAAACTCAGCTTGCTTTCTGGGAGATGAGAATTATGGATTTCTCCTTCTGCTTTGCCAGGAGCTCCAACTGAGACAGGAAGTTCTGCAGTGCCAGCTGTGTCAGCCCCTGCGTAGCCTCAGACTCTTGTCTTGGTTTTGTTTATTTTGTTTGCCCTCACTCCTGCCTTTGCATTTCTACGGCATCATCATATGATGTTATGAGTGAGGTAGGATCCTTTATAGGATAAGATCACCCATTGTGCGCCAGGCCCATCCTGCCCATGACCTGTCACGCACACGTACCACATCCCACTACCTAATAAGCCAGCTATGATGAAACTGCAGTGTCAACAACAGTCCTCAAAGATCTGCCTCCCTCTGGGATTATTTTATAAGGAGTAATTTGGCGATCACTCATAGATGCCACAAGTTTCCACCAAAGGGACTTGGCATCATCTCACCCAAGGACAGGTTTGTCTCCGAGAGCGTCACCACTTAGCTGTGTGTGATGGCGCCCTGAGAATAGGCTCTGCTTCCTATTGGATGATGTGTGCAGTGGAGGAAGAAAGCAGTCTCCTGCCAGGCGATTCTGGTAGGTAAGCACAGTGGCAGGTTGTGGTGATCCTAATCAGTCACTGCCACAGCTTGGAAATGGTTTGAAGGACAAGCCCAACCTGCACAGTGACAGAGCATCGTAGCCAGGGGTGATGCTGCTCTGGGTGGTGCCCGCCGGAAGATCTAGTGAACGATCTGAAAAACATCTTCACTCCATGTCACCGCCCAGCTGGAACTCTCCAGCGGCTAGGGCTGGTTAACTGGGAGGCCTTTTGGCTGTCATCTGGTAATTAGAGCACGAGTCTGAGAAACTGGAACCTTCATTTTAAACCCTGGCTTTGTAACTAGCTAACCATCCCCACCAGCTTTCTATTTGTGAGATGCAATTCATCAAGAAGATAGATTAAGCACTGGGATGCTGCTTAGCGGCAGAGCATTTACCAGGCTCAAGGTTCTGGGTTCTGCCCCCAGTCCTCTCCCCCCACCCCAAAAAGAGAAAAAATAAATAAAACGGAAAAACACTTTTAAAATATGTAAAATAATGTACTTATTTGCTGTGTTTCTATGTTGCAGCACACTTTCAGAGGTCAGAGGGCAACATATAGGAGTCGGCTTTTTCCTCCCACCAACTGGGACCTGGGGATTGAACTCAGGACATCAGGCTTGCTGGCATTTGACCAGGCCAAGGATCATGTCTTAACTTAAAAATAGTAGTGGGGATAATAATAACTATAGCAAACATAAACATCCTGCTCTCATGGTCTCACTGATGGCAGGACACCAGGATCACTGGCGTGGCTGCCACACATGAATGCATTTACACACGCACACATGCAGGCATATACCACACACAGAGACACAGGCACACATGCACACACAGAGGCACACAGACACAGAAACACAGACATAGACACACACAGTCACACATGCACACACACACACACACACACACATGCTCACAAACACTGGCACACACACACACAATCTGCCTCAATGTCCACTTCTCAGCATTGGGCTCATAAGTCTGAAGAAAACATCTGCCTGGGTCTGCTGAAAAAACAAAAAACAAAAAAACAAAAACAAACAAACCTCTGTAATCCAACATTCTACAAAGACTGCTGTATTGTGGACTTGAGCTGCACCTAAGTTTTAGAGCACTGTTCCTTTCCAAAGCCCTTGGCCCCTCGGCATCTCATTCACTGCTGGACAAAGGGACCATGGTTAGGCTACCACTGAAACCACTCACAGACACATTGGTCATTAAGGATAGATTTTAGGATAGAACCACTCACTGCCTCTCACTTTATCCTGGCCACTCTGCCCTCTGAGAGTCTATGGTGGTGGTGACAGTGGCAGAATCCAGCTATGCTATCTGGGTGAGAAGTGATGTCGTTCCTTTAGCAGAGACCAGATGGGGATGGCAGGGTCTGCCTGGACCAGAGGGAACCCTGGAAATGGACAGGCCAGGCCAAGAGGACGCTACTTCAAAATGACTTCACTTTGCAAACTCAGTTGCCGAGATGAATGTGTTTCCTAGCAAGGCGGGAGAGCGAACTATGGAGCCTGCTTTACTGGGGAAGCCATCAGATCTGAAAAGCTTCGATTTACAATAAAATCAGATTGAGAATTCAAACTCTCTGAGTGACACTCTAGCAGTCCGGTGTGACTCCTACATTCTGCACGTGTGTCCCACCACATATGGGCTTCTAGTCACGGCAGAAGGGGACTGATCTGTGAGTGTCCTCTTTGCGGTTTGATTGGGAGGGGGTATACTGGGATCCAGGAGGACCCTGAGGTGGGCTCTCTTGTTTCCCCGGGTTTGCTATGGACCTGGAGGACCCTGAGGTGGGCCCTCTCATGCCCCAGGGCTTACTGAGGACCGGGAGGGACCCTGATGTGGGCTCTCTTATGCCCCAGGGTTTGCTACAGACCTGGAGGACCCTGAGGTGGGCCCTCTCGTTCCTCAGGGTTTGCTGGGGACCTGGAGGACCCTGAGGTGGGCTCTCTCGTGCCCAGAGACTCAGAGCTCATGCTGATACTACACTGTTCCAAACATTTGCTGACTCTCAATGTGTCACAGCCTAATGTGTCGGGAGGGGCTGGATTCCTCTGTCTGCTGCTCCATCCTTCCATGCCCAGCGGTTTATACTCTGCGTCCAGCAACCAGTTTTTCCAGATACATGGAAGTGAAGGTGCTACCAACCCTGCCTGACGGCCATGGCAGCAATGGAGAGCTGAGACCATTCATTCATCTCAAGATCAATACAGACGCCTCTCATGCTGCTGTGACTTGCTTTGACTCCTTCTGTCCTACCTAGAGACAGTGTAGCAGACTCAAAGGTGAACATAATAATGTGTTTACAATCACACAAGTATTGCTTTTCAAGTGTTTGTGGCAAGTGGAAAGGCTCTTAGCCCGCACTCGTTTTATCACCATTACCACCATCACTACTGGCCACCACCATCCTCATCAACACCATCCTCATCTCTGTCACCACCACCACCATCATCACCATCATCAGCCACTGTTGCTAGCAGCAGCAGCACCACCACCACCACCACCATCACCACTACCACCACCACCGTAGGACACAAGACCTCATCCACACTAGACCTCTGAGGGATATCCCCAGACTCTAACACCCACTTTCAACATCCGCCCTTTTCCTATGTGGCATTGCCAGCACTGTTAGGAAAGAGAAGTGTTCGTTTCCTAGGCCCCCTTACAGTCAAGGCTGGTTACATGGCACCGCTGTCACCAGCGGGTCTCAGAAAGGCCTTAGCCTCTGGCACAGTGGGACAAAGCAGTTTCCTTCTGGGTGTCATGACGTGTAGAGCATCACGGCCACCGCAGTGTCTGTGGCTGAGGTGAGTACAACCTTTATATTTAACACACCTTTATATTTAAGCCACTGTGCGCAGGGCTGGATCGTGTGTTTACAACTGGAAGGCCAGATCCCACTTATAGTGAAGGAGAGGGATGGAGAGCCACCTCTTTCAGGGCAGCTGGCATAGAACCACGCTTCCCTCGGTGGCACAAGTCCTCAGCAGGCAGCGGCCACCAGCATGAGGGCGATGATGAGAGAACGGGTCAGCTCTTGGGTCCCTGCCTCAGCTCTGCCCACTCTGCCTGAATTCCTCCACTTTCTTCCTGTTATCTGTCTTCTACACCCAATCCCTTTCCCCACAAAAAATTAAATAAATAATTTGCTCTTTCCTTATAAATTTCCACCTCCACTTCATGTCTCTTTAAATTGTTGTTTTTATCTTTGATATTATAATTAAATCATTTTCCCCCTTCCCTCTACTCCCTACAAACCCACCCATATATACCCTCCTTGCCAAGTTCACAGTCTCTGTTGAGGTTTTGTCTTTTACTGTCTGCCCCCAACATAATTCTGATTGGTGAATAAAGATGCCTATGGCTGGGGAGAAGAGATCTGGGTGGGGTTTAGATTTCGAGGGCTGGGGAGAGGGAAGGAGGGAGAGAGGGAGGGAGGGAGGGAGGGAGAGAGGGGGGGAGAGAGAAGACCACAAGGAGAAAGGAGAAGCCACTCTGGGCTAGGGGCCTGGCTGGAGCTGAGAGCAGCCCAGGCAGAACCTAGTAAACAATAGGTGATAACTTGGGGTTATCTATGGGAAGGTAGATTCTAAGGACACGGAAGGCAGGCAGCTGCCCGGCTCTTGTGCTGCCTAAGACATGTCTAAAAATGTAAAGGTTTTGTGTGTGTGTGTGTGTGTGTGTGTGTGTGTGTGTGTATGTGTGTGTCTTTCACTCAGGAACATAAGTGGTCTAAGGTGGAGAGAAACCCCACACTGGGATTTATAATTTCTTTTTACCACAGGCTCCCCCTTACTTTTTATTAATTGTTATATGTTTGTGGATACATACCATATTCCCAAATATGAGCTGTTCGGTCTGTGTAATGTTACTTGTGTGTGTGTGTGTGTTTTCAGGACGGAGGCTGTTGGATAACAAATTGATGATTTGTAGGCCCGAGGCCTCATGGTCTCTCCCTGCACTACTTTGGCGTGTCCGTCATCCTGGTTCAGCTCACATTTAGGTGGTCCTGTTGGTGTGACTCCATGGGCGTGGCTCCTGACAGTACTGGGAGAGGCAATCTCACAGCAGACTCCTAGATCCTACACATCTTACAGCCTTTCCACCCCCTTTTCCTCAGTGCTCTCTAAGCTGGCGTGTGGGGTGTTTTGCAGGTGTACCCACTGGGGCCGGGCTCCATAGCCCTACATTTTGATTGGTTGTGGTTTTCTGCAACAGCCTCCATCTATTGAAAAGACAGTTTTCCCTTGAGGAGGACTGAGGGCTACACTTATCTGTGGGTTTAAGGACAAACACTTAGAAAGTGCTTAGGAGTGGTGCTGGTTTAGAAGTGTGTTGGCTGCAGGGTCTCCTCTGTGACTTCCACAGCCTGGGTGGTTGGCAAGGTCCCCAGCGCAGCCGGATTTCAAGTCTTTTTTACCCTTCTGATTCTGATACCCTGAGTTGTGATGAACTCTTTAGTCTTTACCGTGAATGATTCCAAAGGTCCACTGACCTTGGACTGTTGCTTCTCCCATATGTAGCAATTTTGACTTATTTTTGTTTTTCTCCATTTGACCTTCAATGAAATTGAGCTATTACCTGGACAGAACAGCTCCCCCTAAACACAGAGCGCTGCTTGTGGGTCCGGTGGGGTTTGGCTCTTCTTTCCAGGTGCTTGGGCAAGCCGCCTCCCTGTCTCACAGTGGTGGCTCTCATGACAGAGTAAAGCAGCCACAGTTCAGTTCCCAGGGTGCAGTGACATCCACTTCATCAGCTCCTAGGACTGAGGCCTTACTCTGTGTCAGGACCCAGCTACAGAAGAGTGAGAACCATCCCTGTGCTGTTCCCCTGAGCCCAGTGTTAGGTATCCAGCTGACAGTCTGCACTTGGGGGCAAGAATAGATAAGATGGGTGATTCTTTGGGGGAAAAGCCCCGCAGTTCCCAATACTGAAAGAATGAATTGTAAGCTGGATCGCCCCACCCACCAACCCTTTCCAGAAGAACCCACAGCAGTGGCAGCTCTCAGTCAGCAGGGAAGCAGCCACTGAGTCCTGCACACCCTGGAGGGACCTCCCATAAGGATCTTTCCTCCACAGAACCTACCTCAACTCTCTCTACCTCTTGTCATCCCGAACAGGGACACACTGTCACTAATCATTTGTTTTTCCAGATGGAGAAAGTGTAGTCACAAGAAGGGAGTGGCCTAGCTAAAGTCGGACAGCTACTGTTAGTCGGGACCTGTTTCCCATCACACCTCCCTGGAGTCAGGGTCTGCCAAGCCTCTGGAGTGAGGAACACCTGGATTTATTAGGCTCCTTTAGCTCTGACATAACTGCTGAGTAACCTTTAAATGTGAACACTCACAGTGCACACCATGAGAGAGTAGAGGGTCACCATGACAACCCCGGGTGACAGGTGCAGGAATACTCATGCACCCCCACTGCATGGGTGAGCTCACTCCAGAGCTACCAAAGGTTTTTCTGCATCAAAGAAGAAAAAAAGAATGCCTTCGCCTTCTACTTTGGTAACATGAAGCATACAGATGGCCACGGCCAGACTTGCATCAAGAGATCTGTATTTCTTTGATGATGGGCCTCTTATCTGCAGTCAATTTTACGGGACTGCTTTTGAGAGGGGATTATCACCAGTCATTAATAAGACATATCAACTGGCTTAGCGGTGGTTTAAAAAAATCATTAATGAAATTTACTCAGTATAGAAATATGTTCGTAACTAATTCAGAAATGCCCCATCCATTAAACAAAAAAAAAAAAAAAAAAAATTGTTGCACAGCTCATTACAAGAGGCTGGGGGAAGAGACAAAGGCTGAGTTTTCTCTTACAAGGCATTTGCATAAATTAGTTGGAGAAAGCCTCCTCCACTGAGGGCTTTGCGCTGCACATCCCTGTCGTGTACAACGATCCTGAGAGGATCCGGGAGGCAGAAATTAGAGAGCGGCAAAGTGGCTGCGTGCACTGTTACAGAAAGACACAACACCCACAAGGCACAAAACCGAGGATGCTGGCTGGCTGACTGCAGCACTCCCCCCTCCCCCTTACCCCGGGCAGGTGGGCAGGTGGGTGGGGGGTTCCTAACTGGCTAGAGCCTCCCAGTTCCTAGAAAGAGCCTCCAACTCTGATGGCAGTAACAGGCTGGCTGCCTGAGCCGTGAGGACCACCTGGTGAAGAGCCAGTGTGTCCTCCAGGGAGCAAGCAGCTTCTCCTGAAAAAAAAAAACAGTCACAGGACCTCCCACTCTGACAGACAGGCCAGAGTCACCAGTGTGGCTTTGCAGGGGCTGGCCACAGAAAACTGAGAGGGTCCAATCCCACCATGCCTGAGCTCTGGCACACCCCCTTCGTGATGGCTCGCTGTGGGTAGAGTAGAAATAGACATTGGGTTTCAAAGACTCAGCCGGAGGCTAGGAATGTAGGGAGTCTTTAATCATCATATTGATTATGTTAAGATACTGTTTTTGATATACGTAGTTAATAAAACATCACCAGTTTCACCCCATTTTACCTTTAAAACTTCAGCTACTAAAATAAAAAATATAAAAATATAAGTAGTCGACTTGCAATGCTCAGCTGCTCATTGCTTCTCTCGGCACTGTGAACTGAGGAAGGGGCCACACCCTTCTCCTCCTCCACCTCCTCTTCCTCTGCTAGCCTTGAGACTGGCCTACATGAGAGTTTTTGCTGCGCTAACCTGAATTCCCAGGGTTTGGTTCTCTAGGGCTAAATCCTTTGCCTACTCAAAAGTACTGTAAAGAAATGAGTTGATGGAAATTAGTTCAGCTGATCTGCCATTCTAGCAAACTGCTTGATCTCAGCAAACTTCAATTTGCCCAGCTCGGTGGCTAAGGGGAAGACTCGACTTCATACTCATGGGACTAGCCTTGCGTTACCTGTTCTCAGACATGAAGAGGCGTATAAGAGCTGTGTGCAGACCTTTGAAAGAGTCAGGGTAAATGCTTGATGACAAGGGCCGAGCTGTGTGTGTGAGGAGGGAGAAGGAACGGTAGCTACAGAGATTACAAAGCAATGTCGGCCTGCCTGGACAGCCAGATCTGCAGGGATTAGAACCACGTCAGGTTCTGTGGACTGGTACTGGTGATCCAAGCACGACCTAGGCCCTCTGCAATCCCTTCTCATTCCAGCATGCTCTCTGACACTTGGAAATCACAGTGACTCAGTGGGCAGAGGGCTCTCCTGGCTCCTGGTTCTACTGTTTCTTGGCTGTGTGATCCCAGGCAAGCCGTTGAAATTCAAACTTTATTTTCATTGTTTGTTAATGGTGGCTATCGTGGCCCCTGTAAGGCGCTGGGACGATGAGGTTTCCTTGGGAGCACCCGGCACCCCTCACTTACTGCACATGGGGATGTTAGCAGTTCCAGTGGCCTGGCTCTGTGGGTCCCTGTGATAGTGGTGGTGTGCTCCTGAGGGACGCAGACCAAAGTTCCTTTCAGCCTAAGGATCCTTGGGGACCTTGTTAACACATCAAGGCTGACACGCTGGGCCTGAGGTGGGGCTTTCTGACAGGTTAAATCTCTAATAAGTGCTTGGGGGGGGGGGCAAGAGCCAGGACATAGTGTAGGGACCAAGACTAAATGGACGTGTTTGCATGAAGGGGCAGCTCTGTCTCCTGGAGCAGCTTTGGAACTGACCCGTGCCAAGGTCTGACCAGGGCTCCTTGCTGAGAACTGCATGGTTATGCTAATTCTACATTTGGCCAAGCCTACAATATCTAAGCTGCCCTTTCTCCCAGGTTTAGATGTGTCTGCCTTTGCTTGCACCCCAGGAAGAGCAGAAGACCTGTGGTCATGCCCAAGGAGGTTTAGGCTGTGTCTGCCACTCTGGAGAAGCAGGTACACAGGCATCCTTGGTATCCAGGGGATCACCTACCCCCAAGACCCCTGCAGAACAAGTTCCTGAGACATCAGAGGATCTGCATGGACCTTATGGTCTCTGGAGATGACTTGTGCTACTGATGTAGGGTAAGTGCTGTGTTGCTAGGGAATAAGGACCAGGGGGAAAGTCCGAACCTTTCATTTCAAGGTTGACCAAGTATGAGAACGCAGAACCTGAGTGTCAGAACCTCTGTTCCATACTCGGTCCCGGTGTGGACAGAGAGCTACTACCCCACTCCTTTTAAGAAAGTTTTACCTAGTAATTATGTTTACAAGCTTGGATATTTCAAAACTTGAAGTAAAAACTTTCCCATGAAAATATTTTATCTAAAATTAGTTTCCTGGTGATTTTTGGGAAATCTGAGGAACCACCATGCACCAACTGTGAATACAGCTGACCCTTTCTAGGCTTCTGCTTCATCCATCAGATAGTGTCTCAGTCAGGGGTTCTATCCCTGCACAGACATCATGACCAAGATCAAGCTGGGGAGGAAAGGGTTTATTCAGCTTACACTTCCACACTGCTGTTCATCACCAAAGGAAGTCAGGACCAGAACTTAAGCAGGTCAGGAAGCAGGAGCTGATGCAGAGGCCATGGAGGGATGTTCCTTACTGGCTTGCTTCCCCTGGCTTGCTCAGCTTGCTTTCTTATAGAACCCAGAACCACCAGCCCAGGGATGGCACCACCCACAAGGGGCTGGACACACCCACAATGGGCTGACCACACCCACTATGTGCTGGGTCCTCCCCCCCTTGATCGCTGAGAAAATGCCCCACAGCTGGATCTCATGGAGGCATTTCCTCACCTGAAACTCCTTTCTCTGTGATAACTCCAGCCTTGTCAAGCTGACACACAAAACCAGCCAGTACAGATAGCTACAGCCAAGGGTTGTCCTGCAGACAAGGCTTTAAGCACAGTGCCTGGAGACAGGAAGGCAACCTGTTTGTTTTCTTCTGTCGCTGGGCTAGTCCCTAAGTTTTTGACTTCTTGTATTTGTGTCTTTTACACCAAAGGTGCTAATAGATAGATTGTTGGCGTTGTGACCTCTAGGTGACTGTAGTTTTTCAAAATTCACATTCCAAGGAAAAGGTTAGTGCTCAGTGTTAGCCATCACAGAGAGAAGGGAAGCTCGAGATACAAACACAGGAATGTGAGCGCTATGGTCTGAGTGTACAGGGTGGTAGCTGCCAGCGATGCATAGCCCTAAGAGCGGTCTGGAGACAACAGTGTGTGGTGTTAGGCCTGCGGTCCTACACCGCTGTGCATTTTAACCAGACAGCACCCTTGCCATGCAGAGAGACACGCCTAACCTGGCCCGCAGCACAGTCCTCAGCCTGGCACCTTCAGGATCCTTGTGCTTTACAATGATGTGGCTTTGTAGAAGAGGTTGGGCGTTTCTCCTTTAGTTTTCCAGGGAGAGTGAACCACCTGCATTGACTTCTTAAGTGTTTTGTACATTTATCCTGTGAAACCATCAAGCCCTGACTGACATTTCTTTTCTGGGGAAGTTTAACTGTAAACTTGGGTTTCTAACTGGGTTGAACATTCCTTAGATTACTTCTTTTCAAATAACTTTCCTGTGTGTACCACTGTCCCTGCTTTCTGTGGACAGGTGGTGTGAAGCACAGTCCCCACTTCCTGTGCACAGGCTGTGTGCAGCAAGGTCCCTACTTCCCTCTAAATGCCTGCAGGTCAACACTGATGCCCTTCACTTCATTCCCAGTATTCGTGACTCATGTTTCACTGCAGACTCGTGAACTGTATCGACCTTTTCAGAGAACAGCTTTTATTTTTATTGATCACTGTTTTTTGTCCTTCTGTTTCCCTATTTGCTCATAGGTTTTGGGTCACTGGTTTTTGCTTTTACTTTATAGTGTCCTTTCTCCTGGCCCGTTTGCTTTTCTGGTGTCTGCTGGGGGGTGGGGGAGCAGATGATGAACTTGAGACTTCTCTCCTACGACCACCCTGTTGTTACTGCTTCAGCCGAGCCCCACACATTCTGATAGCTTGCTGCTTGCTCTCTGTTCAACATATTCTTCCTTTCCCTCTGGACGTTTGGACCAAAGGATAATGTAGGAATGCTCCGTAGTTTCTCAGTGTTTGGATGTTTTGCCAGCTCTCTGGTTTGGCCCCACAGAGTTTGGACAACATCCTCTGTGTGATCTCAAATCTTTCAAATCAGATTTTCTCTAATTTGTCATATGGCCCTGGATGTTAGGCACCCTGATAAATGTCTGTATCTGTCTGTATGCTGACGGAATGCTGTGGAGGTGCCACGTGCTCCTGTTGGTTAAGATTCCTGTTTCTGCTCTTACTGCCTGCATTCTTCTTCCTTTTTGGTGCTCTAAAATTCCTGCTCTCATTCCCTTTCTATATAAAGTGCCTTCTTGCTGTTGTCTTGGACTGGGTCTGCTGGGGACAAATTCTGTTGATTTTCCTCCGAGAATGCTGTGATTTCCATTTTGGTGGGATACAGGATTCCAGGCTGACATAGCTTGATTCTTTCAGCCCTTGGGGAACACTCTCTTTCCAGTCTCTTATGAGAACTGTACTTGTTCCTGTCCCTCTTACGGTTTCTTCCTGGGTCTGGCTCCAGTTCCCCAAGCTTGACTATTGTGCATCTCTGTGCAGCTCTACAGGGACTGAGGTGCCGAGAACAAAGCAGTACCCTAAAGACTCCCCATCTGTCTCCCATTTCCTGGCTCCTCCAATAAAGCAAGCTTTTCTTTAAAAGTATCTTTCTGGAAAAGGGAATCAGCTACTTCTGTGTGTGTGTGAACTAGCTCCTGCCCTGTATGGCAGTCACATGTCTACCATTATACCCATTCACAAGATAATGCAGAAAGTGTCTCAGGCTGGCAAGATGACTCAGTGGATAGAGTGCTTGCTGCCAAGCCTGAAGACCTGGGCTCTGGCCCCAGGATCCACATAACGGAGGGAAGGAGAGAAGCAATGCAAGTTGTTCTCTCACCACGCATGTGTGAGCACACACAGCAACTCAGGGCTTAACTGTTGAACCATCGTTCCAGCCCTGGGAGTGTATTTTAAAACTGCAACTCTCCTTCTGGTGAGTTTTATTCATTCCCTGGAATAGATCGTAGCATCGGCCAGACAGTCATAAGTAAACAAATGTCTCACACAAAAATCATTATGATCTCAAGATACTGTCAGAGTTGTTAGAACTTGCTTTTATGAGTGTTTAATAATGCAAAGGGGTGGGCTGTGAGACTCTAGGGGGAAGACTCTAAAACCCTTCAAATGTTCGTTCCAGTGGATTCCTCACCAGCATAAGTTAAACCACAATGCCAAACAAATGTTTACAAGTTCTCGTTCAAGGGGAGCTGAGGAGCTATGAAGCAAGAGCAAACAAGAGGGGCCTGGCTGTTCCCATGCGTGTCCCCAATATCCAGTCTCCATCAAGATGCCTACTCTGCCAAAGCCTGTGCCTCCTTGGCAGAGGCACTGAGCTGCTGGTTTAGACCTGGCCAGTGACACCTTGGCGTTAACAGTTTGAGAAGATCCTGCTCATTACTGAGACCAAACAATTTGACTGCAGATACCCTCCAGGCAGAATGTGAGGCCCCACGTGTCCGTGGCCACAGACCGCATCCTGAGCTGTCCGCCACTAGGCGGCATTGCCTCTCCAAACAGCACATAGCCCGATGTGCATTAAAAATCTGATGGTGCCTGTATTCCATTAGGAGGAAATCAATATTGTTAAACTGAACTCAAAGGTATGAGCAAAGAATAAAGGATTGTTCAAATAAATGGAGATAACAGTGACCAGCGGTTCCCAAACACAGGAGCACGAGGCTCCACATCCTTCTGTGCACTCCTTCCTTCCTTTTCCTGAGTTTGGGAAGAGATGGGAGATTTGAAGGGATTAGAGACGGCGAGCATCAAGACGCTGCCTGGCCTTCTGTGAACTACCCCTTGCCCTAAGGGATACACAGACCCAAAGGGTAGCGCTGGGCATGGTGTGATGCGGATGAGCTAACCCAGCTGGAAATGAGCCTCCAAGCAACTCACAGGGCAGACTGGAGGGGGTTGGGGGGAGCCGAGCAAGGTGGAAGGAAGGAAATGCAAACAGCCCCAAGTGGAACATGAGGTGACAGAACACAAAGCCTGCTTAGGAGCAGCAAGCAGCTACTCCTAGTGCCCACTGAGCTCCTACTCTGAGGACCATCCACAGCTCAGGGAGACCCAGGAGGACAGAAAGGAAGCCTGAGGGACAAAGATATTATGCCCCCACCACAGTCGTTTTTGAGTGAGTGGTGTGGGTGGGGTTGGCTGTCAGAATCAGGGGTACTGAATGAAAGCTTACTTGAGTTAGATGGCTCCCTCTGCAGGAGGGAGGAGAGGAAGCCGGTTGCCTGGAGCCTCTCCCCAGCCAGCTGTGAGCCAGCTCTGTAGCTTGAATTCCTGACTGTGAGCTGAGGTCTGGGGCCTCTGATGCACCTCTGATCTGAAATGGCTTAGAGAGGAAAGGGCTGCACACCACTGTCTAAAGAAGCATTTAATGTTGCTATGAACTGATACTGTTCACACCAGCCCACCAAATAGCAGTCCCTGGAACATCTGCTTGCAGAATGTGGCTCCCTCAGAGGATGTAGGTCAACCCAAGTGCCACACAGCATCCCAGTAGGAGCGCCAAGGCTCAGCTCCATCTGTCAGCACTGCCTTCTGGGTTCCCTGAAGCATCTCACAGGCTAGACACACACAGCACAGCCATGCTATCCATGGCCTAGATGCTCTAGAAATGACTATGATCTTCTCAATAAAGGCAGGTTAAATAAATACATAACTAAGTAAGCATGGCTTTATTCCTCTTTTACTTATTCATATAAACAAATCTATAGACCAGAAATATGAATTTTTTTCAGGTCAGATTCCTAAGACTTGATTTTTTTTTTAACTTGGAGAAACGGTTACTGGAAATATTCTTTTTTCAATTGTGGGTTCATTAGCATGGCCCAAAAATCTAAGGCTGAGATTAATTTTTTAAATGCAGAAGAGGAGGAGATGTCCTATCACTAAATAACCAGAAACATTCTTGCCATAAAGTTTCAGGACTGTGGTTCTACTGATGGGCAAGGAGTGAAGAGCAGTGTCGGCTTTCAAACCCAGCACTGTAGTGGCTCTGATGCTGCTTGCATCCTGTAGCTAAAATCTCAAGGTGAGGCTGCCCCTACCAGCAGATGCTAGCATACTCAAGAGATGCCATGTGAACCTTCTCCCCAAGTTAACTAACTGGTCAATAAAAGGCTAGAGCCTGTGATTGGTCAGTGGAGGGAGTGAGACTGGACTGGAGGTTCCAGGTTGGGGGAGGAAGAGGGCGGCTGTGGAAAGTAACAGGGACTTAATGGCTGGGTAATAAGTTAGAATAGTCCTAGAGCTGCCCAACCTAGGCATCTGGCTTATAAATAAAATATCTGGATAGTGTGCCTTTCATAGGGACATATTAGACCAATAATTCCAACAACCCAAGACCAGCTTTCTGGATCTCACTCTGTATAAGAGGGCTTTCTCCACCACACACACCCTTGCACTAGAGCTCTATCTGGTCTGTCAAGTGCAGCTCTGTTCAGTCTTGTCATCTTGTGTATGTTTAAAAACGCAAGAAAGAATGTTGCTTTCTTCACCCTTTCTCTTTATATCTCAGACACAGTTGATACAAAGTCAATGAGTGAAGGGGTGGGCAGGAATGTTAGTGTCTCATGAAAGGACATTGTCAGCTGAGCTGCCGCAAAGCCGGGCACAAGGTGTCCACTTTGCAATCCTTTCCATGATCCCTGTGGTGGTGCGGCCACGAGTGAATGGGTCACGGGGTGATTGGTCAGTGGTTTTGGTAAGAGAAAAAGCAGCTGTCTGCTAGAACAGGGCTCTGCCGGCTGTAGCCGTCCTCCCCACGCCTACAGCTGTTGTTTCCTGTCAGCTCCAGCCTCAGGGGGAGTCTAGAGATCTGGTCAGATGATTTTGCCTCATTTTTGCCATAGGAAGAACAATTCAATACCAAGACAAACCTCTCAGTGCCTCAGACATTCAGTTCTGTGGTCACTAAGCCCCTGTGACTCACAAAGCCACATCAACACAGGGAACAGTCTTTTCTGTGCTGTGACTACTTTCTTCCTCCTCCTCCTCCTCCTCCTCCTCCTCCTCCTCCTCCTCCTCCTCCTCATCCTGCTGCTCTTCCTCTTCCTTCTCTTTCTTCTTTTTGGCCATTTAAGTGATTTTATAATAGATTCTCCTCCAGATCTTTCTGACATTGCTGGGTGATGTCCTAGTAATAATTATGGTGCCTTTAGTGCACAGGAGTTTCCCTGAGGCTTCATAGTCACCACCCACTGGACGTTTCTCCCTGGGGTACCTCTTGTGGTGCACTGAGAGGTCAGATGGCTGCTTTATTCAGGCAGGATGGTGCCCAGTGGGGGCTAATCAGCAGAGAGGCTGGGGTTGAAATCACAAATCTAATACAGCTATTCTGCCTGGCATGAGGGGGTGGGGTGCACCTGCTGGAGGAGAGGATAGAAGATCTCTCTCTCTCTCTCTCTCCCCACCCCACCCTATGCACATAAGCACTGTTGACCCACCCATTTTGTGCTTTTATAGTCACCCAAATTCTCTTCCTTTGTCAGACTCCATCCTGGTAACAGCTTGAGCAATGCAGCAGTCATGCTATGAAATGACTTGCAAACCACAGACACAAATATTTGGGCCAAGAATGTGGAATCCACTGCTGTCACATTCCATTATTTCTGGTGGAGCAATTCACTAACATTTTGGAATCTAGATCATAAATTATGCAGAGCCTCAGCAAAAGAGCTGAGAACACAAACTGCTGTAATAAAACTCCCCGTTACTGGAGTCGTAAAAAGAGAACAAAGAAAAGGCAAAGAAGAAAATCAGTGGGACTTCCATGCAGTTCTCTGCCTAGCTCCCTTAACCATCCACAGAACAACCATCATGCAGGCACACCATCATCCAAATACCATCACACAGGCAGAACAACCATTATGTAGGCACACCGTCATCCGAACACCATCACACAGGCACACCGTTATCCGAACACCATCACACAGGCACACCATCATCCAAACACCATCACACAGGCACACCGTCATCCAAACACCATCACGCAGGCACACCGTCATCCAAACACCATCACACAGGCACACCATCATCCAAACACCATCACACAAGCACACCATCATCCAAACACCATCACACAGGCACACCGTCATCCAAACACCATCACACAGGCACACCGTCATCCAAACACCATCACACAGGCACACCGTCATCCAAACACCATCACACAGGCACACCATCATCCAGACACCATCACGCAGGCACACCGTCATCCAAACACCATCACACAGGCACACCGTCATCCGAACACCATCACACAAGCACACCGTCATCCAAACACCATCACACGGGCACACCATCATCCAAACACCATCACACAGGCACACCGTCATCCAAACACCATCACACAGGCACACCGTCATCCAAACACCATCACACAGGCACACCGTCATCCGAACACCATCACACGGGCACACCGTCATCCAAACACCATCACTCTCGAGTCCCTACAACACAGCGGGCCTTCTGAAGGATGCTGGAATGCCTCACTGGACACACACCCCAGCAGTCTGCACATGCCTGGTGACTCTCGGGGATCACTGGCCTTTGGGTTCATTCGGTTGGGAGGTGTCACAGCTATCAGAAAAGAAGCTCTGTGCTACAAGTGAACTCCTATGGAACAGACAATAGCAGAGTCTCCTGTCTCCCAGCCCACTGAGCTTGCTCTCCCAGAAGAATGTCCCTAAGAATGGCAGGTGTCCAAAGACAGTCTGAAGGGCTGATGAGAGGTGGAACGGGTAGAGAGTAAGCGGACAAGCGGACGAAAGCTGACTAACGATAGATGGGTCCATGTGTATGGTCACAAAGGTCGGATTGGCCGGTTCACCAAATCCCTTAAGAATATCAGAACACCGATGAGCCACTGTGATGGCATGGGCCTCCTTGTCAGTTGCGACACTGCTGGAAAGCACTGCTGTTCCTATCCCCACAGGGAATCTATCTCTTGGCAGCCATTTAGAAGGCTTCCCTCTTTAAGGCACACTGCAGGTGAGCAGGGCCGAGCTGTGGGGGGTCTCCCAGACACAGAGGCAGGGAATGCCTGCAGATACTTTGTGGATACACTGCTGCTCCTGCGATTATTACAAAACATGTTTAGAAGCAAAACAAAACAAGATCACACAGAAGGCTCAGAATGTTGAGACAGGAAAAGAGGACTCATGGATTAAGCCATATAAGGGAAGAAAGTTATTTTTTCACTAGCCTGGAAAGAAACTTGTAGCAAATTCACGACATAAAAGGAGCTGGGTTCTCTCATCTGTCTCAGTCAAAATCAGCAAGTCTTTCTATTGTGGTTTTGTTGTTTTTGTTTTGTTTTACAAAGAAATACTCTGAATCCCCCAGAGACTTGGCATCACCTGGGAACCCAGTGAAGGGACAGATAAAGGAGGAACCTGGTGGCTCAAGCTCAGTTCCAGAATGGGAGATCTCGGTCCTTGCCACCACATTTGCCGAGCCTGCACTGCGGGTCCACCCTCACGCCCACCCAGAGCTCTTAACCTTGTTTCACATCTGATGTAACTCTCCTCAGACCACACAGCTTCAGGCTACAATTCAAACCAGGGCAGGTCGGTTTGAATTAAGACCCAGGTTTTCTGTCCAGGCCTGGCTGCCTCCCACCCCTGCCCTCTCTACCCCTCCCCTCTTCCACCCTATCCCCCCCCTGCCCCTGCCACACTCCCACCCAGGCCTAATTGTGGAAACATCTTCAGACTTTTTCAAGAGGATGCTCTGAAGCCACTGGTCTGAGGAGACAGCTGGGGCTGTACTGTGAGCTCTGGGGCGATTGTCATCTTTCTTTGGTGAGAATCTTCTAGAAAGCCAAAGATGCTGGTAGTGGACGCCTCTACTCGAGTCTGCTAATTGAGATGAGTGCAGACATTTGTAGGCTTATTTTAAAAGAGACAAATCTATGGGCATGTAATAGCAGCAGTACCATTTCCTGAGTGCTGCGATCCCGCTAAGCGCTCCTCATCAATTCACAGGACATCAAAGATTAACACACTGAGAGAAGACAAGCTTTCGGGACTCAGAGGCATCTGAAGGGGAGCCCTGACATCTGCAGGGCTCACAGCCTGCGGGACTAGCAACCAGACCCTTGCAGAGGTCCCCAGTAGGTGGGCACAGATTGCCCATGGGCACTGGAGAGAAATCACGTGGATCTAAGGAGCCGTGTAGAGCCATGGTGTCCTACAACTACAGCAGATTTGAGAAGGAATCTAATGCCATGCTGTGAACTTGGAAAGTTAAGGCTGCCTGCTTCTGAAGGCCATGCTTTCTGTTCCTTGCTGAGGCCTCATTGGGAAGTATCTTTCCCAGGCAATTTGTCACAAATTTGAAAAGAAAGTCACACTAGCGTGCAGGTGTTCTGTTTAGCTGGGCTGACGTGACTTCATCATCAAGCCTTCACACCCTTGTGAAGAACAACAAACACTTGATCCAGTGGATCTCAACCTTCCTGATGCTGCAGCCCTTTAATACAGTTCCTCATGTTGTGGTGACACCCCCCTCCAACCATAAACTAATTTTTGTTGCTACTTTATAACTGCAAGTTTGCTACTGTTATGAACCATAATGTAAACATCTGATATGCAGGATACATGACCCCTGTGAAAGGGTCATTTGACCACCAGAGGAGTTCGTGAACCAAAGGTTAGATTCTAATAAAAACGGACCCTGTAGGTGAAGGGACTTACCCAAGATGCCACAGAGGTGAGGCCTGGTACCCAGACATCTAACTCCCACTCAGAACTCTCTGAGTTATGGGACACTGGGCACTGTACCTGCTTGTACCTGCCTTGCATGGTATCCAGGATGGAGAGCCTTCTGCTTAAGGCCCCTGTACTGGCTGGTTTTGTGTCAACTTGACACAGTCTGGAGTAATCACAGAGAAAGGAGCTTCAGTTGGGGAAGTGCCTCCATGAGATCCAGCTGTGGGGCATTTTCTCAATTAGTGATCAAGCGTTGGCGGGCCCCTTGTGGGTGGTGCCATCTCTGGGCTGGAAGTCTTGGGTTCTATAAGAGAGTAGGCTGAGCAAGCAACGGGAAGCAAGTCACTAAGAGACATCCCTCCATGGCCTCTGCATCAGCTCCTGCTTCTTGACCTGCTTGAGTTCCAATCCTGACTTCCTTGGGTGATGAACAGCTACGTGGAAGTGTAAGCTGAATAAACCCTTTCCTCCCCAACTTGCATCTTGGTCATAATGTTTGTGCAGGAATAGACACCCTAAGACAGCCCCTTAACGGTGGGTGTAGAGTCACATTAGAACCAGGTTCACATCCACATTTTGATTTAAACTATTCTGTAGGTTGTTTTTCATTTGAAAAGTGTTTAACTGGGAGGATGTGAGCAAAGAATACGAGATCAAACACCGGCCTGTACCACTGCTTTAGAGCGTCTTTACCATCCACAGATCATGCCATCAGGACGGGCAGATGTTCTGTGTTACGTAAACGATGTCTCCCCACATGTGACACAATGTAGTGGTGGTGATGAGAGCGGGTCCTTACATGCCCACCACCCGTTCATCCCAGGCCCACTGGACACACAGGGCAGGTCACCCACTTCACCTTTGAAACTGCTCTTGGAGACATCTCTCTTCCTAGAGGGGCACTAGGTTGGAAGTTTGTACATAGATACATTTAGTCCTGGCTGTCCTCAGTGGGGTGTGTGTGTGTGCTATAATTATGCCCATTTTACAAGCAAAAACAGCAAGGTCACAGAGTCAGCTGCCATCATAACCCCCAAGGATCTGCTTCCACTACATTCTCTTCACTCTAGTTCTAAGGTGACCTCAGCCACCGCACAGCACACAAGCCCCAGCCACGGTACAGAGCACACACACCCTAGCCATGGCACAGCATACACACACCCCAGCTACAGTACAGCACACAAGCCCCAGACACAGTACAGCACACACACACCCCAGCCACGGTACAGCACACAAGCCCCAGCCACGGCACAGCACACACACACACCCCAGCCACGGCACAGCACACAAGCCCCAGACACGGTACAGCACACACACACCCTAGCCACGGCACAGCACACACACCCCAGCCACGGTACAGCACACACAAGCCCCAGCCACGGCACAGCACACACACACACCCCAGCCACGGCACAGCACACACACACCCCAGCCACAGCACAGCACACAAGCCCCAGACACGGTACAGCACACACACACACCCCAGCCACGGCACAGCACACACACACCCCAGCCACGGCATAGCACACACACACACCCCAGCCACGGCACAGCACACACACACACCCCAGCCACGGCACAGAACACAAGCCCCAGACACGGTACAGCACACACACACACCCCAGCCACGGCACAGCACACACACACACCTCAGCCACGGCACAGCACACACACACCCCAGCCACGGCACAGCACACACACACATCCCAGCCACGGCACAGCACACAAGCCAATGTATTGCTTTGAGAGTGAGTACTTTGTTCGTGGGTGGCAATCAAAATGAGAAACTGACACGTTTCCAGTAGTTTGTCTTTCTACAGGAAGGAAAAGAGCAGCCAGCCCCACAGGAGTGCGCGCGCGTGCACACGCACACACACACACACACACACACACACACACGGAACTCCGGAGTCCCAGGGGATGGCGTCTGGAGGAGGTCTTAGTGCAGAGCTCAGCGTCACACACAGGCCCTGCATCACAGTCAGAATTTCACGGGTTCTCTGTGGGCACAAAGGCAGTGTGGATGCCTTTCTCCATCAGGCATGTGAGAAGTACCAGAGTTGTGCTGCAGACAATGCCAGCCCGCCTGACGGAGCCACGACCTGAGGGCCACCATCTGTTTTGCTAAGGCGACAGTCTGGAATTCCTGGTTGAACTCCAGGTCTCCTTATTGTGAGGCTTCACCAGTTTTACCGAGTCGCAGAGCAGATTATAGGTCCCCCCAGAGCACCCCCAGCAGCTGGGCCACGGTATAAGCTGTCTTTGTCTTATTCAGTGTCCCATAATGGATTTGCTAGAACATACCATCTGAATCAGGGAAATGCAATTACTGACTGCTGCTGCTTCCAGTAAGTGGCCAACTCTGCCAATCTGGCTTAAGAATGTAGCCCGTTAAGCTCTGCCACAGGGGCCGTTCTGACGAGGGCCTGTTTCACAGGCACTGGGCACATGGCCGAGCCCTCGCCCCACTTTTTAACTGCTTTTGGAGACGTTCTGAGTGGCACCAGTGAAATTTTCCCTGGCAAATGAAAGTGTTCCCTCCCCAGGGCAGCCGGCTCTCCAGCAGGGCAGGGAGGGGAGCATCTCTGCACACCCAAGCCACCAAGCCCGACATGCCTGGAAGTCAAGTGGGGACACGCTGAGTCAGCACTAGTGACTAGAAGTTGCCTCCTGGCTTCCCTCCAGTTCTGGGGGTGCACACTCTGCCTCTGAGAGTGCCTCAGGAGCCTCTGGAAAAGTGACTTTTTGAAGTCACCATGAAATTACTAATTATGCTGCAAAGAGTCTTAAACTTGGAGTATCTGATAATTTTATTTGTGCGTGTGTGAGTGTGTGTGTGTGTGTGTGTGAGAGAGAGAGAGAGAGAGAGAGAGAGTTGCACGGTGAGGGCCAGCAGGATCTCCTGGCGGGTGGGTGGGCAGGCACACCTCCGGTGAGGTGGAAATGACAGTGAGGACCACAGGAAGCTGTGCCACAGAAATGTGCTCCCTTTCTGGGTTTCCTAGTGGCTGTGTCACACTGTCCTCATTCCTTGGGAGTGCCAGTTGAGCTTCCTTAAGAACTTAGCTGTTTCTTCAGGGAGGCTCAGTGGTAGCACAAAGAGCTCCAGCTCTGGCTTTAGACAGCTGCGGCTCTTCTCCAAGCTCTCTGCGGACCCCGACGACTTCCCCTTCCTGGTCTTTGAGGCCGCTGTTCCCAATGGTAACAAACCTGCGTTTTAAACGTGGTAGTGAACACTGCACTAAGAAGCTGCCTCAGGAGCACTTGGGCACTCAGTAAGTGTTGCTTCTTTATTTGGAGTCACTTCAAAGGTGTGTGGAGCTTCCACAGAGGCCTTTTCATTTTTCCTTTGTGGAACCTGTTATTTGAATACCTCAAAAAGCAGAGCCAGCATCAGCTTCCTAAGGCTGGATGTTAAACACAGGAGAGAACAGACCATTAAGTTCATGTACTTAAAAGAAGGAGCAGTGTGCTATCCTAGTGATTTTCTTGTCCAGAGTTATAAATATTAGCACTCTTCAAACTTGCACAAAGGCCCCATTGTACCCACGCTTTGAGAACTTCTTGGATAAAGATCCAAAAGGTTAATATATTATTTAGTTACCTTGCTAATCAGACTGTCTTACACAGCTGTAGGGCAAGGGATTGTGTAAAGGGAGGAGAAAAATCTGCTTAATTTAGCACTACTAACTGAAGGAATAAAATTAAAACGGTACGATAAAATCCAGTTGCTGCCTGATGCTTTAACCATTTCCCAAGTTCATCGTATTCCCAGCTCATTTCAAAGGTTTCAGGTTGGGTGGATAGTGCATCGGGTAAGGGCACTTTTTGTGCAAGCATGAGGATCTGATTTCGAATCCCTAGACCCCATGAGAAAAAAAAATCATGACGCTGCCCACACCCGTGAGCCCCACACTGTGAGGGAGAGATGGCAAATCACTAGAGCTCACTGGCCAACAGCCTCGCTCCAGGCTCAGTGAGATCCCGCCTCAAGGAAATAAGATGGGCAGCCTCGGAGCAGTGCTCCTGACATCTACCTCGGGCCTGTGTGTGTGGGCACGCACACCCGAATGTGCCCACATACTGTCCCCAACCCACAAATATACCACACGCATGCAACACATGGCACACTAGTATTCATAATATACCACACAATGTATTGCATGCCGGGTACACACTCAACCCAATACAGCATATGTACAGGTAAAAAAAGCTGAGATAAAGAAAAGGTTTGGGCTAGAGAGAAGGTTCCAGTGTTAAGGCTGCATTCTGTTCTTGAAGCCCCACTTTTCTGTCATAGCTTCCTGTAACTCAGGCTCCAGGGGATCTGACACTGCTGACCTCAGGGACATCTGTACTCACCCCACGCAGACGCGCATACATATATCATTTTAAAACTTAACAAAAATTTAGGAATCAAGGTCAGCTTCATATACCTTCTCTTACCATGGAACAAATGGTGGCATTGGAGCCTTTTATAGCTGGAAGTCGTGTGGGGGATGAACACAGCAAAGGCTAGATCAATGTCCACAACAGTGTCTGGGAACTGTTGCTGGTCCCAGCATGAACCTTTTAGGCTCTGGGATCCACAGCAGGATGGAAGCTGAGCTGAAGAATGAGACACGGGCCATGAGCTCAGTGAGCAAGAGAGAGGGAAAGGAAGTGTGTGATTGGGGTTGGTTAACGTCCAGCGTTTCCCAGCATGATTGGCTCCTGTCACCTCTGCCCCATTAAGACAGACAGACAGACACTGCCATGGCTTTGCAGTCCTCTGTAAACACACACTGAAGTTCATTTGCCGCTGTGAAGGCCTGAGGGATGAGGCCTTCCAACAGATTAGCTCATGAAGGGGTGGTGAGGAGGCGGGGGTGCTCTCTCTTCATTGGTCCAGCCATCCTCAGCCTCTAATTCTCAGGACACAGCCAGGGAGGCCCTCCTCAGATTACTCCCTTGATTTTAGACTTCCCAGTCTCCACAATGATGAGCCACACCAACTTTGATGGTTTATAACTTACATTGTCTATGGTATTCTGTGATGGGAACAGTAGGCCAACTATCACATACAATCACTTGGGAGCAGGCATTAGTAGCGGCTGAAGAGGACACCAACACCAGCCTAGAATACACGGCAGAGCCATTAGAGAACTATAGAACTTCATGAGGACCATGTGCGCAATGTCTGACAGGTGGACATGAACACAGGTGCTTCTAAGCCAGTTTTTCTGGCTTCAGGGTAATAAACAAAAGAATAAGGAAGGCTTTCCACAGGAAGGATGGTATCTGTGGAGGAAGACATGTGATATGAAGAATGCTAGAGGCTTGGGGAACACTGAATTGGGTTTGGGTGAGTGGCAAGAAATAAACTCAGTAGGGCAACTGAGGCTGGCACCTTAGAGGAGGAGGAGTCAGTGCGCATCCCTCCGAAAGCTAAAGGACACTCTGTGAAATGCCAGCTGAATTTAGAGGTCTGACTTTCCCACACTTGAGAGGTGCTCCGGGGTGCTGAGGGCTGCTAGAGAAGTAAAAATGGCAGGTAAAGGACTTTGGCTTTCCTCCTGAGGGCAGCGGGGACCCAGAACAGGGTTCCAAGCATAGGTATGATATGATGAGATTGAGCGGGGGGAGTATCTACAGAGTTGCCACAGCAACCATGTGGTACATGATCTGAACGAGGGGCCAAAGGACTAGTGAGGAGAAGCTCTTGCGACAGACCCAGGCAGGCACCGCTGAGCCTACGATGCTGGAGCGCACATTCAAACTGGCTCTGGGGGTGGGGGGGTGGGGGAGTGAGGGTGGGGGTGGGGGTAGGAGTGGCGGGACCACTGCTACATCTGGGCTGGGAAGGAAGTGGGTGGGGATCTCAGGGTGGTTTCTGTTATCTCTGGGCTGCGCTGTGAGCACTCTGATCCTGCTCTCAGGCCAGGCTAGATAGAGGTGTGTAGGGGAAAGAGATTGATCAGTAACTTAATCAGAAGTTCAACTTGGGTTTGGGAAGTTGGTGTATGGACACAAAACCTATCAACACAAGTGGGATTGGTGTGGCCAAGATCCCCTCTCTTTGCTCTCTTCCTACTTCAGCACTGTGTGTCACGGCCAACAGACGCAAGCATCTGTGTCCACCAACTGACAGATAAAGACAACCAGTATAGATACACATTGGGAAACTACAAAGCCTCACAGGAAAAAGAAATCCAGTCATTTGAGACAACACAGATGAACCTAGAATTGTGGTCAGTACAATTACCCGAGTGCAGAAGATAAATGTTACACGCATCACCAATGTGTAGACCCTGATGGAGCTGGACCACAGAAGCTGAGAGAACAACAACGAGTCAGAGGCTGGAGGTGGGCAAGGAGGAGGTGTTGGTCAACGCATGACACATTTCATTAGACAGGAGCAAGTTCTAACGTTATACTACACACATGGTAACTAGTTAATAATTATGTGCAGTATATGTCAAAACTGTAAGGTACTAGATTTCAACTGCCCTTATGGCAAAAGTAGCTGAAGTGTTCTTTCTACAGTTACACAGCTCAAATACTATTTGTGCCATATATATAACTGATATTTATAAATAAAAGGATGAATAATGAAAACAAGAAAAGTGCTAGATATAGTCAGAAAGACATAAGATCCTACACATAAGATATGGCCCAACAAATCTGAAGTGAGGACAGCTCTGATGAGAGAAGGTGGTAAGGTAGCTCAGTGGGCAAGGCTCCAGCTCCCATGCCTGGTGATTGAGCCCCTTCAGTCCTTGTGGCCCACACAGCAGAAGGAAAGAACAGACTCCCACAAGCTGGGAGTCCCTCACAGGAAGTCCTCTGACTTCCACATGAGCCACGGCCCACACCTTCCCACCCACACCCACACCCCAAAACAAAGTCACGCAAAACGACTTTAAAAAAGAAACAAAGCATTGTTGGGGCATTGGCTTGTCTTTACACAGAGGGTATTGGCAGAGTCACTCCGCAGCTGAGAATCCTGGAATCCCTCCTCTAACCATAGCTGTCCTCATAGTGCTATGTCAGGAAACCCTTACAGGAAGTCCAAGTACAATAACTCACTATGCCACCTCCAAAAGTCTGTGAAAACACGCAATCTTGATGCTGTTATTTTAATGTTCTCAAAAAGAAAGAAGAAAGGAAGCAGTCAAGAGCAAATTCTCCTAAAGTTACCCCAAACTGTTGGGTCTCTAGGAATGGATCCGAGATCCAAAAACAGAGACACAAGACTCTGGAAGAAAACTTGAGTTTTCTTCCAGAAACCTCCAGACTCACCTGAGCTCTGGACAGGTGCATGCCGTTAAGTCCAGCAGGCAGAGCCCAGAGCAGCGGGTCCCAAGGCCACATTTGCCTTTGCTACTGGTGGCCAAGCCAGGGCTGGCTACACGGTGTTGCTGCGGATGCTCAGGGACTGGCAGGTGTGGGAGGTGCAGGTGCCAGGCGAGGGCAGCAGGGGCCTGAGCTATCACAACTGAGGAACTCCAGCTCCCAGGCTGCCTCCAGGCAGCAGGTGCTCAGAAAAGGGCCACACAGGAGGAGCTGACAGGAAGGGCGGGGCTGCCAGGGCAGAACTGCTTGCTAGAGTCTGAGAAATGAAGTTGCGCTCAGAAATCATTGCCTTCTGTGGTCCCTCTGGGGCTCCTTTCTCAAGTCCCAGCTGAAGAGTTCTCAATGCTCAGGACGGGACTGCCTGGTGGGAAATGCCCCCATGGGGGCTTCTGAGTCACAGCCTCACCCAGCCTCACATGCTCATAACCATTTGTGTAAAGAAGAGGGAAACCTCCAAGCACTAATTAGAAAGACGGAGCTGTTGTGTTTTCCTCCCGATCACCTTATCTTCTTTATTCAGTTCTTGAGGACTCAGCTATTAAAAGAAATTAAGTAATTCATCAAGCCCATTTCAATTACCTGCTGCTGATAACATCAGATTACAATTAGCATCTACAAATGAACCAAGTGCCAACTGCCAGGCTGAAGCATAAGCTAATTTACTGCTAGCTCTGCCTGCTGGAGACACCACTGCGCCTGGCAGTGGGCGCCTATCCATTATTCCAACGGCAGTTCGTGCAGTGTCCTGCAGGTCCAGAGCCCACTCTGACCGGGACACACACTACCCCGCCCACCTCTGCTGGTGTTACAAACACCCTATCTACCATCAAGGCACTGCACCCTTCAAGCAGCAATGTCTGGACAAGCAGGGGGACAGATCTTGACCCTAGGGAGCCATAGAATATTATTAGGCACTGATAGGTGTGGGGTGAAGCCTGATCGTGTTTTGGAATTGAATTGCTATCCATAAGTCCTCTGGTACACCTTCAGAACACTCTGCTTTAGAGATCTCTGTTATTTATTTCTCCTTTAACAGGGAAGGGGCAGTCTTGTTCCTTCTGTTTGATGTCTGGGGGGAAAATCTGTCTTAGAGCCTGGGAGGTATTAATTCTTTTATATTTACATTTTTTCATTCCATCTTCAGGTGAGAACCAGAGGTGTGTGGTGGCTTCCCACACCAGGCTTGAAGAATCTGCCTAGTCTGGTCTCTTGTCTCATAAGTGGCTCTGCCAGAGGGTGGTGGTGGCTATGTCACAGTGCAGAGCTGTCTGCGGGTAGCCCTCTCTGACCTGATTCTGGCTGGCTGGCAGCTTCTCTCTGCTCACATGGCGTTACAGATGAATTCTCTGAAAGACCTGGCCCAGCGCAGGGCATCCTGAGCCCCTTCTCTAGTGCAGGAGACATCTGCAGCAGCTCTGGTCCTGGGGAAGGCTTGCTGCCTTGGAGCTGGGCAAAGCAGGGTCACTGCATTGCCCCAGCCTGCTCTATAACCTAGTCCACTCATCTTTAGGCTGGTGGGTGTGGGTGTGTCCCAATGGCTGCAGCAGTAACCTCCTGTTGGGATGGAAAGTCTGATGGATGAGGTCTGAGACCCAGACTCTTAGCCAGTTCTGACTCTTGCCCTGTGATGTTAGCAGAGTCACAAAGCCCCTTACTCCTGGGATACTTGTGACAAAAAGTTCTATGAGACATAGGTGTGAGTCCACGCTCCCATGCCAAGAGCTTCCAGTGAGGTCTCACAGGCTGCGACAGGAGACAAGCTTTGAATATGGCTCTACATGTCATTCTGAGGATTTCCAGAGAAAAACACTCCATGGATCCAGATTCATTACTGCCTGTAGACATACCTATAAAACCAGACCTCATTCCTCTTGAAAAGAATCCAACACACAAATCAAAATGTAAAAAGCATGGAAGAGAATGATTATTATTGGCATTTTCCCTACAAAATAATTTGTTATAAGATCCTCCAGAATTCCAAGTTGCACATGTTCATGGTGATTATTTCCTTCATCAGCTTACTCAGCAGTCACAGATACTAAGGTGCAGTGTGTGCATTAGCAGCGTGTTGCTAAGGCATGTGGTGTGTGTGTATGACGTGCAGATGGTATGTCGAAGCATGGGAACTCAGAATCTTCCAGTTCAGACTGCTGGGATTTCGTTTTCAAATGTGATCTTTAGAAGTTTTGTTTAAGTAACTTTTCCTAGACTCCAGAAACAGCACAGAAGACAGACACAGTTTTTAGTCACCATTGTTGGATGGGGAACAGTGCACACTCCACACTTACTCCCTGTACCTGACGCTTCACCGGCCTCGTGGAGCCAAGCATGAATCAACTAGTCCTAGTGCCCTTTCACCACCTCCAAATAAGCTACTTCCTAGACAAAAGATGTCTTTAAATAAGAAAGGAGAGTTATTTTCCAGACAGATTACTGGATGGCTGACAAACTTCCAGTCTTGTTGGAACACACTTTCTATCTCTCTCTTCAGACCCAACACTGTTGACAGGTAGGTTGAGCCTGGTGTGAGTGGTCAGTGGCTTCCAAAGTGGTCCAGTTTTGTATCTATGTGAGGGGTGTAGCAGATTGTCATCTTCATGACAGAGATGGAGATGGGATGGATATAAGGGTGGGGGTGGGCAGGGGTGGGGGTGGGAGAATGGGGATGAGGGAGAGCAGGGGGTGGAGGGGAGTAGACGGTAGGGATGGGCAGGGGGAAAACAAAGAGTGGGGATAGGCAGGGGATGGGGAGAGCATGGGTGGGGATGGGCAGGGGTGGGGGAGAGCAGTGGGTGGGGCGGGCAGGGGTGAGGCGGGCAGGGGTGGGGACATATACCTTCACTGTTTCCCTTCTTACTTTCCTAGGTACACTTTATCCTAGTTACAGTGAGAGGAGAGGTAGCTCCCCTGGCCTCCCAGTCAATGAGAACATCTGTGTCAACTGGAGCTGGAGGACATTAATTGGGACATCACTTGAGCAATCTATGCCACAGCACGCCAGAGGTTTGATTTCAAAGTGCCTACATTAGAACCACCAAGACCCTCCAGGAGACAGAAACATTGTCCTGTGAGAGTAGCTATACGGAGTCTCAGGCCTGAAGAGTCAGATGGTGTCCAGGCTGCTCGGCTGCTCACAAGAATCCCAAGGGTCACAACTGGTTCCTTCAGGTGAGAAGCAGGCGACAGATGTTAGCACATCTCTCCACAGCTCTCTAGTGTCCCTCACAGACACCACAGCTGCGACAGAAGATCTCAGTGAGCCAAGCTCATGGTCCTCAGCTTCCTTGATATAAACATTAAACCCATCTCATCCCGAAGCTCTCCTCTCTGAGCTCTACATGGTCCCTTCTCCCCCGGCCCCACACTGGTCTCTGACTCAGTCTCCCTGACCGCTCTTCCTTCCTGTCCTCTCCATGTTACCTTGACACCTGTTTGTCCTTCTGTTCACCAATGGTCCTTAAAGTGGGAGAGGTCACTATAAGGATGGGACAGAAAACTGAGCTCACAGGAGTTCTGCCCAACCCTTTTCCTCCTCTGGTTTCTATCCAATGGCATCCATGATCTCCAACTCACCCTGACACAGCTTTGTTTCCAGACTTACTCGCTTGTTCTTAGCCAAATGCATCGAGAGCCTGCTCCGCATAAGGGTCCCATGTATGGACACAGACCACAGAGCACAAAGCAGTTCCTACAATCCATGGAGTATAATGCCTTGGAGGTGATTGTGTGGCTCCACACAGTGGAGTAACAGTGATCACAACCGAACAGGACAGAGCAAGAGACAAGTGTTTAAATCAGGAGTCATCCTGATGTAGCAGGTGAACTCTAGGTGCGCGAGTGCACACACACACACACACACACACACACACACACACACACACACACAGCTGGAGGACGAACACAGAGAAACACCGAGAGCAGAAGGACCCATCTTAGGTATGGTGCTCAAGGGCAGCAGGAATAAAGACAGAAGACTGTGTGTGACTGACCATTGTGTGGACACAATATACCGAAGCTGACAAGTGGTGCTTTAAAATGAGCCTAATTCTGCTGTAGAGGGTGGAGGGAGCATGGATGATGGGCATGAGAGAAGAGCATAGCTGCTGGGCTCTTGCAACACACTGGGCAACCAGGAAGAGGCAGAGGCCAAGAACCTTTAAGAGAATATTCCCTCGGCAGCTTAGATGACAGTCAGCTGAAGCAGAGAGATGAGCACAGAAACTGATATTAGTATGCTAAGTCAGGACAGTGTGGTAGGCTTGTCAGTGTCCCCCATAGTCCTTCCCTAGAAAGTGTGACAGTCATCTTCCATGGCACGGGGGCCACTCTGATCTACTAGGCAGGCCTGACAGGAGCTCAGCTGTCCCTACTATAAGAAGCTGTTGGTTGTTCTGGGGTAGGACAGGACAATGTAGTTACAGAGTCAGTCAGACACTGTAATGGCTACTGCACTTCAGACAGAGGTGAGGGTGGCCAGCAGAAGGAGGGAAAGGCAAAGAAACATATTTTCCAGGCTGCTGCGAGATGGACTTGCCTTCAGCCCAGTAGAACTGATTTCAGGGTCTTAGCACCAACGCGGCTGTGAAAGGACTCACCCTCACTGCTTAAGTAGCCGGTTCACAGCACTAGGTGACATCAGCCCCGGGTGATGATGTCCATGGCTGCAAGGGGAGCTGTCAGCAGCAGCTCAGCAAAGTCCAAACGGCCACTGCTGGCAAGCCAAAGTCCACGTTTGGCTTCAGTGATACTGAACATCAGTGCAGGATGGGAGGCGCTAGGCGTCCTCACATGGGAAACAGCGGGAAGGTAAGAAAGAAGAGGGGTGGAAGCAGCGTGCAGAAATCAGGAGCCAATGGTGAGGGGTGATAAATGGAAACAGACACAGGTCAGAAGCCAGACAAGGATCCCCACCTGAGGGAAGGGGGCCACCAAGGCACGGAGATGGAGAGGCTGGGGGGAGAAGCTGATGTAGGGAAGCCTGGGTGGGTGGGGGGACGACTGTGACGTGACCCCCTCCACACATGGGACAGGCTGCAGCCGCCGAGCCTGCATCCATAGGTGTCTGTGTCTGTGCATGTATGTGGTAAGGGTTCTGGAAGGTTCGACCAGGCCACTAACAGTAGCAAACCCTGGGTGTGGGGCAGGTAAGTCACATGAGGGAGCAATGACCTTTTTCCTATTTTATTCATTTTTTTTTTTTTGCGAGAACTTTTCCTACAGAAGTATACCTCACTGTTGCAACTTAAAAACAAACAAAACAACTTTAATCCGCACAAAGAAGTCAAGAAGGAAGGACAGCATCCTGCACAGAACAGGGCTGGGGGGACTTTAGTGACTGCAGTGTGAGCCATAACAGAACCTCAAAAGGCCTCCCAGCTCTGCCTGAGGAGACAGACCACTGATGAGCCCAGGGAGGGCAAAGGGCAAAAGTCAAACTGTCGAGGTTAAAAATGAGTAGGGGCTTCCAGCAGCAGGGCAGCTGCTTTTCCTCTCAGCCCAAGCCGCTGTAGATTAATTACCACACAGGGTGGGAGACACTGGAGGACAGAGCAGAAAGGGCTGTGAGTGGTGGTGAGCAGGAGATCCAGTGAGCTACTCCATGGCCTCTGCTTCAGTTCCTGCCTCTGAGTTCCTGCCCGGGCTTCTCCGGACGATGGACTGTAAGATGAGATAAACCTTTTCCTCCCTAAGTTTCATTTGGTCAGTGTTTATCATAGCAGGAGAATCCCTAACTATGACAGTCTCTGAATATAAAAGGTGCAGTGAAAGGCTTCCCTGACACTCCCCAATGGGAGAGGCTGACTGAAGCCAAGTCAGCTGCCCTGGAAAGCAACAGTGTCACACCTGAGCTATCAAGATGGATATGTCAGAAGGCAGCTGTTCCGCAGGTCTCCCCCACAATGTGATATACTCCTACGTTAGTTACTGCACAGAGTGTGTGGATACTAAAAGTGACAGGCAATCAAATAACAGTCACAGATTCACTAAAACCATTGAATTATACACTTTAAATCTCACCATATGAGGATATCCACCAAACTGAAGATGAAGAAAAAGAGCAATCAATAGGGTCTAACCCCAAGATGACTCCCATGGATTTAACTGTCAAGGCTTTAAAAGCACACACCAAATCTAGACTTGGCTATGTAAACGGAAAAATACGCAGCACAAATAAACACCTAAACTCTTAGTTAGTGCTGAAACCCGAAAGGTTAAAGAAAAGAACCAATGAAAATTCTAAACCTAAAAAATGTCATATGTATCAGAAAGTTCACTTCTGCAGGAAACAATTGGGCTCACTCAAGAGAGGGTCTAGGTCTCTGGGCACAGTTGGATGCTTGCCCATGGGAGCATCGTGGCTCTGTCACCAGTGTGGTTAATCTTGGGGACTTTGGGTCATATGGTAGAAACTGAGGTCCCCCATGCTCATGGCCAGCTGCATCTATATGAGCAAGGTTCAGCATCAAGTGTATATCACACCTGACTGATGAGCCTTTCTGGCTGTTAGCTCTGAGAACCACCAACATTTGCTGTTGCTCCGGAGAGCTGGTGCTGCCCACAGACCCAGTAGGAATAAAGAGGCAGGCCCACGCTGGGAGCTCAGCTGGCCTCTCCCCCTTCCCCCGCCCTGTGAACAGAGCTCAATCGGCGTCTTCCCCACAATTGCCATTATGAATATGGCCATCACCAGGCAGGCAAGGAAAGGCAGGTTCTAGATTCAGTGAGAGACCCAGTCTTAGACTGACAGCAGGGTATCAGTATTTTCCTCTGGTTTCACGTGGGCACAGACACGCATCCCCCTACACACAGGTGTGTGGACCAGATAACATAACATTTTAAATCTGGAGAGTTTCCCACATGCTGTCTTGTTACTGAAGTTTGATCTCACCTTCCTGTGGTCAGAGGCTACTGAGCTCCCACATACGTGACACTTTGATGTCACCAGGCCTGGCAGCTGGCACTGCTGTTCAGATTACCCCTGTCTTTAGAATTTTTAAAATATATATGCTTATCAACAGTTAGGAATGTCCATTTTGAAGAAATCCTCAGCTGTCAATGAGGATGTGTTTGTTTCTTCTTTAGTTCTGTGAAACTGTATTCTGAGGTTCCCCTGCAGGCTAACACACTCACAACCTGCCAAGTCCCTGCCCCACAGCAAATCATTTCATTATAAAGGGAACTAATGTACACTTAACATAAAATGTCCGCTCTCTTTCCTTGAGTTGCCTTTACTTACTCTGACCTGCAGCCACCCAGGACAGGTCTCTAGTGTGCAGTTTCCCTGGGAGCTGAGGAGACACAAACTGGTCTCCAGGGACACTAATTCTCCTTCGTCTCTTTTTATCACTGGTGGGACACCTCTTCTCAAGTCTCCATTATCTGACAGTAATACGCCCACTCCTGCTCCTGTCTTCCCTTGGTATTTCTGTGGTTCCTATTTATTTATTTGTTTGTTTGTTTGTTTACATTCGACACAGAATTAAGCAATGTTTTTTTTTCTGCTTTCATTTTTAAAAGCTGTTTTATTCCATACATGTGTGTGTTTTGCCTGTATGTGTGTCTGCACATCATGTGTGTGCCTGGTACCCATGAAAGCCAGAAGAGGGTGTCTGGTCCCCTGGAACTGGAGTGGTTGAACCGGTTGTGAGCCACCATGTGGGTGCTGGGAAATTGAACCCAAGCCCTCTGCAGGAGTAGCCAGGGCTCTATACCACCGAGCTCTCTCTCCAGCCCTCCTTTGTGGCCGTTTCTCTTAATATTTAATAACAGCATTCAGCTGCGGGGTTTTGGGCCACCCTCCTTCGGTGTGTCTTTGTCTCACTCCCTGGTTTGCCCTCTCTGCTTGCTTGCTTAGTAGCTGTACCTTTAGCAGTGTTTTCCTTGGGAGTTCCTCTGAAGGCTTCAAGTGTTCTTCACAGTTTGGAGTCTACGTTGAGCAAACACCAGAGCATTCCCTGTGAGATCCGAGTGTCCCTGGCAGCCTTGCAGATACATCTGCTCCCACCGGCTGTACTCCTTGCTGCACCTGCCACACTATTACTCTACCTGAAGTATTTTTAAATATGGTATTATATTTTTGTTTTAAACAGCCACCTTAATTACTTAAGAGGAAAACAATATCTTGTTTATCCATGTATCTAACATTTCTTGTACTCTCTCCCAAATACCCAAGCCTCCATATGGTATCATTCTCTGTCTGTCCAAAAGAATTTATTCCATATTTCTTATGGCTCTCCACCAGTGGTGAGCTCTTTACAGCGTTCACCTGAAGTTCACTGCATTTGCCTTCATTTCTTTTAATTTGTTTGGTTCTCTCACTGTTTTTCTCATCTGTCTGTCTGTCTGTCTGACTGACTGACTGAATTTGAGACAGGACTTGCTCTGAAGTTCTGGGTGAGCCTTGCCTGCTGGGTCCTGGGATTATAGGCATATGTACACAGCTCATCTTCGTTCTGGAGGAATAGTTTTGCTGGATACAACATTCTGGGTTGTTGAGGATTTTATGATTTCTTTTAGCACACCTTTAATCCCAGCACTTGGGGGGCAGAGACAGAGGCAGGCAGATCACTATGAGTTTGAGGCCAGCCTGGTCTATGTAATGAGTTCAGGACCAGCCAAAGTTAAAGAGTAAGACCTTGTTTTTAACCCCACAACCCTGCCAGATGTCTCTCCAGTGTTTTTGACCTCCTTTGTTTCTGATAAAGACTCAGTGGAAACATCTTTTTATTTCCTTGACTGCTTCTGAGATTTCCCATAAGGCCGGATCGTGTGTGTGTGTGTGTGTGTGTGTATCATTTTATCTAAGATTCCATCAAATGTAAGCAATTTTTAGCTATTTTGATATCTTGACACATTCATTGTGCTTTGTATGCAGGAGATCCAGACCATAGTTCTCTTCCTGTTTTTCATTTTTTTTCTCTGTTCATAGGTTTGGAAAATTTTGTGTCTATATATAAATTTACCAAGTCAGGGCCGAGGAGACAACCAGTGGGCAAAATGTTTAGGGCACAAGCGTGAGGGCTGGAGTTTGGATCCCTACTGCCCGTGTGAACGCTCATTACCCGTGGCAGCCTGTCAGAAGCATCATCCTGGTGCCAGAGGTCTAAGTCCTGGACTTGGGTAGAAAGTGAGGACTCAGGTGAGGGGAGAGAAATGTTATACAAGACGCAGCAGAAACAAATGGAATAGCAGACATGCACAGCCAAAGGGCCAGCAAGAGCAGAGTACGCCTTTTAAACATTGGTGAAATTCCAACCAGAATGCTCTAGAAAACCATCTGTGCATCAGGAAGGGGAGCAGCCGGTACCCATACTGAGTAGTAAAGGGGACACATCCCCACATAGCCTTCCAGTGTTACAGGAATGATAAAGAAGTTACTAAGGACTTTAGATCCTGGATTGAACAACTCAGGTAATCTGGAAAACACAATTTACCAAAGCTAATACAATGTAAAAAGGAAAATCTGCCTAGTCAAGACCGCAGCCATCTCCACTAGCGATGGGGGCCTCTTGCCCACTGCGCACCTCTCCTCACTCCCTCATGTCATAACTTTCAGGCTTCTGCACTCAAGCACGCCATTCTGCCCCATCCTCTGGCCAGGCATGAGTACCGACACCAGCCGCTCAGACACACCAGCCTGCCACAGCATCCTTTCTTTCACATGCTCTTTACCAAAGAGGCTGATCCATTTGGGGCAAAATCTCAACTCTGGGGATGGCCTGCCTGGGTGCAAACTTTGTGATAGGCTTTCCAGGGTGTCCTACCCTCGGAATCTCCCTCCTAGGAATTCCATGGCAACACATCACTACATGGCCTTTTAGTCTATAAACAGGTAGGAATGCATGATGTAATCTATAAACTACTGTAAGGTAGGAAAAGAGGCAGAGCCACCAGGGCAACCAGACGCACCCTGATGCTCTATCTGCACATTGGTTTCCAACTATATTATTAGCTCTTCAAACGCACAAAGCTTTTGGGAGTGCCGACATCCTTTAAACAAATTACATAGGGCTAATGACACAGTAAGGAGTCCGTAGATACTGATCACTGACAGAATGAGCACAGACAGCCAGGAGCTTGTTACTTAGGTTCTTGTCAGACTTTCCCAGACATGACAAACCTGGGGCCCACAGGCCACATGCAGTCAAAGATAACTAGGAATACAGCCCCAATGAAAATACAGGACTGGACATGTGTGACTCAAGGGTACAGTTCTCAGGTGTGGACCCAGCAGATGACAACATTGTGTCCTCCTGCAAGTCTAGACTCTCCTCTGGTCCCAAGGCCCTCTTCAGAGCCACCTGAGAAGCTGCAGGCCTCTACAGCACACAGCCACGGTATGGGCTTTACAAAGAATGCTGGTGGAAGCAGCCGAGGGGGAGGGGAGGGCAGGGACGTGCTAACTCGGTGTCGGTGGGGCTTCTCCTGTGACATCTGAAGCTCGTGTGGGTACCACCATGGCCACCTTCCGACCCTCCTCCTACCTAATGAACTCAACCTACCCTTCCAAACACAAGTGTCTCTCACATCGCAGACTTCACAAAAGGGCCCAGTCTCCAGTTATGCACTGGCCTCACACCAGCTCTCACATTCAAATGTCCTAACAGCCCCTGTACGCCAAACCAACCGTAGGCACATCTTCATTGTAGGTTTTTCATAAAACCACTGCATTCATACAAAGACTATCAACATTATTTTTGAATACATGTAATTATGAGGGGAAAGACACACTGTGGATTAATTCACCAACTAAAGTCATCCCTGTTGTATTTTCCTCAGGCCCTTAAATCTCTCACAGCTTCCTGTCATCCCCACGCTCCTCTCTCTGTTACAGAGGTGCTCTGCTCTATGGATGGGCTGTGTGTGTGTGTATGTGTGTGTGTGTGTGTGTGTGTGTGAGCGAGAGAGAGTATGTGAGTGTGTATGTGTTTGTGAATGTGAGTGTATTTGTGAGTGTGAGTGTGTATGTGTGTATGAGTGTGTGTGAGTGTGTGTGTGTATATGAGTGTGTGTGAGTGTGTGTGTGTGTGTGTGTATGTTTCCCTTTACTGCAGGACTTTCATTCTCAGGGCACAGAAGAGGTGATGTGCTTTGCAGCAGGCAGGCTCAGGGGAATGGCTAAGGGAAAGACACACAATGAATTCTTTTGAGCAAAACCACACAAGCTCCCGAAAAATACCGTGGCTACTCCAGCCATTTGCAGCCTAGGCTGCTGGCCCCGGGTCACACTGGCAGGTCCTTACCCAGATTAGAGGATGCGCGGCCCTCTGCTGCCCGGTCCTTGAGGTCCTCCGCGATACCCAGCTGCTGCTCGTGGTACTGTTTGGCCCTCTCCAGGTCCTGCATGCACCTGGCGGCATGGCCCAAGCCAGCGTAGGCTCGCATCTCAATGGGCTTCTCCATCAGCTCCTGCGCCAGCTCCAGCACACAGTTGTGGTAGGACATGGCCTTGTCGAAGTTCCTCCGGTAGTGGTAGGCACTGCCCAGGTTACTGTAGGCACGGGCCTCCTCGCGCTTGCTCCCCAGGTCCTTGGCTATCCGCAGGTGCTGCTCATGGCACTGCACGGCATTCTCAAAGTCGCCCATGGCGATGTACACGGCTCCCATGTTCCCGAGTTCTCGGGCTTCGGAAAGGTCATCTTTGGACTGCTTGGCGAGGAGGACGCACTGCTTGTGACTGGCCAGCGCATTGGGGTAGTCTCCGATGGCTGTGTACACGTGACCCAGACTGCTCAGTGCTGACGACGCTGCCTGCAGAGGAGAGGCAAGGCGGGGAAGTGAGAACACACCAGAAAACGGCCTTGGCTTGTTTCAGTTGATAAAAACCTCAGAGTGTGTCTGGAATCGTCAACCCAGCTCTCAGTGGTCTCTCTCTCAGGAGTCCACGGAGCCTCACAGAACTGATAGAAAGCACACCCCACAGCGAGCTGCTAGTAAAAGACAGTGGCTTCCTAAGCAGTGGCACACTAAAGGCGATCCCACGGAAACAGGTGGTGGTTCACGGAGCTTTCAACTGGAATTCCTAACAGTCACTGTCACTATAGCCCTGTGAATACCCACTAGCCCCTGTGATTGATGAGGACTGATCAGCATGGGGTGCTGGAGGACCTCTGTGGCCCTGTGCCCAGCACACAGGGCACTGGAGAGCGAGCCCACATGAGGCTGTGTGCCAAAGCCAGTGGCAGGCACTGATGGGGGTACTTTCCATCATGACTTATAATCCTGGGAGCCAGGTCCTTCCGTTCTCCTATCCTGCTCCCCCAGGTGACTTGTGGCCTAGACCTGGATCAGAATCAGGGGAGGAATCCAGTCAGCACCTCAGGAAACAGCAGGCCCTGCTTGGCTGGCCCATGCTCCTTGCTCATGTGGAACTCCTGCTTTCCTTTACCTTCTGGAGTCTCTGAGCAATGGCCTCTCAGGACAGGGGAGGACGACCTGCCAGGACCCTACACACTGTACCCCACTCATATATATCAAATCTTCAAGGTCTTAATGGGACGGCGGTGAACAGTGGAGCACTCGCCTAGCAGGTGCAAGGCCCCGAATTCAATCCCCATCACAGGGAAAAAAAGAGACTGAAATCAGAGGTCTTACTTGAAAAGGACTCTGTGCCAGTACAGTATACCACACAGGCACAGAGCAGACAGAAAACCAGAGCATCAAAGAAGAGGCTATAGGCTTCCCACCTCCTACCGGGAGTATGCAGTCAGACTCCACCGCTGGTCTCTAAGATATTTGTGGGGATATTAAAAGGGGAAATAATGCTAGGTCTTCCCTTCCCTTTATTCTCAAGCTTAGAAGCATGCATGCTTCCCTCCACCACTGCATTACGTGCCTGCCTGCAGCTATTTGACATGTGGCCCCCTCTCTTCACGCTGCTTCCACCTCTGGTCACAGGGGCCTCCGGCTAAAGGGCAGCGGTGCCATGGTGCCGCCCCTGCAGAGGAGAGACCTTCCTTTATCAGGTGTGCTCTGTCTTTAATTAATATTTCTAGGCATGAGTGATGGTTTCCCTGTTTGCTCTGCATTCTGAGGCAGCAGTCCTGCTAACAAGGGCTAAGACCATTTTTACAGTGCTGTTGAGGGGTGTGTTTGCAAAGTGAACTATTTTAAGTTGCCTTTATCAACACACATGTTCCAACAAAGGAGCGAGAGCAGATACAATTCCAGGTATGTTTTGTTATGTACCAGCTGGACCCTGGCCGAGGCAGCAGTGAGGTCACAAGGCAACATGCCACTGAGACAGTGCAGGCCTCTGGGGACAGAGGAGGTGCTGTGCCAGCTGCTGTACCACGGCTTACTGCTGCTCCAACCGCACCAGCACAAATTCACCCATGCAATCTTTTCTTCATTTGCCGTAGGGCCCTGCCTCAGTCTCTTTTGTCTCCCTTTTCTATCCCTTCCTCTGTGCGGGCTTCCTTTCTATCTAAACCTCGCGCTTGAGGTCACTGTTCAGACTCTCATCTGCTATGACTTGCTGTTCTTGTGGGAGGATGCGCCGCAGGCCCCTCTCTGGGAAGCCAGGTGGCATAGGACCAGACAAACTGAGCTCAGCTATCTGGCACCCTACCTCTGGGACTCGTAAGAACTGAATAGCTCTGAGCCCCGGTTTCCAGACAGACATTTCTACCTTCCACATCAACAAGCCAGGAGCTGAGTGTTTTCAAATGTAGCCCTGAGCCCCTGTCAAATGTGTAACCATAAATAATTCACTAGCTAGCTTCACAGAATAGATCTGGTTGGAGGCAATGAGCCCTTGAACACTGCACAGACAGATTTATAAGACTCAGGCAGGCACAACACCCCAGGTGCCACTGTGCTTGGAAACTTCTGGTTTATGGCAACTCCAAATGATGGCCCAGAGATCTGAGCTTCTGGTTCTTCATTTCTCTAAATGCCAGGAAGATGCGGGAGCTGCCTCACCGAAGCTCTCTGGGCATGAGGAGAGGAATGACCAGGGTGTGGTGGGAGGAGAATGGAGTTTCAGCCCTTCTCTACCAGCCTCCCCTTACTGTGCAGAGCCGCCAGGCGGGACTGTTCATGGCAGTGTCCAACTAGCTCAAATCTAGGTAGCACTACGTGATGTTCAGAGCTTGTGTCATGGCTCAGCATTGGATTAAAAAACAAATGAACAAGGTTAAGCCCCAGAGTCATTCAGAGTCATTTAACTTCATCTCATCTTCTGGATTTATAAAATGGTGCTAATAACAACACCATACACACTTGGAAGGGCTGGGCTGGGATCCAACAGGGCAAGGCCTGATTGTACCAGAGTAAATGATGCTCTGTGAACTCACAGCCAAGGTGTGTGGGCACTGATGAGCCCAGGCCACTCGGGGCTGGGTTGTTACCAGGCAGCCACTAGAAGCAGCCGCTGAGAACATCAGTAATCGTGACCGAACATCTATATTCCTATCAGTTTCACAGGAAATAAAATCTAGTGTTTTACAGTCCCCGGGCAAATAACATGTGATGGTATTTATCAGCCAAGTGTGTTTCAAATTAATCACTTGTCTTTGTTTCTACTCCTGAAGAATAAGGGTAAATCTGAGACAGTTTCAGGTTATTAAGGGGGGGTACAAAGGCCCCCTGCCACCTGGGAATGCAGGCCCACTGCACACAGGCACTGTGTTTGTACTGAGGCTGTGCTGCCTTTGTATATTGATCTCTCTGCAGTTTCTGTGCCAGAAAAGCAGCAGCTGCTCCCCACCGAGAGCACATCTGGGAACATCTGTACTTGAATACTAAAATGCATACAGAAAGCATCACTAACAAACTATTTGGCAGAGAAAGACAATGGCCTTCTCTTTCTACATGATAGAAATGAGTTGTGTTTTTGCCAAAGCACAGCTCCTAGCTACAGGCTCAGGCACCGGGGCCAGCCACCCTGTCACCCTGACAAGCTTCATGAGGCCCAAGTTAGAGCTGGAAATGCATTTACACATCAACCCATTTCTAGGGTTTTGAGTTTGAGAAATAAAATAAGGTTTAAACTATCTAACTAGATCCACACTGGTGACATGAACATTAAACACGGCCCTGACAATGTATGCGTTTCCTCCCATCTCGCACATGTTTCCCTTGCTGTGTGCATTTTTCATAGTGGTTATATTTTGCACGGTTACCGAAGGAATATCCGGTGTGCTTGCCAATTGATTAATTGCATGTACTTGGGGAAATGGGGATTGTATTTGCAGTTAGTCGCAGAAATATTGATTCTCCCTTTTACTACCTAAATCCACATGTATGAGGTATTCCCTGCCAACTCGGGGCTCATAAACCCCAGGTCCTCAGTTAAGTACCAGAGCCCATGACAGGAGCACAGGAACATGGACAGACTCTGGAATCAGACATATAGAGTTTGCATGGCAGACTGTGAGGTTATAATGTATACCACAGGACACTGATGAGCCCCCAGCCCCCCTCTTGTGAGACAGATATATTAATACTTTGTAAGGCTTGGAGAGCACAGGTCAGGGCTCGGCTCATGTTTAAACTCATAGGTTTTAGTTTCTTTTAAACTCCAACATACTTAGCATCAGTAATTTCAGAGATGTGGTAAGAGGGCCAGGAGACGTACCACAAAACCCTGTCACCACTGCTACCAAGACAGCAGAGGCAGCACCGTGCCCAGATTACCACTCTGCAAATATCTGCCTCAACAACTGCCCTTGTTTTAAGTACATCACTTGTTCTGTGGCTGTGACTGAAGAACACCTGACCCGCACAGCTGAAGAAAGGAAGGATTAGTTTTGCCTTAAGGTTCGAGGAGATGTGTGTTTGAGGAAAACTCCATGCTGAGGGCACAGTGCATCTGGAGTTGAAAAGCAGAGAGCAAGCAGGAAGTGGAGTCAGGCCCACACCCAGTGACCCGCTTTTCCCAGTCAGGCTCCATTTCCTCAGGCTCTAAAACCTCCCAAATCACAGCCCCGTGGTTCCAGCACTCAGGTGGCCAGCACACGAGAATTAATAGCTCAAGTATACAAGGCCTTACCTCCAAACCAAAATAACACAGCCAAAGACTTTCAAACAGTTAATGGTTAAACTGTGGCATTTATGAGACCATATGAGGCTAAACTGTTTGTGTGTGAAGCCACAAAAAGACACAGATGAAACCAGAGATGTACGCATCCATAAAAGAGGCCAGCCTGAGACGGTTCCTTTCCCCTGCCTTCATTCAGGACCAGGCGAGCTTCAGAGTGAAGACATTCCAGGGGAGAGTTGGGTGCTGGCCCATCAGGCAGAGCACGGGGTTTAGGGCACGGAGGCTGTTCTGCATGATACAAGAGCAGACATTTACGTTTCCAACACAGAGTGAGCCCTGCTGTAAATGTCAACTTCAGCTAAGGACATATCAACACTGGCTTGTCATTTATGAGATACATACCCTACTGAAGACATCAAAGAAGGGAAAGTGGGAGGTGACTATGTGCAAACTATTTCTTCAGTTTTCTCCTCTAAAATAGGACCTTAGATAGATAGATAGTAGATAGGTAGATAGGAGATAGGTAGATAGATAAGCTTTCCCCCCTGGGGGTGGGTGTGTAGTTCCAGGAAACAAAGACTGCGGGAACAGAGGGAGGTTGGGTGAGTCTGTACCTAGGGACAGTCGGAGGCTTTTCACACACACCTTCCTCTGACATCATGTCAAACCTGACGTGACAAGACAAATCTATGTGTACAGGGGTGTGACGTCCTAAAAGTACCAACAATACTGCGGCGCAGGGACACACGTGGCAATTCCAGTCCTGGCATCTACAGCTCAAGCTCTACACAGACAGCCCAGCACACGTGGCAGGAGGGAGAGCCACAGGATATGGAGAACAATGCTAACTAACACAGCACCCGCTCGCGGTCAGGTACAGTCTGGGTACTGACCAAGGGGAGTCCTTGGGGCATCTCTCCCCTGCCTGTGTGAAGTCGACAGGAGGTGGCTGTGTACCCGCCCTGGCTAATGCACTCAACTGTCTCCTGGGAAATGGCGGGCATTTGTAAGAACAGGGCACATCACCACATCCTTTCTTCTGTTGCTACAAATGGTTCCATCTGAACTGATCCGCCAGTAGGAAGCTTGTCAGTGTGTACAAGACCCCTGGCTCATCTGTGATGGACATAGAGTGGGCACAAAAGAGGAAGTTCTGCTTTAAGCCACTGAGACACCGGGATTGCTTATTACGTCATGACCCACCGATCCTCGCTAATACTCCGGGCATAAACATAGTAATGTTACTCTCCAGGAGACATCCTTGGGAGAGTCAGCTATGAAGACTATGTGTGCCAGCTACATAAGCTTTGGCAATAGAACTTTAGTCCTTTCTATAGGGAAACCACATTTGAGAAGAACAGGACACCTAAATCGCCTTAGCTAATCTTTACAACCTCGTATGACTCTAGAGGCAAAGGTCAAACGGGCTTCTCCAAGTCATGGGTCTACTTGGGGAGAATCAACAGCTGCCAGGGCACAAGCCTGCAGACTGAATCCCGTTCTTCAGGGCTGTCTTAAATGATGCACATCTTATTTATGAATACATTAAGAATTGAGCAACCACCCTGAACCAATACCCAAGGTGATAAAATGATTCTTATAGAGGGTAGATGGTCAAAGGCTCCTGGGGCACCACTCACTTCTCAGAGACACTGGGACAAAGTCACTGTCACCTCCTCTGTCAGTGCCCATGAATCCGCCCAGTGACGACTGCATGACAAAACCTGTCCAGAATTCAGCGCCTCTTCCAGGCAGCTGCTGCGGTCTTATTTTAAGGAAAGCACCAAGCTAGCAATACCACAGTTCCCTCTTCTGTGCCAGTGGGAATCTGATGGTCAGACCACAAGCTTCCCTTTTAGTGGTATCCAGATAGAATATAGAAAGACATAGCCACTGCCCTGGCTTCAGCCAGCGAGCTGACCCGAAGGCCTGCATGGAGCATGGTGGCTCCCTTTCACACCCTGCTCCGGCTTCTACGAATGCTTCTTGGGGAAAAGTAGACAAATTAATGAAACACAAACAAAGGCAGTTAAAAGTCTAAGGATCTGAGTGAGAATGCTTCCTAGATGGGGTCCTGGAGAACTATGAGCAGACAGCTGTGGAGAGGGAGCTAAGCTGGGCCACGTGGGCGGAGGCATGTGAGACCAGCCATCATTTTCACAATGCCCGTGGCCCATGAATGGTGTCAGGCTTATTCACAGACGGTCCCGAACCCTAGGCCTTGGCTTGGAGGACTATTACACAATTATTGTATAAACAGTATGCAGATCTGACTGCCTTTCTACCACAATAGTTGGTTTGAGTCTATACTCTGAGCTTACGGAATCATTAGTAATAGTTACAGCCTCTCCATGGTAACCCGGCAGTCAGAGGACTTTCATAAAAATTATTTTTATCCAAATTATATTAGGGTTGAAAGAATAATATAATGTCACAAAGATCTATTACCTAGGCGTAAGAGCTTCTATCACAGGTGATGAATTATTTATAATGGCCGGCATTCTACAGCAATGTTTTCAAACGAAGGATTTGTAAATGTCCTTTGCAGATGCAAATGAACAGATTAATAAGGAAACAAGCTTTCTGATGTGAGAAGCCTGGATGACAGATTAGCTATTAAGAGCAATTTATAGGTCATAAGATACGAAAGCTGGCAAGAAACACTGCCACTGTCGGCTCTAGAAACAGTAAAACTGCATCTGGTTTCCCAGGGGTTTCCTGTTAGACATTTTAATTACACCAGAAAACTGCCAGAATTTATAATGATTTCATCTTTAGAAAACTTGATGCCCAGTGTAAACTTGATGCAACGTATCATTTGTGCTGAGGCTGAGAGTCCACGACTTCTAAAACAGTAGAGAGTATCTGACTCCTGGTGTCACCTTGCATTCCTAGGATTTCCTCTCCCTCTTTCTCCCTGTAGCTGCCTCTGTTGGCCAGGCTATGCTAGGAGGACTGCACAACTTGTGGTGACCATCAAGGCTGACACCTGGAGCTGCAGCGGCTGCTAGGGACTAGAGTGAGATGGGTCAGACACCAGATAGCCGTTCTCGAAGGAGCTTCCCATGACAAAGTTTGCTGGAGCGTGATGTTTTCAGTTCCATGCCATCGCTGCCAGACGCCCTGCACTTCAGTGGCTATAAAACGCTGTTTTGTAGGGGTTGGAAGGTAACGGATCGCCCTCCGAAGGCAGTATTTACACTAAGTCATAAAACCTGGCTTTGGTGGGGTGAGCTAGAAGGAGGAATGTGGAGGAAGACAGATGGAAAATACACGTGTACATGAGTGTCCCCAAAAGGGACAGCTTGTGTGCAGATGCTGGGGGATAACAGGAGACCTGTAAATTGGGTGGAAAAGGACCCTCAAGGACCCAGAGAGGTGTTTTGGAATTAAACAACTGAGAACTTCTGCTTCATCTGTGAAGGACCGTTAGCATGCCCTCCCACTAGAAGGGCCGGGTTATAACAGTTGCTGAGACCCTATGAAACACACAGCTTCATCTGAGTGCTCATTTAGACAGCAGACTCACCCTCTTTCCCTAGGGGGAATGATGATTCCAAACCCACGCGCCAGAGCAAGAGGCAAGAGGGTTTAGAGCCAGGAGATCACCCAGTCTACTAGTTTCAGGAGTCACCCACACTAGCTGAAAGAACGTGGGATCTGAATGATTGAGGGTCTAGTTATTGTAGTATACTTGCTCTGTAGATCAGGCAGGCCTTGAACTTGGAGATCTGTCTGCCTCCTGATTGCTGAGATCAAAGGTGTGTGCCACCACTGCCTGGCAAATTTAAATGTTTTAAAAATAATGTGACAGTATTAACAAGTGAGGTTTGAAATGTTAATATTAAAAGCGCATTGTTTCATTCTCTAAAATACTCACTGCTATTTAATGAAAAAGTTAAACTTTAACAACTTTAATTGAACTTTTTACACAACTGCTAATTCTTTCTGTCAGCTGAGCCACCCAGGGCGGGCACAGAACAGTGTGCTTCCTGGGTCCCAGTCTCATCTTGACAGGACAGACATTGCCCTGCAAAGCTCACTCTCTCTCTGTTTCCTTACGTAAAGATTGGGAAATGACACCCACTTCATGGGACAATGACAACCTCACATTGAAAGAGCTTGGGATTCAGCCAGGCTCACAGAGCATGTTCAGTCTCTGTGAACTGTTGTGATACATAATAAACGCCAACAATACAGAGTAAATTAACTAATTTTAATGTCATGTACTTATACTTGTTTAATCTGCTTTGAACACTTAAAGGGTAAATGTACGAGATCAGCGCTGTCCGGCCCTCTTTTCTATGCCCACTGAAACATCCTGAAAACCGTCATTTCCTCAGGGTGACAATTGTCATTATCTCTCTGGCACAAGATTTACTTGGCATACAAATGCATAAATATTCATTTTTTGGGACATCTCCAAAGAAATAAGGTACTGTACACAGGTTGAAAGTTGAACATAGTCATGTCAATAAAGATTAATTAAAATTTTAATTTAGACTCTAAACTTGTTTTATTTTAGCGTATCATAATGTATGTAGAGTGACATTAAACAGGTTATATCTTTAGATAACTCTTTTCCTTTTGTTTGTTGTTTTTTTTTTTTTTTTTTTTTGAGACAGAGTTTCTCTATGTAGCCTGGGCTGTCCTGGAACTCACTTTGTAGACCAGGCTGGCTTTAAAATCAGAGATTCTCCTGCTTCTTTCTCCCAAGCTCTAGAATTAAAGGTGTGCATGTGCCACCACTGCCTGACCAGATAATTTTTTTAATTAAGAGTTCAATCAAATTACTTGTCATGTTACTTTAAAACTTTTTTTTTTGGTGGCGTGCTTGTTTTTGAGTGCTACATTTCAGAGGAAGTGTGCCTCTCTCTGTAGCCCTGGCACATCTAAAAACGACTAGTATTTTTAACTTAACACAATAAGAAGCCGAGGGACCTCCCACAAGACACAGTGGAGCACAGCGTTTGTGCTGGGGTGGTCTTGGTCATCTCTGTCACTCGGAGTCTTGCAGGATGATTGACACACAGTGACTGCTCAGCAAACATCCAGCATGCACCGAAAGCCATGGAGTTTGGGTCTGCATCCTCCAGGGCGAGAATGCCATGACCATCCTGCAGCACCCCCAACTCAGAGTCTCAAGCAGAACTCAGTCTGTGTTCCCCGTGGTTAGGGTCAGCTGCTGTGCTGGGTCCTGCCTGCTCCTCTGCCTGCTGCCCTCGCTCAGTCCAAGGGGCTCCTGCTAAATCTGTGAAACCAGCTCCCGTTGGCCTTTGTTCTGTGCACATGAGCATGGGATGGTCAGACAGAGAGTGCTGGTACCCCTGCGGCACCGCAGTGTTATTGTAGCGACAGACACTGTTCCTTTCCTTAATAACTGTACCGGTGCCCAAGCAGCAGAGCACAGGACTGTGAGAGCATCAGTTTTTGGGTCTGGTGTGCACCTCTCAGCAAGTGTTCTGTGACAATGCTTCACAAGCCAGAGTTGTCACCAACAACGGCACCTTTTCAGTGTGCAGCTAGAAGGGGTGGGGGAAGTTGCTACAGCTAAAGACAGTGAGTGAGCTTCCTTAGCGACCGAGGCCCATCTTGACTCAGACAGTAAACCATGAAAAGTGCATACTAGTCCACAGGAACTACCACACGGTAGAAATGTTTACCCCCAGAGATGGCTCAGTGGTTAAGAACACTGACTGCTCTTCCAAAGGACCTGGATTCAGTTCCCAGCACCCACATGGTGGCTCGTGATTGTCTGTAATTCCAGTTCGGGGGATCCAACAGTCTTACACAGATAGAAACGTTTACACCCATTTTTCAAAAGAAAAAAGCATTAATTAACTGGCCCAAAGTGGAGGAGGAGGAGGTGGAGGAGGAGAAGGAGGAGGAGGAGGTGGAGGAGGAGGAGGAGGAGGAGGAGGAGGAGGAGGAGGAGGAGGAGGAAGAGGAAGAAGAAGAAGAAGAAGAAGAAGAAGAAGAAGAAGAAGAAGAAGAAGAAGAAGAAGAAGAAGAAGAAGAAAAGCTGCCCCAGTCACTGCAATCACAACTGCAGTTGTAACTCAGCGGAGGGTGTCCACGGGTGGCCTCCAGCCAGCACACCAGGCTGTGAATTCAAGGGTGCTCAGATGCACCTTGACAAGCATGTGTTCTTAGGGCCCCACGCAAAGGAGGAACTGGGTCAACTCCCACAGTGGCAGCCATTTCCAGCATGTTCCACTCAATGTACCACAGTATTAGACAGGCACTGTGAGAAATCAGTTTTACAGAAGCCTTGGGGGAGGTGTCTCTTTCAGAAACACTCTTTAAGGGAGTGGAGCACCTTCTCTGGGTCAGTGGTGGGAAAGGGAGAGGCAATGGCTGGACCACAGGCAGACGAGGACCTGGCAAGGTGAGGTGGGGAGGAAGGGAACTGAAGGCTCCATGTGGTGGGCACAGTCCTGCTCCACGACAGCTCCCAAGAGAGAAGCATACCTCTGGGATGAGTCTGCACGCTGTCTTCTGGATCACACCCAGGGTGTACTATACCTCTTATAGTTCAGAAGAGGGGGAGGGAGGGAGGGAGGGAGGAAGGGAGGGAGGGAGGGAGGGAGGGAGGGGAAAGCAGGAAGAGGAGAAGGGAAGGAGGAGATCAGGGGTAGCAGGAGGGTAATAAGCATGTAAGGACACCTCAACTGGCAGCAGCGGTGTGGTCAGAGCCGACGAGGGTGCTGTGGTCAGATTGTACAAGGGTGCTGTGGTCAGATTGTACGAGGGTGCTGTGGTCAGATTGTACGAGGGTGCTGTGGTCAGATTGTAGGGGGGGGCAGGAAGTTGGGAAGTGAGCATGGGAAAGTCAAATTAATCCATGTCTAAGCAGGAACACAAAATAAAGGCTGGAAAGGGACACATACTGCATAAAATACTGGTCTGTCAGGATTACTGATGGCAAGTGTGGAGGTGTGAGAACCACAGGCCATGTGCAAGGACATGGAGTCCTGACTGTAATTAAAGACTTCTCTGAAAGGACATTCTTTAGACTGATTTCTCTTATGTGCGTCAGTGTTTTGACTGCATGCATGCATACTGTGTGTGTGTTTTGTGTCTAATGGATAGTCATAAGCTGTTGTATAGGTGCTGGGAACTGAACCTAGATCTTATGCAAGAATTTCATATGCTCTTAAGTGCTGAGCCATCTTTCTAGCCTTTAAATAGTTCTTTAATTTAAAAAAAAAAACCCACTTTGATTATTATTAAACCTAGTTTTCAGGCTTAGGTCTGATAAACCTAAACTTATTGAACTGACAACCCAAAGGAAAAGATGCACATTTACCACCTGGACTCTAGTTAATTCTCATTCTCTCTCTCTCTCTCTCTCTCTCTCTCTCTCTCTCTCCCTCCTTCCATCCCTCCCTCTCTCAGTGTGTGTGTGTGTGTGTGTTTATGTGTCAGTGTAGGGCCCTTGGGTCCAGAAGTCGACACTGGATCTCCTAAAAGTGAAGTTACAGGCAGCTGCGAGTCACCCAACATGGCTGCTTGGGTGTGGGCACTGAAGCTGAGTCCCCCACAGAGCAGAGCAGCATGGACTCTTAACGACTGTACCATCTCCCCAGTCCCAAAGTCTCCCAAAGTGACCAGGCAGGTTACGATTCCCCTGGTGTGCTTTGTCTCATGCCTCCCCGTTCACAAGATGAGCAGTAGTCCTCCAACTACCCACAAGCACCATCAGAGAAAGAGCCAAGGGAATGGGGCATTTAACACAAGTTGGGTACTTGAGAGAAATGCATCGATTGCATCTGCTGGGGGGATGTCAAGGACCTATGTAAGTACCACAAGGGCTTGAGGATAAGAGTTGGGGAGATGCATTCATCACTGGATTCTTAATGAAACTCTCTGCATAACAAGCCCACTCTATGTGAACACCAGCCATGTTTAGAGATCAGTCAGCAGAGCGTAGGCTGGCATTCAGCATTAAAAAACACCAGGACAGTCATGGTGGTAGAAATGGCTAACATGTTAGTTCTAATTTTAGCTTATTGAGGACCCTTCCTGTTCCCACAATGAGTGTGAACTCATCTCTTCTGTATCCTCACCGGAATCCCGGCTGGGATGAGATGAAATCTCTAAGTAGTTTTGAAATGCTCTCCCTGATGACAAGAATGTTGAACATTTTTAAAAAAAATATTTATTGGCCATTTTCACTTTTGTGAAGCATTCAACTCCTTAGACTATTGACTGGCAATTGGAGGTCGTGTTGTGTTTTGCTTTCTTTATGTTTAGTTATTGCAGACACACACACACACACTCTGGATATCAAGTCCCTGTCTGAGGTTCAGCTGGCAAAGACTTGTCTCCCATTCTCTGGCTGTCTCCACTCTGATGATGATAGGTTCCTTTGCTGTGTGAACATCATACCTCCAAGGAATCCCATTGATCCCTGGGACTGTTTCCTGTGCTGTATCTTGACCAGGAGGCTATGGCCTGCGACTGTGTATGGAAATGAACCCCCTCTGCCTTCCTCTGCAGTTTCAGCTTTTAAATTAAGACCTCTGGTCCATTTTGAATTGATTTTTTTGTTCAGGATGAGAGATGTGGATCGAAATACAAGTGGCAAGGAAGGCCTTCCCTTCCACAGAGCTGCTCAGCGGGGCTCTGCTGCCTCCTCAGGCTCGCACCTACCTACAAGGCGGACGCTGCCGGCCTGCTCTCTTCATGTTTGCTCCATTCCTCTTCTCAAGCATGGATTTCTTTTTGTTTATACATTTTCAAAAATAACATGTTTTATACTTTAAAAGATAACATGTAGCCGGGTGTGGTGGCGCACGCCTGTAATCCCAGCACTCTGGGAGGCAGAGGCAGGCAGATTTCTGAGTTCGAGGCCAGCCTGGTCTACAGAGTGAGTTCCAGGACAGCCAGGGTTACACAGAGAAACCCTGTCTCAAAACAAATCAAAACACAACAAAACACATGTATTTACTTAGTGAGTGAGTGTGTGTGTGTGTGTGTGTGTGTGTGTGTGTGTGTGTGTGTATGTGTGCCTGCCATGACATGTGTGGAAGTAGAGGGAAACTTTTGGGACTCTGTTCTTTCCTGTTACATGGATTCTGGGAACCAAGCTCAGGCCACCAGGCTTAAGGGGCAAGCGTCTATACCTACTGAGCCATTTCATCAGCCCTGGGTCAGAGCCATGCTTAAAAACAGGTTTGTTTGTTTCAAATAATGCCAAAGGGTTCTTTAAAAGCATTGGGTACAAGATCTGTAAAGAAATAAAGCACTGCTCATTAAATGAAGATATAAATGTGGTTAAAAGGTCACACAGCTTTAAAACAATGTCAGACTAAAAACAAAACAAACAAAAGTTAGATATGAAAAATAAAACTATAGGTAAATGTATTCTACTTAATATCTGAACTGAGAGGGGTTACCTAAGCCTGAAAACAATAGAAACCACAAAAGGGAAAAAACAAAAGATAAGTCTATAGAAATTTTAATTTACTTATGTCAAAACATGGAAAATACTACAAAGAAATTAGATGGCAAAACATTTTCCTGGAGAAAAAAAGCTGCTGAGCACAAAGGACCAGGAACAAGCACATAGGACTCACTCAAAATAGTTTGAAAACCCCAAAATATGGAAAAACTCAGGAAAGGAAGGAAGATTCCACTTCACCTTTCAAATACTGAAGTGTAAGGAATAATTTTGAGCAGAGCTCAGCCACACTGGTGCAGTAAACCTCGGGTGCAGTGATCACGGGCCAGGGAAGCTGCAGAGCTACTGCACAGAACAGCCTGAAAATGTCCTGGGGGAGGGATTTTCTTTCTAGATTCCGACCCAGTAGTTTTCAGCAGGATTCTTGGCTGCGGGGCCCTGCCCTGTGCCGCCCCTCGAGCCACATTACCAAAAATGACTCCTAGGAGAAAGCTGTGTTTCCCAGATGGCTACCATTGCCACACACACAGTGCCAAGGCTGGAAGGGATTGTCATGGAAAGCTGTCATGACACTTATGGGACACAACTCGGCTGTCAGACAACCAACTGGACAGCCATATTGTGAGACTCCCATGCAGTCAATGTGATACTATGGTCAGGATAGGGGATAGTGCTTGCTGCTACTAGCACCAGAATCTTGGCTTGCAGATTTTAGCTCTTGCTCATGAGACACAAGAAGATGTGGAGATGGACAAGGCTGAATGGAGTAAGGTGGCACCACCTCACTCCAACAGGTGACCTCACTGTTAGTACTGACCCAGCACAATGCTCACAATGGTCAGGACAAATGCGCAGGCTGCTACTATGGGGGTTGGTCACAGCCAAGCCTGGAAGCAGAAGAAAGCATCTCCCCTCATCATCCGCTGTGCTGAACTGGGTCACAGCCACAGCCACAGTCACAGCCAGCTGCAAAGTGGGCAGAGCCGCAGGTAGTGATGGTCAGATAAGGAAAACGTTCTTGGTAAACTAATAGTTCATTCTTTGTTGGAGATGTGAAAATAATGTTAAAAAGGATTGGCTTATTACACACACAGACATACACAGACACACACAGAGACACACAGTCACATACACACACATACACACACACAGACAAGCAGACACATACATACACACATATACACACAGACACATACACACATACATACACAGAGGCACACAGACATACAGATACACACAGACATGCAGACATATACATACACACATATACACACAGATACATACACACATACACATACAGACACACACATACACACTGACACACACAGACATGCAGACACTTACAGACATACATATATACACACAGACACATATACACACATATATACACAGACACACAGACATATACAGACACATATACACACAGAGACACATACATACATACATATATACACACAGACACATATATACACATACATACACAGACACATACAGACACACATATACACACACAGACACATACAAACACATACACACACATACACAATCCTGTACTTACACTCTGTATATGAGTATGCATGAATATATGTGTCTGTGTGTGTGCTCTCACATGTACTCCTGCATGTTACTGTGGTATGGCAATGTATGAAGGTCAGAGGGTCAACACTGGGTTCTCATGTTCTCACTAATAGGGTCAACATGTTCTCACTAATAGGTGGATGTTAAAAAGTACAGAGACCCAAGATACAGTCCACAGAACTCAAAAAGATCAACAAGCTGAAGTGCCCAAGTAAGGATGCCTCACTCTCACTTGGGAGGGAGAACAAAGCAATCACAAGTGGGGAGAGAGGGAGGGGCCTGGGAGGGAAAGTGGACAGGGGGTGAGGAGAGAGAGGGGAACCTGATCTGGTATTGGGTGAGGGAAAAGGACTGAAGCCCTGAGGGCCAGCAGAAAGAATGGAAACAGGCAACTCGGGAGATAGGAGGTTGGGGGAGGACCCTCCAGAATGCATCAGAGACCTGGGAGGTGAGAGACTCTCAGGACTCAAAGTGAAGGACCTTAGATGAACTGACCAACAGTAGAGAGAGGGGACTTATAGAGCCCACCTCCAGCAGGAAGACAGGACATCAAATGAGGGAGAGGGGGGCATTCCTCAGTCACAACTCTGACCCATAATCGTTCCTGCCTGAGAGAATTACAGGGATGGAAATGGAGAGGAGGCTGAGGAAGAAGGCCCAGCGACAGATGATAGACACAAAGTGTGATCCAGCTCAGGGGAGGCCCCAAGGCCCGGCACTGTTACTGAGGCTATGGAGCGCTCACAAAAAGGGACCGAACATGACTGCACTCCAGAAGACCCAACAAGCAGCTGAAAGAGTCAGATGCAGATATTTGTGCCCAACCAATGGGCAGAAGCGGCTAACCCCTCTTGTTGGATTAGGGAAGGCTGAAAGAAACTGAGGAGAAGGGCAACCCTGTAGGAGAACCACCTGTCTCATTTAATCAGGACCCCCGAGATCTCTCAAACACTGAACCACCAAACAGGCAACATACAACTGGTGCTGCTCTGAGGCCCCCAGCACACATACAGTAGAGGACTTCTAGGTCTATGTTCATTCAGAGATGATGCACCTAACCCTCAATAGCCTGGAGGCCCCAGGGAGTTTAGAGGTCAGGTGGGGTGAGGGGTGGGGGCATCCACGCGGAGACAGGGAGGTGGGGAGGAGGTATGGGATGTAGAACAGTCAGAGGGTGATAGACAGAGGTGGGGGGAAATAAAATATGGAGTATAAAAAATACAAAAAGAAAAGAAAGAAAGAAAAACAAAAACAAACAAACAAACAACAACAACAACAAAACCCAGGAGAAGCGGGAGAAATAGAAGGATTGTCCTGGCTCCCTAGATGGTTGAGATCACAGAGGTCATGGGAAGACCATAAAGTTATATAGTTATGAAAGTTATAAAAGATGTTGAACTTAGAGTCACTGCTGGGCAGAGGCCAGGTGGCTTCCTCACTGATGAGGGGGGACTCTACCAATACCAGTGTTGTAGCTCCTCCTCCAATGTGCATACTCCCTACTAGGTAGCCCATGCTCCCTACTGGGTAACTTCTTTTTGCTCTTTATCTTTTTAAGCACTTAAAATGCAGAAAAGTAACAACAGCTAGCTGTGGCCCATTTCAACGCATTTTAACCTTCTCCCACACTTGCCTTGGAGCACACACCCTTCCTGGCAATAGGTCCCAGCTAGGATCTCCCCCTTTCCCTTTGCAGTCTTTCCCAGGCAACCCCATGCCGCCCACTCCCCTGAACATTTGCTATCATCCCTGTATATCGTGGATCTGTAATATCTGCCATGTTTCTGTGTGTTTTCAATTTTTATGTGAATGGTGACACACTGCACACGCTGTTCTGCCAATTTAATTTTCTGTTTATGCACACACTTGCATCTGTGATCAGGAGACAGCGAGATGAGCAGGCCAGGCGTGGATTCCTCCAGCCTGGGGTTGTGCTTCTCTCTTCTGCCTCCTAGCAAATTACTGAACCTCCCAGAACTTTTTTTTTTTTTAAGAGGAGGATAAGGGCCTACCCTGCAAGTCTTTTGGGAGATATAAGATGATAGTGTCTCCAGTCCTGGCACAAAGCAAACATCTGATGGATGCTGCTATCTGTCACAGTAAGATAACATGTGCACAGCAGACAGTAGCTAGTTTATGGGAGCCTGTAACATTCATATTGTTTAGGAAACCTAAATCTTAGAATGGCCTTAACACTCCTCCCCCGAACTTCCGTGCCTTATTGTATTTATAAAAAGGAGCCATGATTACTTCAGATCAAATCTTTACACATTGTTAAGAACTCCCCAGCAAGGTTTTGCCTTATTTGTTTTAATGGCAGAATTAAACTCCTAATCCTCTGGATACTACTGAATGCTGTTCTATAAGCCTGTGGCCACTGCTCTAGTCTTTGAAAGTCTAACCCTGTACCTAACCTCTGCTCTCCTCATGACCGTCATGATCTCACACAATCCCAAGGTAGCATCATGGGTAAGTGATAAGATCTGGTTAGGCTCAGCACCACAGCCCTGTGTTTATATTGCCCGCCCAGCCCCCGAGGGCTGATGCTGTGCCACAGAGCGCCATATTTCTGTGTGTTTGCTTAAGGCAGAAGGATCTACATATATTCACTGTCATATTTTTAAAGCCTAGTGGATTTCCCAGACTAGTCTTTGTTTGTTTGATTGTTTGTGTTTTTGAAACAGGGCTTTTCTATTTGAACTCACTCGGTAAACCAGGCTGGCCTTGAACTCAGAGATCCACCTGCCTCTGCCTCCTGAGTGCTGGGACCAAAGGCGTGCACCACCACCGCCCAGCTCCCCCAGACTGGTCTTGCTCATTAAATTTTCAAGCATTCTTCATGGTTCCTCTCAGTGGCCAACTCTTTCACAAAACCCACATTGACCTCTGTGTTGACCTTTTCTCCCTCCGTTGTCCCGGTCCTCGATGGACACTGAGCACGTGCTGATGAACAGAGACAGCAGCAGGTGTGCAAACCGTCTGTGCAGTGTGGAAAGGCTGTGTACACTGCTGTGGGTGCCAGCCACTGGGCCAATAATTCTAGGGGACCCAGCCCTTCTATGGAACAGAATGGGGGCAGGAGTTCAGCAGCAGCCTCAGCCGACTCCAGCCCTGTACGAGCAACACCTCTGAGCTGACACCTATGGCGATGGAAAAACTGAACTGTTCCCCAAATTCCAGATGGTCAAGGAATCCTGATCGCCAACCATACAGCTTCGTCCTGTAGAGGGACACGCTCTCCCTGTTTTGTGTGTCTAAGACAATAAATGGTGTCCTGGCACCACACTCCATGACAGTGAGCCCGCCGGGCAGAGTGGGGGTCTCAGGATACTGAAGGCAAGCCAGTAAATCAAGATGCCCTCAGGCACAGGGAAACAGAAACTCATAAAACAATACTTTATCATTCCCACAGATTTCTAAGCCTCGGTTCTACCATCCCCCAGGGAAAACCCCAAACCATTTGGGATATTAATTATGATAAAAATTTATTAAGGACTCATAAATGCTAGACGCTACAGGGACTACTTGAAAACAGAGCCCTGCATCTGTGCTCATTCGGAGAAGATTAAGTGTCTAATGACGAGGGCTCCCGGGAGCAGGAGGCTCTGTGCACAGTGACTCACGTTCTCCCTGTCTCTCTCACAACTGTTTATTATTTATTTAGTCTCTTGGATTTCACACCAAACAGCAGAAACTAATATGTGTTCCAGGTAAAATATGACCTCTGGGGAGGCACAGGGTAGCTCACTGCCGGCCTCATCCCCTCCGAGAGCCTGTGAAATACTGTCCACAGCATTTCCCATCCCCCTGCCTCTCTCATGCTGAGACAGAACAAGAGAAGAGACAGAGAGAGAGAGAGAGAGAGAGAGAGAGAGAGAGAGAGAGAGAGAGAGAGAGAGAGAGAGAGAGAGAGATCTTCTTTTATCCTAACACGGAGGCAGGGGTGATTCCATTCATTTTCATTTGCTTCTCCATTTGAACATTTTTTTCTAAACGTAAATGCTCGACCTTGCTCAGAGCCTGGGGTCAAGGAGGTGCAGCATGGTAATGAACACATGTGACAAAACAACACAAAACCGACATGCACCTGAAATCTTGAAGGATTTACACCTGACAACCTGGCCAGGCTCCCCACACTCCAGGGTCAGGCTGTTACATTTTAATCAAGTGGCCCTTCACTGCGTGGTCCAGAAGACCAGGAGGAAGAGATTAATGCAGGGTAAAGCCAGGCCTGTGAGTGACCAGCTGACTGGTACAAATTAAACTGGAATCGTCAACTAGGACGTTACAGGAACAGCAGGGTGTACGGGCAGATAACTCTGCACCAGCAAAGAAGGCCAGCTCTGAGATGGAGGTGGACGCCCTGGGTGACGGAAGGAACCTTTCCCCACCCCCATGCAGGCATTCCCTTTACAAACCACGGGATCATTTATTTCCGTTCAGAGCAGGCTTAGGTGGAAATAATCCCCCAGAAGAAGTAGCCCATTGATTTTTATGCTATGACGTCGATTTCCTTCCCTCTGATTCATGGGATGGTTTAAGGATCTGAAGAGCAGATGAGTCCTAATTCAGATCCAGGGGCGCAAACCCCTAAGCAGGAGTGGGGAGGGGTGTGCGTTAGATCCTGGGATCTGCAACAAACAAGCAAAGCATTGCTTCAGGACACTCCCTGAGCCCTGGAAACTGGCCTGCCTGCAGAGCCTAATCTCAAAATATTCTAATTGTGCACTGGGTCAGCCGAGATATTCCTTAATAACTACTAAGTAACAGGCGGCACGGATCACAGGCTGGAGGAGGATAAACAGCGGCTGGAGAGGAGAGGGGCGCCAGGGTTTACTTAACAAATCTGAGCCTCTTGGGATTTCTTTCATAAAAGCGAATTTTAATTTCCCTTTATTCATCCTCTGTGAGTCTAAGCAGGTTACAGCCTCCTGGTACCTCCAGACCCTCCACTGTTTAATTCTGGGAAGAAGTGAAGATATACATCCACTTTCTAATGACCTTTCAACTTTAATAAACTTCAATGATAATTACATAATTTGTGCTGAGCCAGTGAGAGTCTAGTTCATTGCGCCGCTCAGACCGTAGAGCAGAGAGGGAAATTTAACCCATATGCACAGATCTGCTCAGTGTGCCCCTGGCAGTAGATGGATCCTGGTTAGTGCTTTCTCTGTTAAATCATTTAGGACCCGGGAGTGGCATTTTGCTTTCAGTGGCGCTGCAGTTTCATAAGCAGAAGGGATGGGTCATCTCACAAGGGATTTGAAGTGACTGAGTTCTGGCTAAGAGGAGGCCAGATAAAGACAGTCCTGACCAGAGACAGCCAACCATTGGATGCACAGGGTTGGTTAAGCCACATGGTAGGAGGTGAGACACCAGGGACACACCTACCTGAGATCCAAGAGCAGCATCTTGGTTCAGTGCTGCCTCCCCAGCACCAGAACAACAGTAAGGCAGAGAGGCACTCAATCAGAGAGAGACATGGGCCCTGAGAGGGTGGGGGAAGTCTGCAGAGCTAACACAGACAACAAGCACAGGGCTACCACAGCGGATATGGAAGCGGCCCTGAGGATCTGGGGGTGAGGGAGGACTGACAGATTACACCGTGATGGGGTTCAGTGAGGGGAGGTAAAAGAGTGAGAAAATGCCTGAAAGAAAAGAGCTTGTACTGAACATCTGGTGTGTGGATTCCTCAAGACCTGCTCCTTCTCTGTGAGGTAACTGGTAGCTTACAAGTTGACGTTCTTAGTGAGTGGACTGTGCTAGCTCTGCCTCTGCATGTGCGATCCCACTGAACCTGGTTCATGGTTACTTGGCTTTAGATGAATGCTCCCCAAAGGTCCAGAGGTTTCCTGTCAGTTGAAGCTGCATTGTGGGAGCTAAGGGAGGCCTTTAGGGGGCAGGGCCTTGTGGCTGATCATCAGGTCTCCATGATGTGCCGCCCTTGCAGAAGGGCCAAGCCATGGGCCACCTGCCTTGTATCTGAACCTCAAACCGGAAATTCACTGACTTAGGTGGTACTTCCTTGTAGAACCCACAGGATCAACTGGGAGAATTTGGAAACTAAGTGTGAGGCAGTCAGTGAGGAAGGGTCATTGGAGGCTCCACGAAGGCCCTGGAGGAGTTACAGTCTCTGTCAGTCCCAATGTCTGCTGATGATGTGGGTGGCAGTAATAATGTCGTTTTCATAAACTCCAATTGATGGAAAGGTTTAGCTTAAGCATGGAGAAAACACAACAAATTCTTAAATATAGGAGACAGGTTCACTGTGGCTGGTAGCTGCACATCCACCAGCTGTTTCTCCAGAGAACACACCAAATGCTGTGGCCCCAAACCACTCTGCTATACAGGAGCACTGTACTTTATAATGGCAAAACTAAGGAACGAGGCCAGGGGAAAATTTCATCACCTAAACAGATCAGTAAAGGACGTCTATAATTTCATACTGTTAAAATTGAGGGTTAACAAACTAGGGGGAAAAACCTATATGATCTAATAATAAATTCAGACATGAGATTAAACATCTCACCATGGATTTATGAAATCAGTTTTGCAAAGTCATATCTAACTTATGGATTTCACATAGTAAGAAGGAATTATGGTGACAGAGGAAAATGGGATGATGGGACCTACCATCGTTGGGAGATTTCTTTCTCTACATCAAAATCAACAGTACGCTGGGCAGTGGTGGCACACACCTTTAATCCCAGCACTTGGGAGGCAGAGGCAGGTAGATTTCTGAGTTTGAGGCCAGCCTGTTCTACAGAGTGAGTTCCAGGACAGCCAGGGCTACACAGAGAAACCCTGTCTCAAAAAAACAAACAAACAACAACAACAACAAAAAAAACCAAAATCAACAGAGATATGCGTTCCTCCCAGCTCTTGGGAGGTAGAGGTAGGAGTTCAGGCCACCGATGACTACACAGTGAGTTAGCTCTCACCATAGGCTCCACATCAGCCTGTCTCAAAACCAAAACTCAACAGCAACAAAGAAATACACAACATAAAATCATAAAGTCAGGTGATACATTGGAAACAGAGAAGTACTATCAGTGGACAGAGTGTGTCCTTCAGAATCAAGTTAACCAGCTTCATGCTCTGGAATGTCCGACACCACACACTGCCCACAGACCTTACCCATGCACACACTCATCCTGCACACACTGCCCATGGATCTCACCTGGGCACATACTAAACACTGCACAGTTAGCCTGCTCACTCACCCACCACCATCTCATTCAGAAAAGTCTTTAAATACTGAAGGCACAAATTCTCCCCCTTATTCCAACTTTTCCTTACAATTTTGAAGTGATAACAAATGTCCTTTTCTTTAAAATGTCAGGCTTACCAGTTCATTTTTTGATAAAAATGTCCCCAACATCTAAGTCAAGAAATCCATTTTTTTGTGCCATGCTTTCACAGGAAACCATGTCCCATGACCTGCCACCCACAGTTTTCCAACCGTGTGAGTTAGGAAACTCATACAATCATGGGGGGGGGGGTGTCTGTCTGAGGTGACTTTGGCTTTGGTCGGGGTATAGCAGAGATAAGGTGGGCCTCGTCGTACCCAGCTGATCACAGAGAATACTAGGAAGATGCTGCTCAAGAGTTGAGACCAGCAACACCCACAATTCACTGCTTCATAGACGAGGGCTTTGGAGTTAGACGCCTGTAAGCAGACAGGTACAAGGAAGGGCTGCTGCTAGACAACAAAGACGGCGGACCTCCAGCTTCTCCTGCACACTCCTGACCAGAGGCCAGACTCCTGGCAGGCTTTTTCTCTGATCAATATGGTCTCCCGACCTGTGAACAAATCTGAACATTTTATGGCCAGAATAGAATTACCCCAAAGTAGGGGATCCATCAGCTTCCCTGTATTTATTCAAACTGATCAATCCTAAATTAGGGAGGGAGACTCCCAGGGGACCCTAAGATCTCCAACCTCCAGGTGTGATTGGACTTCAGCTTCCCAAGCACCATCCTCTGCTTTATGGGTGGTATTTCTATTTGCTGTGTGCTTTGTGCCTCGTGTGTGTGTGTGTGTGTGTGTGTGTTCAGTGTGTATCCCGAATGTTTCCCTCACTCTTTTTTTTGTTGTTGTTTTTTTGTTTGGTTTTTTCGAGACAGGGTTTCTCTGTGTAGCCCTGGCTGTCCTGGAACTCACTCGGTAGACCAGGCTGGCCTCGAACTCAGAAATCCGCCTGCCTCTGCCTCCCAGAGTGCTGGGATTACAGGCGTGCGCCACCTCCCGGCCTGTTTCCCTCACTCTTAATAAAAGCCGTTCTTCACCGGCTGATTCCGTCTGCTGTGTCTGACATTTTCCTCCCCGCTGCTACCTGTTGTGTGAGATTTTTTACATTGTCTTTTACTTTTATTAACAGACAGGGTGCACTTGCTGATTTTGTGTGTCAACTTGACACAGGCTGGAGTTATCACAAAGAAAGGAGCTTCAGGTGAGGAAATACCTCCATGAGATCCAGCTGTGGGGCATTTTCTCAATTAGTGATCAAGGATGGGAGGACCCCCTTGTGGGAGGTATCATCCCTGGGCTGGTGGTCCTGAGTTCTATAAGAGAGCAGGCTGAGCAAGCCAGGGGAAGCAAGCAAGTAAGAAACATCCCTCCATGGGCTCTGCATCAGCTCCTGCTTCCTGACCTGCTTGAATCCCAGTTCTGACTTCCTTTGGTGATGAACAGCACTGTGGAAATGTAAGCTGAATAAACCCTTTCCTCCCCAACCTGCTTCTTGGTCATGATGTTTGCACAGAAATACAAACCCTGACTAAGACACAGGGAAACTAAACCTGATCTAGACTCCAGGCAAGTAAGGTGAGGACATTCTTGGGAGAAAACCCTAAGCTCATGGCAGAGAGAACAGAGAGGTTTACGCAGCCTGTGCAGCCGTCCAGGTCCACACTGAGATCTTCACAGCTGTCCTGCCCTGGCTTCTGTGCCAATATCAATATAGTTTTGATTTTTTAAAACAACACAAATAAGCTCTTTTATAAAGAAACTGACCTTGGAGATCCCCTGGAAGGCTCCGGCGCTCAGCACAGTTCTGAACTCGGTAGATTTGAGCTGTGTCCCCGGGGTCTCTGGCCATGTGCACCTGGACATGCAGCTGGGCTGCCGTTAGCCTTGGACCACTCTGCTAACGAGCGACGGGAAAAGAACCAGACACAGAGAGCTGCTGTGCAGAAGACCAGGGGCACAGGCAACAAGTGGGGAGCAAGCACTTTGACGATGTTTACAAAATAATTTTCAGTCTTCTTCCTTGATGGAAGCCGAAGCTTATTCCATCCCACATGTATCCAGAGGTCAGGGCATGGAGGCGCCTGGCTCAGGAGACTGACTGTGAACAGACACCCCGACCCCCATATGGGGCTCCAGTAACAGATTGAGCTACACTGTTACAGAAATGGGGGATTAAGAGAAGAAAAAAAAAAGCTCTTTGTGTATTCTGTCAGTAACCATGCCAACGACTCTGTCTACAGGAAGGTGGAGGTGCCTCCCGAACCTCCCCCATCACTGTGCTACAGACGCTCCCCTCCCACCTCCCCTAGAAAACCCGATTTTCATTTTCCCTTTGTTCTCTCCTGCACACAGAGTTGCACTCAACATAATCTTTGTGATTTCAGACTTCCCCTGCTCCAGCTGCCGTGGCACATCTGGCGTCCTTTATCTAGGACACCTGCTTCAGGAGTTTGACAATCAAGGTGATGAATCAATTCTTTTCAGGAAATAAAACTTTCTCGTTTCCTTAGGAATGTTAGGAGTGAGGAAAAAATGTTTAATAAAGCACAATTACACATCTAATTACCAGATGCCAGGCATTTAAGCAGAATAGGAGCTCAAATTGTAGTGTCTTGTTCTGTTCCGCTGAGACACTGTATTAGTTATCTATTGCTGCGTAACAACACTTGCACAGACATGGCCACTTAAATACAACACGCCTTCATTACCCTGTCTGGTGAGTCAGGAGTCCAGGCATAGGCTCACTGGCTCCTCTGGGATGCTGGAGGCTTTGTGAAGGCACGGGCTCTCCTCTGGAGACTGTGCCCAGGGAAAACCTGCTCCCGCGCCTGTGGGTCAGTCAATCCCTTGGGATTATAAATCTCAGCACTTCAGTGGTTTTTTGTTTGTTTGTTTTGTTTTGTTTGTTTTTGGGTTTTTTCAAGAGACGGGGTTTTTCTGTGTAGCCCTGGCTGTCCTGGAACTCACTCTGTAGACCAGGCTGGCCTTGAACTCAGAAATCTGCCTGCCTCTGCTTCCCAGAGTTCTGGGATTACAGACATGCACCACTACTGCCCAGCTAGCATTTCAGTGTTTTGATGGCCACCAGTGGAGCCTTCCCTCAGTGACAGATATCCTGTCACCTGGAGATCCTACACATGGATACTGTCGCTGCTGTTCCTTTGTATCCAACAGGCAGAGTGAGATTCCAGCAGGGCAGATGCTACAATCGTACATTAACCACACACACACACACACAAATCACGCATACTCTGGCACTTTGGGTGAGTGGTGTGTGTGTGTGTATGTGTGTGTTTACAAGTCTGGCTGTGCATGTGCAGAAGTCAGGAGGATACTGATTGATCTCTGCTTCCCTCCCTGAGTCAGGAGGTCTGGATTAGGGTGGCAGCCATTTACATGGATACTTGGATCTGAACTCAGACATCATTCTTTACCCCTGGGTAAAGCACAATTTTGGCACATCCTATTGGGAAACTCCAAGGTGCTGCTCTCCCCAGGAGAGGGGGTCAGACTAAAGCACTGTAATGGTCATCTCTACTGGCAATGGTGTGGGTGAGAGTCGCTGTGGGGGTTGTTAGAGTTCACCTTTGATGTGTGAGAGAATTAAGTCCTGCCCTCAGCAGCGTCCCACAGGAGGACACCATGCCTGCCATGGCTGGAGCTGCTTAGAGCTGATACAACCTCCTCACCATGATGGAGTGAACCCACGAGCCAAGCAAGATAAGTCGCTCTCCCTTAATGAGACTTTCTCGGGCATCTGTCACCACCACAGCAGTCGTCTGCCTGACACAGGTGCAGACAGCAGAACTAGGCAAGGGAACCCTGCCATCTCCTCAGGAGCGTGGCTGGCACAGCTAGGTTTGGGCAGGCAACATGGTGAGGGGCAAGTCTGTGGAGCTGAGAAGAGCCAGGGTTTAATGCAGCTAGCACTGAGACCTACTGTTAACTGGAACCTCTATCCTGAGACACCGCACATCCAGGTGGGGCGGGCGTAGCGCTGACGTGCAAGAAAGCTGCTGTGGTGGACTGTACCCTGCGTAGGAATCATCAGGTATGTACAGCAGGTGGTAATGGTGTGACTCCTAAGACACTGCTGGAATTGGAATGCAAGGCAGGATGTGGACTCTGTGCCCAGTCTCCTGTGCCTCCTGGGATTCCCGAGGGCCTTTGAGGGCCTGGTTCAAAGGCTGCCTACTCTGTGAGAAGTGTCCGACATCCAGCATCTGTTGCAGACCTTCTCACCCAGCTCTGGCACCAATGCCCTATGGGTACAGGCAGGAAAGGACTGTATCTCAGTCTACTGAAGAAGGATGACTGAGGCTGTGTGTCAGTCCTGCTACTATACCATTCCTGCTCCATCCTCCATACCTGCTCTCAGCCACCACCCGTGTCTCCCAACGGCACACCCACTTCTTGCAGCACCAGCGGTAGCTGTGCATGTGAAGCTAGCATGGTTACTTGCGAACACAGATATGAACAGCTGAAGTTTGACATGGGGTGCTGAAAGCTCGGATGCAGGGGCCAAGAATCCCAAGTGTAGCCCTGGGCTGTCGCTGTGGGCAATAGAAAGATCTACATGACCAAAGGTGATCAATCTACAGTCCCCTCCCTTCAATAGCAAAGAGAAAACAAAAACAAAAAGTCCACAGAAACTGTTAACCCTCAGTGACTGACGAGACAGTCTTCACAGTGTACTCGTGTGTGACACACTTTACTGCTTGAGATCCAGCAGTTACCGCTTTTGAGGCCTGCATTGTGTGCTTGGCTATGAGGAGTGTTCTGGACCTGTCTACTTGCTATTAGTCTCTTCATCCTCAGACAGACAGTAAGACATCTGTGGAGTCTCTTCCACTATGAAAGGAACCTGTCAAACTTGATTGTCAGTGTTCAAGATTGACCCCAATAGGGACTGGCAGAAACAAGGCCCCAGATAATCAGTCCAAGCCCTGTTCAGCCTCTTAACATGAATATTAAACCTAGGAAATGGGAACAAATTATGCATGCATATTTGCATTTGATTTTAAAATATGCATAGATCTGTGTTTTAAAACGGACCTTTGGCCTAAGACAATGAAGGAATTCCATTCATAATGAAGGGCAGACGTTTGCTTTCCTGACAAAAATAAATAAATACATTTGCCTAATATATCTTTACAGTCTAACTTGAGGAAGAAATATGTCTGAGCCTGGAGAGCCTTTCTGTCAGATGCTCTCAACATGACACAGAAGACGGCAGATGTATCCAGAGCATATGACACAGAACATGGCAGATATATCCAGAGCACATGACATGGAACACTAGCAGGTACATCCAGAGCACATGACATAGAACACAGCAGATACATCCAGATCACATGACACAGAACATGGCAGATGCATCCAGATCACATGACACAGAACATGGCAGATGCATCCAGATCACATGACACAGAACACGGCAGATGCATCCAGAGCACATGACACAGAACACGGCAGATGCATCCAGAGCACATGACACAGAACACGGCAGATGCATCCAGAGTACATGATGTGGAACACGGCAGATGTGTCCAGAGCACATGACGTGGAACCCTGCAGGTGTGTCCCACAGGAGAGTCCAGAGTTGACATTGGCACAGCATCCTGACTCACCTTCTTGTTCTTTGTCAGTCCTTCTTTTCACTGAACACGTACTGTTTGTGAGCCAACTCAGTGTCATCCCCACAGTAGACTCCTTTGCCAGAGAATGGATTTCATAGAGAGTTCTAAGTGGGAAATGCCTACTGCGGTGGATGGAGCCAACAAAGCCCTACAGAAAGTGTTGCTTCTCAGAAGAAGAAACAGTGCGGTTGAGAAGTTCCTGTCCACTCTCACTGATAGATAGATGTGTGCAGAGACGCATCTAACGCACACACGGATGAGCCTCGAGCACCTGCGTTAGAACTGCATCCAGAGCTCCAGCCTTGATTCTTTGTAACTCCACACACGTAGCCACAGCAGTGGGACTTCTGGGGGATCTGAACCTGAACATCCCCAAGAGATTTCATTGGGAAGATCTTAGTGCCCAAAGACAAGAGGTATTCTATACAAAGAAATACAATTGTATAGTGGTCAAGATTTAATGTGGATTTGACACCCACAACAAGTGCCTTACTCTAAACTTCAACATGGAAACTGGAGAGAAATAGCTTTCTAAATGAATACAGTTAAGCTTCTAAGATTATAAACCTGACATGAGGAAGAAACAGAAGCCTGATCGTAAACCTGCTTTCCCACACGTGGGTAGGCTCCCGTCAGACCACCTGCCATCCCATGAATGGTGCATAGGACATTCTATCACTACTTCCTTAGACTGGAGTGATGTCTCCCCATACACAACCACACCTCAGGCCACAGCCCAAGGCCACCTGCCAGAAGAGTGGGCAGTCACGGCCACGTGTTGCCTCTTGAGCCGTGGTGTGTATGCGCAAACAATGAGGCCTGGGATTCCACACTTCCAGCAGCTCCACTGATCTGTGGAGCACCCAAGTTGCCTCCCACACCCAGGGTCCTGTCCGAGGACTTGCTCTCCAACCTGAAGAGGGTGGGTTACATGACTTTACTCTTCCAGTCACGGCTCCATACCCTTGCGGGACCCCGGGAACCCCTGAGCCAGTCAGACTTCTCTGGAGAATGTGTTTTGAAGCTGCTGGAATTTTAGACTTTCTCTGATACCAAAGAGCTGACATGTATTTTAAACGCGCATTTAAAAATAAAGTAAGTCCTGGCCTCTAAGAAGTTGATTCAGGTCTAGAACTCAGTAGATCAGGTGCATGTCTGGCTCCGTGTAAAGCAAGAAGCTTTTGGGCTATGCAAGCTGCAGGGGGGGGGGGAGAAACTAAATAGAGACTGTGGCCTCTTCTTGTTTGAGTCCCTCCTGGGCAGTGAAATTGAAAGCCCGGTCCTAGGAATCATTGGTGTGATACCTCTGTACCCTGGGATTATATTTGCTCTGTTGCTCAAATTAATTTAAGGAGTTTTCTTCACTTAAAAGTACTATTTTCTGAGCTGGGATAGGGCTCAGGAAGAGTCATTGTGTTCCATCCCTAGCATGTACCCATCCCCCACTGAAAAAATAAAAGCCCCGATTCCAAATCAAAATATGCTAAAAAAAAATTTTTTTTTTGCCCTCTAGCCAGCCTGTGGTAGTACATGCCTTTAATCCCAGGACTCAGAGGCAAGTGGATCTCTGAGTTCGAATCCAGCCTGGTCTACAGAATGAGTTCTAGGATAGCCAGGGCAACACAGAGATACACTGTCTTGAAAAAACAAAAACAAAACAAAAGAAAACAAAAAAATTATCCTCACCCCTGAGCTATGCAACTACAGCCCTGGCGTTAAGTTCTGGTAAAACGAATAAAGAGAAAAGCTCAAGCACCTTGCCTTCACTGCCCACGAACCCTGACGTGCCTGAGCTGCTGCCACTGGCCAGTGCTACATCTCATGAACAGACGAGGTGCCAGCAGTTTCCATGCCAAGTTACCCATGGGACAGAAAAGAAGCCCAGGGACAGGCTAGATTTCCAGCCCAGTGCTGGGGCACAATAGAAAGAGATAAGCCTTTCAGCATGGTTTGTAACAGTCAGTTGTTGTTTTCAATTTGTGTTGTAGGTAGCTTTTGCTCCCCCCGCCCCCAGTTGAGGACCAAACCCAGGCTCAAGGCAAGCACTTAGAATAGCCACACTAGCCTAGTTATGACTTCCATTCTGCGTCACACGGGACGTGCCAAGACAGACCCACCCAGGTTCTGTTCCCACAGTGCACCAATGTTTGGGGGCCCAGAGAAGGCCCAGGTGGTGTTAGCAGAAATGGGATATCTTTTTTGTTTTTTTGTTTTGTTTTGTTTTTTGTTTGTTTGTTTGTTTGTTTGGGGATATCTTGCCTTGGAAGGACTGCCAGACAGGAAGGGCCTGAGCATTAGTCAAGTGTGAGTTGTCTCAAAGGCAGGGAAGAGCTTCCCAGACTATAAACTATTACATTCTGATGATTCCAGTCCCAGGATTTTAATCTTCGTCGGCCAAGAGAGATGACTTAATAGAAAGTCCAGACTCATTGTTCAGCTAAGTGCATGAGTTTTTCACACACACACACACACACACACACACACACACACACACACACACACAAATCAAAGGAAGAGAGATGTGTGTGCCTAAATAGGACACTTGTCCGGTGATAAATGCAGCAAGCACTTTACGGATGATGGACATTATAATGAATGTGAATCCATAACTAACTGTGTGAGCATCTGTGTACACACAGTTAGATGTGCTCCCGTGCTAACATGTCTAGATTTTCTCTCAACATGCTTCTCATGCCACAGCTACTGACTGGCAGAGAGACACCCAAGTAAATGCCAGTGTAGTGTGATAAATGCTTTAATACAAGGACAAGGAAACTCAGGAGATCAGAACCTTCTAGCCTGTGGTTTCATTGTTGGTAGTTCTGATATAAAGGACATGCATCCAGAGGCCTAGATGTTAAGTCTGAGTTTCTGCAGCAGTCAGCTGAGCAGCTTGCATCTGTAAGTCCTTGTGGAGTCACAAGACAACCCTCGGCAGGAGTGGCTGGTGTCTGAGGATCACAGCTGGGAACAGCTCTGCTCTGTTCACATTACAAGTCCTAAGGGACGCTGTGGAATGTGAGCAGCTTACACATGGCTGATGGGGGAGCTGTCAAGAGCTCAGCTCCAATAGGCCAAGCACAGCCATTAGGAGAATCCATGGAAACCAGCGTCTAGGAGGAAGGTATTTATTTGTTGTAAAGAATCAAAGTTAAACATCAGGTCATTTATACTTCTAACCATGCAATTACTGAGGCTTGGGTAAGGGGGAAATGAATGGGAGATGTGGATTTGTATGAGACAAAGAGCACACATACGGTGATTTAATATTTGCTACTGACTGCACATCGGGCTTCAAGTGTCAAGGGCTACAGTGGGTGAGCATCTCTGAAAATGGATCTATGGCAGAACTAGGACCAGGAGTCATTGTCTCCAAACACTGACCTGTGCCACACAGGCAATGTCTTGTATCAGACAGAGCAACGGTGGAGACTGTCTACCCACAGCTCCTTCTCAGAAAGGCTGCTTCTTTGTGCCGCCCTTGCCTAGAGCCACAGCTAGCTCTGTGAGTGCCACAGGGTCCCCCGATAATCACGGCTGTGGGAATCAGGCTGGACACTCACCTGCAGGAGCACTCGTCCACTGAATAAACCACCTCCTACTTTTAGAAGGGAAAAAATGATTTCAAACAAGAAGAGTAATTTGTTTTCAGAAATTTAAACTGATGAACAGAAAAAAAATTAAAAGGAGGGGGCAGACTGAAGCAGAGTTAAAGCTGAGAGATCGTATTGGGAGGTGGGGGTGGGGTGGCCACTGGGCGTGGGCTTGCTTAACAGAGCCTACAGACCTCAGCAGCAGCAGAAGGTACGAGAGAGGGGAGGCTGCTGGCCATGCTGGAACATCTACCCAGGGTGCATGAACCTTCTGAATAAAAACCCTTTGCTCTTGACAGACACCTCAGACATTTCTGTCTCTTCAAATCAAAAGCACTTGTGCACAGCCAGGACTCAATGGGCCTGAGTGATCAGTGAGAGGGGCGGGGGCCGGGGGCCGGGGGGCCGGGGGCCGGGGGCAGGGATCAACACAGGACTGCAGGCTGGACAAACTGAACAGCATTGCTAGCTAGAGTTTCTTAAACTGGTCAGGTAGGTTATGCCTTTTATTTTTAAATTTTAATTTTGAATCATATTGCCAATTTTACTAGTAATTATTAATACCACATTTAATTTTATCTATATTGTTCTCAGCGTGTGCACTGTGTGAGCCTGGAGGAAGCTGGAGAGAGACCATATGCATCTCTAACCACAGTCAAGCTTACTTTTTGAGGCAGCGTCTCCCAGGGAACTCATCATTTGGGGTGGAGACTGGCCACCAAGCCCCTAGGATCTGCTTGCCTTTGACCACAAGTACTGGGGCTGGGGGAAGGCATGCCAACACAGCCAGGCTTCTTTATGGGCACTAAGTACTTAACCTCCATTCCACGTGTTAGCACAGCAGGCGCCCTAACCACTGAGCCACATCTCAAGACCTTACTTTCCGATATAATTATTATCACCTAAATCTGTTTATGTATTAAATACATTCATTGTTATTCATCGTAGGGAGACATCTCTACATCTAACAAAATACACATGTGTTATTATTGAGCTATTTATGCATCTTTTAGGATGCTGCCATATTGTTTAGTAGATTTGTTAATATCTGTCCATTACACAGTTAGTGGAATAGTGAAAAATAGTATTAAGTGGTGATTTAAAAGCAAGACAACTTGGGTTGGTTTCCCACTGAATGAAAAAAATATATATATATATATTCCCCCAAAGATCATTCAGGCATTATAAATTCACTAGCAATAACATCAGAGCCATGAGTTATATTTGATACAAGAAAACAAAGGACCATAACTAACATTCATTCTACGGCCCAATATATCACTGGCTAAACGACAAGGGAGACTCCACTAAGACTGCCAGGCAGAAAGAGCCGTCAAGGCGCAGGCCTGCTCTGCACAGGGCTAGCTTCACCTTGGGACTGGAGCCCTACACAGATCACTGCCCTAAAGTGCTACCCGTGGGCAGTGAACAAAAATCCTTGGACTCAGAGATGCACTGAGGAGACACCTGAGAACTTTACTTCTAAACTGGAGTACCATAAGCTTACAGATGTGAACTGCCAACCCCAGCCGTGATCCTGCACTCTGGCCCCGAGGAGCAGGCTGTTTCGAGAGCTCCCAGACACGGGCTTCTGTGATAGACAGAATTATGAGGGTTATTCCCGCTCCGTTAGAAAAGGACCGTGTGAGGGACGAGCAGCCCGGGGAGGGGAGCTCACGCTCACACTCAGTCAAGAGTACACCAGCCTGATAGCACTGTTCTTAGTCTGGCTGGGACTGAGTTCCCAGTTATTCTCATATTATTCTTTCTCTCTTTCTCTCTTTCTCTCTCTCTCTCTCTCCTCTCTCTCTCTCTCTCTCTCTCTCTCTCTCTCTCTCTCTCTCTCTCTCTCTCTCTCTCTCCCTCTCTCTCTCTCTCTTTCTCTTTCTCTTCCCCCTCCTCCCCCTCCCTCGTCCTCTCTCTCAACTCTGAAAGATCAAGAGGTCAAGGAAGGAACAAAGGGCTTATCTCAGCACTGGTGCCTGGTCGGCTGCCTTCACTCAGCCCCACACAGGAAGAACCACCTTCCTCCTCTGCAGCTCAACAGTAATAAAGGCTTTATGTCTCAACTGTCATCTCCAGACTAATTTTTATGATCAAGGCAAAGCATTGCTACAAGTGAGGCCTTGAGCTACCACGAGGCAGGAGTGGAGTTTAAAATATAGACATTTTCAGCCTGGTCAGTGGCATGTTTGTAATCCCAGTGCTCAGAGTAGAGAAGAGGGGTGTGGGACTGAGACTAGGCCGGCCACAGAGTTAGACACTTTCGGGGTGACGGAGGCTTTACAAGCTGTGAAGAAAAGTGACTTTGCCATTATTCTTGGGACAGAGGATGAGACCCAGAAGAAGTGCACATTCTCTGGAGGCATCTCAAATCACTGGGGCAGAGACAGGCATGTCATTAAATGCCAAGTGGAGAAAACCTGATCAGCCTTCCATCCAATCCCTGTCACTGTTCATGAGAATGAACTCACAGTGGGTGTTTCTCCCTCGCAGCAGCCTCAGGTCATCACCAGATGCTGACAGTTAGAGGGAGACACATCTTCTCCACAGACAACCCTCAAGCTCTCCGCTGAGTCCCATGGCTGGATGTATAGCTGCCTCTTGGGTAGCTCCAGGGTATTCACGCTGGGAGGGCAAGTTAAGATCCTTGGCTCCTCCCACATGCACATAAGGTCTGATTCCTGTGTTAGATCTCTCCCTTCTGACACTCACAGTGGACCTGCCTAAATGTTGGCATGCCCACTGGTTTTAGAATGGGGCTTCAGGAGCAGAGTAGCACAGACAGGGATCTGCAAATGATGTCAGGAGAGGGGATGCAGTTTGCTCCCTAGTGAATGGGATGGGTGAGCAAGGGGCTGGCACAGATGTTCAGTACATATTAACGGAAGCTTAAGGACAGGGCTGTGGTGGCCGATTCTAAGTACAGAGGCAAACCTGAAAGAAGAACACGCTTAGCTTTTAAAATCGTCAGCCCCCGGGTCAGCATGGGCAATCAGAAACCTTCTGAATCGTCCTGAGAGATGCTAACTGCTCAAGGCCTCTGAAAACTCGGAAGGTTGCTTATCCAGGAAGGGAAGGGGAAGAGCACTTGTGGAGTTCTGATGAAGCTACGGTCCATGAACTTACCTGGTCAGCCTCTCCTTAACAGGAACCTAGAAATGGCTCCTCACAGCACTCCTCACCTCACTGCCTGTGTCTCTTCTCCTGGCTTTTAGCTGCCCCTCCCACACAGTCTCTGTCAGGGCCTTCAGAATTCAGTCCTTATCCAGCATCTAAGCGCCTCCTATGCACCACAAGCATAGTACTGACTCTGCATCCTCAGTGAGCTGCCATGGCCACCGTGCAAACCACGTTCTATGTCTGTGGTAGAGATATATGGAGATGCCCACAATGGCTTTTACTACCATGGATCTAAGTCTCTTGCCGACTGGTACACACAATCAGAACCTTACGACACTCTCATTCACCCCTCTCCTTTACGCCCTTACTAACACATTCTTGTCAACCCATAAGCTTGGCAATATGGTAGTATTTCTACTTTACACAGTTGAATATCTTTTACATAAATGGAAGGGGAGGCAACGTCATGTGTACTCATCCACATGAGTCCCTCCTATCCCTCTGTGTGGACAGGAACCTCTCTCTATCCTTCTCCCCCGAGAAAGTTCCTTTAACGCTTCTTGAGTACAATTCTGCAAGAAACAATTCCTAACCTTTGTTTGACAATGTCTCTATTTCATCGTTTTAAAAGTATATTTTATGCTTTTTTGTTATATACTGAATTTGCCACATACTTTCGCTAGCTATTGAATGTGAGGTTGACAGTTTTTTCTAACACTTCAAAGGTGCCATCCACTGCCTCTGGCTTGCGCAGTTTCTGAAGAGTCTGCTGTTTTTCTCATCTTTGTTCCTCTCAGGCTGCTCATCAAAAATTCTCTTTATTGTGTGTCCTCGTCGTCGGTTTGATTACTAGGTATAGTTACTCCATTTATCACGTATGAGCGTGTAGGCAGGGAGTCAGCTGGGAGACAACCAGGGGACACTATAGTATACCTTGGTAACTCTGTCTCCTAATACAACGCCTTTGTGGCTCAGCATCTTTGAAGCTGCTGTTAGGTTCTTCCTACCATATCACCAGGACATTAAGCATCAGGACACCGTCCCACGGACCACATACGCCCACCGACCAATATCCGAATAGGCAGGGAAGGGAAAAACACAGGGGCCTCGCAACCGCAGGGCATGCACAATGGCGTCTGATGACACAAGAATGGTACGCATTGCAGGAGCTTGACAGTGACTTCCTGAGATGGGAAAGCCATAGAATGTCTTCAAAATCCACACTACGGAGCCCTGCAGGCTACCACTCCCCTTTCAGGGCAACCCACTTCAGTTTTCCTCTGGCGTGTGTCGCTGCCTGCTTACTTGATCCCTTGGCTGAATTCTTTGCTTCAAGAGGCAAGAAGAAATATTCACTATGTAACAGGCAGAGCTCACAGGCATCCTGGGCTTACATTTCATCATAACTAGGAAAACCCTCAATTATTATTGCTCCAAACATCTGCGTGTGTTAGAACACGTGGTCACGTCCAGCAGGCCCTGCCGTATCTCTCGTCCTTCTCCTCGGCCTCTTCACTCTGCTCTCGTTTGCACAGCCTCCGCCAGTGCATCAACCGGGTGGGTCCCTGATTTTCCTGTGTCTAATCTGTCACTGTGCCCATCTGATAATGTTCCATTCCTTGAATTATAATTTTTTCTAATCTAGAAGTTAATTTGGCTTCTTCTTATGCCTTCCATTTGTTTCGTCTTTGTATTAGGTTTTGTTTTAAATCCTCAATTATATTCAGAACAGATATTCTAAAAGGTTTGTATATGGAGTCTATCATCTGAACTTTTGTGCAGACAAGGGTGTTGATTTCAAACCAAGTTTTAAGTTTGTTAGGATTGCTCCTACATAGCCTTCCCCAGAGAAGGTCAGCACTGCTCCTAACACACAGCCCTTTAGCGTCTCCCGGACAGCCTGGACCCCGGGAGTTCCAGTGCCTGCTCATCTGCCAGGACTCGCCCTTCTCCATGGCAGTGCTTACCTGCCTGGGTTCGTGAGAACCAGTGTAACACGACCCCCATTTAACATTCCTGAGAGCCTAAAGGGGGGCACACATTCATTACCAGAGGGCATTGTTGTTGTTGCAGCTGCTTCTGCCCTTGCCCATCTCTGACCCACAAATTCTGGGTCTCTCAAATTCTCTCAGGTGTGACCGAGGTTTCTCAGTGCAGTGATGTGCTGACAACACTGTGAGGCAGAGAGCCTGAAGACAGACACACTCTCCCATCATCTAAAAACCTTTTCTTCACAGGTTGTCCACAACAGCAGCTGTCTGCAGTGGAGACAACAGTGTATGCTCATCTGTCCTGACTGGAACAGTCTTCTGCTTTACTCTCCCTTTGCTCTCCCAAGTTTGCTTTCTGCTGGGCACATGGCTATACAGTAGAACACGGACTATGACTGAGCTATGTCCAGTACAGTCACCAGAAGCCAAGTGGCTATTGGGAACTTACGATGTTAATAGTGAATTTTTAAGCCATAAAGGTATATAAAACTGAAGATCTCATACACACACACACACACACACACACAGAGAGAGAGAGAGAGAGAGAGAGAGAGAGAGAGAGAGAGAGAGAGAAAGAGAGATAAAATACCATGAAATCAGAGTAGACATTAACCTAACATCTAAGGAAAGGTGGTGTTAGAGTCGATGTAATGGCTGGTTTTGTGTGTCAACTTGACACAGGCTGGAGTTATCACAGAGAAAGGAGCCTCTCTTGAGGAAATGCCTCCATGAGATCCAGCTGTAAGGCATTTTCTCAATTAGTGATCAAGCGGGGAGGACCCACTGTGGGTGGTGCCATTCCTGGGTTGGGAGTCTTGGGTTCTATAAGAAAACAGGCTGAGCAAGCCAGTAAGAAACATCCCTCTATGGCCTCTGCATCAGCTCCTGCTTCCTGACCTGCTTGAGTTCCAGTCCTGACTCCCTTTGGTGATGAACAACAATGTGGAAGTGTAAGCTGAATCAACCCTTTCCTCCCCAACTTGCTTCTTGGTTATGATGTTTGTGCAAGAATAGAAACCCTAAGACAGACAGAATGTGAAGGAAGCACCCCAACATGCTCATGTGTGTAAACACTTGTCAGCGGCTGGTGGTGCTGTCTGGGAGGTGGTGGAAGCTTTAGGACGTGGTACGGCTGGTGACATAGGTGACTGACTATGGCTGTGCCTTGAGGGTTATAACTTGGTCCCACTTCTAGTCCCAGATCTCTGTTTCTAGTTGGTGCCCTGTGAGAAGCCATGCAGTGAGCAAGGTCTTGCTGTATGCGCTGACCCCCTCCTGCCATTACGCTTTCTTTGTTGTGATGGACTGATACTCTGTTACACTGTGGAGAAAACAACTCTATACTCCATTAAGTTGTTTCTGTTCTGCATTCTGTAAGTAACCAACACAGACAGAAACAGGAAGAAAATGAAAGAAGCATGTCTTACTTGTTACAGATACTGTTGAACACCACAATGGCCAGGATTAAGGTAAAACCAAAGCAACTGTGATGCTTTCAGACTGGCTCCCAAAGGCTGGCTTCTGAGGGCAGCATCCTTTGGAAAGGGTCAGGAGGTATATGACCTTGTTGGAGGACGCGTGGTCACCAGAGACCGGCTTTGAGGGACAGCCCATGCCATTCCCAGTTGTGTGTGCTCCCTCCCCTGGCTCTGGCTCTGTCTGTCTCTCTCTGTCTGTCTGTCTCCCTCTCTCCCCCTCCCTCCCTTCTCCTCCTTCCCCTTCTGTCCCATCCTCCTCCACACCCTCCTCCCCACCCCCACTCCCATCTCCATCCGTGTCCCTTGCTTGTGGATTAGAAATGAGCTCTCAGCTACTGTCCTGGCACCATGTCTGCCGGCAGGCTGTCTGTCCTACTTCCCACACAATGGTCATGGGCCCTCTGAAATTGTAAGTTACCTTAGTCACAGTATCTCTTCACAGGATAAGTAGCTAAGACACCAATATTAACAGATTTCAAAAGCCCTGCTATGGACTAGCATGAGGCCAGAAAGCCCCGGAGAGGAGACTGGCTTTCTCATTGCAGGTTTCTCCTTCAGAAACTCCAGTAGGCTGTTGCTGTAATGTTTGAGGAACAAGGACTAGAAGCTAAGGCATGCTTGCAAATATGAGGTATGCCAATGAAACTCATCAGCTTGAGCCCCCAGAGCCTGGGAACCTCTCAAGGCCTCTCTAATCTGTAACCCCGAGGAAGAAGTTTCCCTTCCCTAGGTTACTGCTTTTCCCCAGGTGCCACTGACATTCAAGGGGGCACAACTGTTTGTCACAGTGTGGGCCACAGTGCCGTAGGCTGCTTGGCTGTTTCCTGGACTTCTGGTCACTAGAAGACCAGAAAATGAGTCTGCCTGTGCTTCGAGTAAGCAGCACCATCATTCCGTGGGAGCTGAGCCAGGAAACCCTGGAACCTGGGATTTTGATGACTTGTTCTCAGACAAACACACAAACAACCCCAAACAATGCTGAACTCCAGCTGGGGAGTTTGTTTTTACAGTCTTCTAAATTAGTACTTCTCAAGCTACTTTGTGTATATTACGGGACCAAGAAAGCACATTGGGATGATGAAACGGCAGATTTCTCACTGTAGGAGCAGAGGAAGGAGCTGGGAGGGAACTCTAACAGAGGCGTCTGTTGGGACTTAGTTTTTCATGCCTAGTTTTAAATGTAATTAAATACTGAAAAGGTTATAGGCTAGCCAGGGCTACATAGTGAGACCGTGTCTAGACCTATAAACACATATTAGGTGTGTATATCTGGAAGTGTATTCATAGTAGCAGGCATTTCTTCACATGCATCTATACATGTCTATATCATACATACATATATGCCTACAGATTTGACTCTGGATTAGCTTCCAGGGCTAGACAGGGAACCACCCCATGAGCCTGGAACATCTTTTTGTACCAGGGAATAAAGAAATATTTGAAGAACAATGGTGACTTGTTCACAGGGACACAGGAGCCACAGGGAAGGCCTCCCATTCTGAAAACAAAATAATCAAGCTAGCAACATCAGAGAATAAAATAAGGATCCTTGATCATGACTAAACAGTGGGAGGGGAAAGTTTGGTTTTAATAAATATCAACTAACAAATATACATTGATTGATAGAGATGCTCACATCTATTCTCAAAGGATCTCCCTACAAGTTATTTATAAACCACAAAGCTTTCTCACATGCCAGAGCCTAGGAACAGAAAGCCAGGACTAGAACTGAGACCTAGGACCGATCAATCACCTCACATCCAGCCAGCTCTGCCTCACATCCCAGGAGCTTGTGGGGACATGTCACATGCAAGCCCCAACAGAGTCTTCCCGATATGTTATGTTAGGGTTCATTCTGCCAAGTAAGCAGACCAGACCTGATCCATGTACCAGACTCTCCTCTGTGACAACAAAACTCCCATTCTGATGATGTGCACCAAGACCCAACACCACTTTTGCCGTGGTATTCCTAAAATATAACCCAAAGAAACTCAGACAAGTGAACCCAACCAGAAGCAGACTCTATGAAAGCATGCAAGGTCATCAAGGAAGGCTAAAGAAGACACATTCATGGAAGGAAGAGGAGACATGAAAGCTAAATGCAAATACAATCTGGAAATGCATCTTGTGTTGCAAAATGTTACTGGGCATTTGAGGAAGTGAGTGACAGTTGTAACTTTACAAAGCAGAGCTGATTCAATGTAACTATCCTGAACTTGACTGAAGTGCAGCTTAGAAGCAGGGTACCTGCCCCGCATACAACAATAACAACAGCAACAACAATAGCAACAGCACTTTTTTGGTCATTGCAGATGTCACCACCCATCACTAGTGTAAGATTTATAGGCATCTGGGAGACCATGATATTTTTCCATATTTTAGCTTCTTGCTTTAAAAACATTTATTATTTGAAAATTTCACATATGTATACAATATACTTTTATTATATCCACCACTACTCTGGAGGCCCTTTCAATTCCCCTACCACATCGTCCTCCAATTTCATGTTCCTCTAGAAAAAAATAATCTGCTGAGTCTAATTGATGCTGCCCATGTGTGGTGGGCCACCCACCGGGGCAGAGGCAACATGCGAGTGACAGCATCTCTAAGGAAAAGGGGCTCTCACCTCCCAGCAGCTGTCAGCTGCCAATTACTCCTCAGGCAAGAGCGTGGCCTCGAGAGCTCCTCCCCAGACTTCTGGGTTGTGCAAGTGAGCACAGCTGCTGTGGTTACATGTGTGCAGTAATCATGCGATGATCATGTAATGATCATGGGATAATCATGTTATGATCATGTGACAACTATGTGAGGATAATGTGATAATCACATGACAATCATGTGACAACCACATGAGAATAATGTATCATGTTACAATCATGGAATGATCGATCATGTGACAGTCACAGTCACGTGAGGATCGTGCAGCTCATCTGTCCATCACGTGATGATCATGTGATATCCGGAGTCAGAGCCCACAGCACTCCTCCCCATCCCCTGGCTCTAACACTCTTTCCTACTCACTATTGCAGGATGTTCCCTGAGCGTTGGTGGGGAGAGGCCAGTATAGTAGCACTCACGGCCACTTACCTTCTGCACGCTGGACAGTTATGAGTCTCTGAATGAACCATTAGGCCCTGAATTTGTTCCCCAGTAATGCATTTAAAAATCTGAATTTGATAATTGTACTATGGTTATGTAAGGGACTCCCTATTTGTAGTGAGCAGTTATGACTCTCTGAATGAACCATTAGGCCCTGAATGAGCTCCCTAGTAATGTACTTTAAAAATCCTGAAATTTTAAATTCTACTGTACTATGGTTATGTAAGAGACAATTCCTATTCTTAGTAAAAACAAACTGAAGTTCTTAGGGGTTAAGTTTTTACTCTCAAAAGCAAAGTAAAAAATATATGGAAAGTGAATATGTAACAAAACAGGAGGTAATGGCTGAACATGGGGGTAATGGCTGAACATGGGGGTAATGGCTGAACAAGGGGGTAATGGCTGAACAAGGGGGTAATGGCTGAACATGGGGGTAATGGCTGAACAAGGGGGAAATGGCTGAACATGGAGGAAATGGCTGAACATGGGGGTAATGGCTGAACAAGGGGGAAATGGCTGAACATAGGGGTAATGGCTGAACATGGGGGTAATGGCTGAACAAGGTGGTAATGGCTGAACATGGGGGTAATGGCTGAACAAGGGGGTAATGGCTGAACATGGGGGGAAATGACTGAACAAGGGGGAAATGGCTGAACAAGGGGGAAATGGCTGAACATGGGAGTAATGGCTGAACAAGGGGGTAATGGCTGAACAAGGGGGAAATGGCTGAACATGGGGGTAATGGCTGAACAAGGGGGAAATGGCTGAACATGGGGGTAATGGCTGAACATGGGGGTAATGGCTGAACATGGGGGAAATGGCTGAACAAGGGGGAAATGGCTGAACATAGGGGTAATGGCTGAACATAGGGGTAATGGCTGAACAAGGGGGTAATGGCTGAACATGGGGGTAATGGCTGAACATGGGGGGGTAATGACTGAACAAGGGGGAAATGACTGAACAAGGGGGAAATGGCTGAACATAGGGGTAATGGCTGAACATGGGGGTAATGGCTGAACATGGGGGTAATGGCTGAACAAGGGGGTAATGACTGAACATGGGGGGTAATGGCTGAACAAGGGGGAAATGGCTGAACATGGAGGAAATGGCTGAACATGGGGGTAATGGCTGAACAAGGGGGAAATGGCTGAACATAGGGGTAATGGCTGAACATGGGGGTAATGGCTGAACAAGGTGGTAATGGCTGAACATGGGGGTAATGGCTGAACATGGGGGTAATGGCTGAACATGGGGGTAATGACTGAACAAGGTGATAATGGCTGAACAAGGGGGAAATGGCTGAACATAGGGGTAATGGCTGAACATGGGGGTAATGGCTGAACATGGGGGTAATGACTGAATATGGGGGGTAATGGCTGAACATGGGGGTAATGGCTGAACAAGGGGGAAATGGCTGAACATGGGGGTAATGGCTGAACATGGGGGTAATGGCTGAACATGGGGGTAATGGCTGAACATAGGGGTAATGGCTGAACAAGGGGGAAATGGCTGAACAAGGGGGTAATGGCTGAACATGGGGGGAATGGCTGAACATGGGGAGGTAATGGCTGAACAAGGGGGTAATGGCTGAACATGGGGGGTAATGGCTGAACATGGGGAGGTAATGGCTGAACATGGGGGTAATGGCTGAACATGGGGGTAATGGCTGAACATGGGGGTAATGGCTGAACATGGGGGTAATGACTGAACATGGGGGGTAATGGCTGAACATGGGGAGGTAATGGCTGAACAAGGGGGAAATGGCTGAACATGGGGGTAATGACTGAATATGGGGGACCAGGGCAGGGGGATGGGTGGGGTGATAGGTGAACATGGAGGGACCAGGGTAATGGCTGAATACAGGGGGTGGGGGGACGGACAAGGTCATGGATTAATATGGGGGATAATGGTTGAACATGGGGGAGTAATGGCTGAACATGGGGGGTGAGGTATTCCTGAACATAGAGGGGCAGGATAATAGCTAAACATGGGGGGGCTTTAGAAAGACAAAATCAAAATGAATTTGATATATGTGAGATGATTATAAAACAGTGGGGAAATTTTTCATTAAAATCTTTAAAAACCCAGCCCTTAGATTTTTCTTTTTCTGTAAACATGTACTTAAAACTTGCCTCTCTTTGAGAAAAATAAAATGTGAGCCAGTTCAGTTAGCTTGAGGATGAGGATGCAACTCCTATGGGCTGTGGTCAGCTGAAGGCAGTGACCCGGCACCGTCCAGTCACACAAGCCAGCTGTTCATGCTTGTTCTGCCTAAGATAGTATACAGGAACGTGTGTGTGTGTGTGTGTGTGTGTGTGTGTGTGTCCGTGTCCTATGATTTCCCACTCCAGATGATTTCCTCTCTAGCCAATTACTGGTGCCAATTAAATGAGACCAATTTCCATTTTACTTAACCCCCATGACCAGTAACACTATTGACATGCTAGCAGTTCTAATGACAGGTCAGAGTTGAAGTCACCTGGTACACCACTCCCCAAACAATGCAGACTCTTTATCGGTTACAGAGTGGCAAGTGTTTCATGTAACATATAACTATATCAGAAATTCAAGAAGCAACCTCAAAAATGTAACTGGACAGTATGTTTGTATCTAATCTAATAAAGAGGACTTACATATTTGATTCTTCAATTTTCCCTTATTTCTATTTTATAAAAATGTTGATTAGTGATAGGCTGGAAATTAAGACAGATCTTTAACTACAGAATGCATAGCAAGCCCTTCCCTCTTAGGAAGGGCTCTTCTTCAGCATTGATGTTACTATCAAGTGCTACACACCAGAGAGGCAGACAAGGGAAAGGCCCAGCTGCATCCAAGCACAGTTCACATCCCCTCCAACTCCAGGCTGGTATTGTGAACTCAGGACCACACTGAGGGTGTGGCCAGGACACAGAGAGGACAGCAGTGTTGAGGAGGAGGAGGATCTGGGTGCGAGAGAGAGAGAGAGAGAGAGAGAGAGAGAGAGAGAGAGAGAGAGAGAGGAGGAGGAGGAAGAGAGGGAGGGAAGGGGAGGGGGTGGGGAGGGGGTAGGGAGATGGGGGGGGAGAGGGAGAGGGAGAGGAAAGAAAAAGAGGAGAGGAGAGGAGAGAGGAGAGGAGGGGAGGGGAGGGGAGAGGAGAGGAGGGGAGAGGAAGGGAGAGAGCACATAGGCCTGTGCTTTCTTTCAGCTGCTCTTCTTTTTTTTTTTAATTTTTTAAATTTATTTTCTATATTCTTTGTTTACATTCTAGAAGCCTTCCCCTTTCCCAGTCCGCCCCCCCCCCATATGTTCCATAAGTCCTCTTTTCTCCATCCATTCTCCTGTCTTCCCCCCTCCCTTTTCTCTGTCCTGGTACTCTCCTACAATGCTAGATCAAGCCTTTCCAGGATTAGGACCCTCTTCTTCCTTCTTCATGAGAATCATTTGATATTCAGCTGCTCTTCAAGAAATGTTTATTGAACATCTATCGTGTGGCAGTCACTAGAGAAGCAGAATATACGAGGAGAAGAGATGGCTGTCCTGTGGAATTCATGTTTTAGCACTGAATAAAAGACAGTTAAAATTATATATACTTTTCTTTACAGGAGGTAAGATGTCAATTATTGTCAGATTCTCAAGATGGTAAAATAAGAAACAAAAATATGACAATAATCACAGCAAGAATCGGGAAAGGCTTCAGCAGGAGAGGAGAACAGGTCTGGGAGGGGTGCCTGAGAGGCTTGTGTTTTACCCAAGGACACCCCCTCTCAAACAAGCAGGGTGGAGCACGATTTGATTTCTTCTCAGAGGCTGGCAATGTGTTATTTAACTGCAGAGAGGAGATGGCCAAGCAAACAGCACACATACAGACACTCCCGGCCATGCTCCTGGAGGACTTCATCTGACCCTGAGACTGTCCCCTTACCACGGGCCACAGAGAAGGCAATTGAAATTGGGAAAGGTGTCAGCCAAGAAAAAGAAAGCTCCCTCCTTGGGCACCAGATGCCTGCTCAGAACAGCTACATCTCTGCTTGCAGAGTTCTTATACATTATTCAATGTTTTTAATTCATTACAAATTACATCTACATTTTCTTGCTCACGTTCATTTATGGGACATTTTAATCTTGTCATCTTTTTTCATGTACCGTGCAAGCAAGAAGAGAATATCCAAGTGTAACATACTCCTCAGAAATAAGCTAACGGCACAATTTTGTGTCAATTTCACAGCTCAGTGAAGTGAAAGGAATCTAGCGGCCAAACACACGCACCTAGAAGGAGGTCTACGCAGGAGCCTGGTCTTGATGGGGCCTGTGCCGTGCCTACAAGCAAAATAAGCTCAGCGGCAACATTATATATGAGGAGAGAATGCGGTTATCATTCAGACGCCCTTAGAGCTTGCTAAACAGAACGCAGAGAGGAAGCTGGGCAGGCTTTGTTTTCACAGTGTGCAAAGTTGGTCCTTGAAAACCATGCTTGTATTCACAGGAGTTTCCCTTTAGGGCTTGGATAATGTTTAGAAACAAATTTTCTTTGGAAGGTCCATAAAGCTGAGTAATTATTTTAACAGGTCTTGAAGGGTGTAAAAATCTTATAGCTGTCTATAATCTCAGGGTTTGGGAAGCAGAGGCCGAGGATGAGGAGTCAAAGTCATCCTTGGCCACATGGCCATTTTGAAGCCAGTGTGGAGTGTACAAAACAGAGAAACAAGCAAACAAACAGACTGACCCAAACAACCAAAACCAAAACCACCCAGAGGACAGGGAAAAAATCAGACTATATTTAACACAGAATCAGAACCAGTTCAAAGATTATACAGCTCTTATTGATAATTACAGTAACACCTATTCTTACTGTTTGGTGTATGTAGGCATGTGCAGATTCCAATGTGTACAGGTAGGTGCATATGCCCCTCATGTGAATGTATATGGAGGTCATAAGACCATCTCAGCCATCAATCCTCAGGAGCCAGTGGCCTGGAACTTTCCAAATAGGCTGGAAGCTGCCCAGGAGCCCATTTCTATCACTCCACCACTGGGAATGTAAATGCTGGCACCATGCCTAGCTTTTAAAGAGGGATGTATCTGTGTGTCTGTGTGTCTGTGTCTGTGTGTGGCCTGTGCATGTGTGTGTGTGTGTGCGTGTGCATGTGTGTGTGTGTGTGTTGTATGATGATGCGAGTGCAGATACCGACAGGGGTCAGAAAAGGGTGTCAGATCCCCCAAAGCTGGAGTTACAGGTAGTTGCCAGCTGCCTGATATGGGTGCTGGGAACCGAACTCAGGTCCTCTTAACTACTCTTTACTAGTAGAGCCATTTCTCCAGTCCCGGTCCTGGCTTTTATATGTAGGTCCTGGGGATAGAACTTAGGTCCTTGTTAACCAACCGTGCTATCCTCTCTGTCCCTAAAATTACTACTTATTAGAACCAGCAATGACTTCACTTCCTCCTTAGGCAAACTCTATGAAGATGGAAAATACTAATAATTTTCCAGTTCTTAAAAAACAGGTAAGCTAGGCATAGTGGTGCACACCTTTAATTCCAGCACTCAAGAGACAGAAACAAGTGGATCTCTGTGAGTTTCTAGCCATCTTTGACTTCATAGTGATTTCAGAACAGCCAGAGCTACATAGTAATAACCTGTCTTATAGGAAGAAGGAAGGGAGGCAGGGAGAAGGAGGGAGGAAGGAGGGGGAAGGGAAAGAAAAGCAAGAAACATGTATATTTTTACTAACACATATTTTTGCATAGTTACATAGCACAACATGATATTTCAGTGTTTGAATATAACATATCAGTGTAATTGGCATGTCAGTTACCCATTGATCATGTCTTTATGTTGGGAGTATCTAAAAATCTTCTTTACTGGCTCTTTTGAAATGAGCAATTGCCTGTGGCCAGCTACAGCTAGCTGGGCGTGCTGTGGAATATCAAAATGACTCCTCCTAGCCAACTGCACCCCCGAACCACTCCCCCATGCCCTTCCCATACCTCCATTCCATTCCCATGACCTTTCAACCCTTCCCACACCCCCTTGCCCTTTTTCAGGCTCTGGGAGAACTGCTCTCCATGGAATCAACTTAGTAGCTTCGACATATAAATGAGACCACACAGAATTGTGTGTTTCTGAGTAGTTTTTCTTACTGTTCTCCCCCCCAGTTCCCTTCATGTTAGCATAAAAGACTGTCACTCACTCTCATGCCAATGACAGTCCACTGTGTAGACATGGCTCATTTTCTTTGGCCCTTCACCTGTTGATTATGACTAGAGTTGAACCACTGTCTTGGTTACAATGAGCGGTGCTTCCATTTCCCAGTTTTATGGATGGAGAGATGGAATCTGAGGTTAATAAGACAGTAGAGCCAGAATTTGAGTTGTTATATAGGCAAAGACTGCAGTGCTGGAGTTACAAGCATGCGCCATCAATGATTTATAGAGTGCAGGGGACAGAACCCAGGCATTCTCGCTAGGCAAGACATCTGACATCTTCCTGTGTTCTTTTATCAAGCTGCCATCTTACTTCAGTTCTCTCTCTCTCTCTCTCTCTCTCTCTCTGTGTGTGTGTGTGTGTGTATGTCTGTATCTGTGTATCTGTGTGTGTGTGTGTGTGTGTGCGCGCGCGCGATTGCATGCGTGCGTGTGCATGCATGCGAGCCTTGGCTGGTCAGAAGAGGCCACTGTATCCCCTGGAGGTGGAGTTACAGGCTTTTGTGAACCACCTAATGGAGGTGCTGGGGACTGAACTCTGGTCCTCTTCAAGGGCAGCTTGTACTCTTAAGCACTGCCATCTCTCCAGCTCCAGCTCCCCATACTTGGAAGATCAGTTTAAATCCATCTCTCCCATGAGGCTGAAAGTAAATACTGAATTTTGTTCCTACTACATTTTGCTAGCTTTAGTGGCAGGAAATCTTCATCTCCAAGAGCATACATACACTGTGTCTTCCTTACACTGCCTATCCCTGCTATGAAAAGGATAAAAAGAAAATAAAATGTGACCTTAGGATGAAAAGAAAATTAAATGTTCTACCTAAGTGTGGTTTTTAAGGCGGGGTGAGTTATAAAGGGCAGGCACTCTAGTCACTGGGCTGGAATGGATTCTGACATTCAGCTAGTGTGCTGTGGGTGCTGTGCCTGGGAGGCCTGCATGGGCTCCTGCAATGTTCATCATGTGACTTCCCGTGGAATGCCTCACATTGCTACTTGTTTCCTGTGTTTGTGTGTTGTGCCCACAGCGAGGACATGCAGTACAAGGGAATGACGGAGGTGCTTGGCACCTTCTACCTAAGTTATCCTGAAAAATCCCCTGGACACCTGAGACACAGGAACCCTCCCTACACTCAAATGAGGAAACAGACTGGCAGAGCCAAACAACAGGCCAAACAGCGATCTTGTAATCACTGGGGTTCAGTCTTCATTCCACTGACCTCAGAGCCCCTGTTTTTCTCACTCTGCTACTGGCCTCGTGATAAAATGGCAAGAAGCAGAAAGACCAATTATCATAGATGAGAAAAGTCAGACAGGGTGGTAGGCTATACTGCACCAGACTTGAGTGGAGATGCTTCTTTGAAAGGAAGCAGACTGCTCAGCCCAGTGCCTGGGCAGGAAGGAAATGGCAGCCCTTGGACACTGCAGCACAGTGTGGGAGGCAGTGGTCAACACCACTAGCACTAGGCTGAGCATGAAGACTTGCAGCTAAGCAGTAAGTATAGAGAGCCGAGGTGCCAGCACTCTTACAGTGCGAAGAGTGTGCGGCCGGCCCCTGGGTATCTCTAAGCTTCCAGGGTCAACATTCAGCAAGGGGTATCTCTGGTGACAGTTCCTTAAAGAGGACAGATGGGGCAGTGTATCTGTTGGCCAGCCCTTCTTGTGTGAGCTTTCTCAAGGCAAGGAAGCGTGGGACTCCAGCAGCAGAAGTGAGGCATCTGGGGCTGGCCTGAGGGGCTCTTCAGGGGAGCTCTCCTGAGGCACCAAGCCCACAGGACAGCAAAGTGCTGCCCTCAGGCCATACACACAGATGGAGGATGGTGCGGTGAGAGCTTCCTGAGACTGTGCAAGGAGAAATGCAAAGGACCTGCTGATGAAGGCCCTAAGTCTTATAAAACGAATGTCTTATCTGGACAAAGACAGGAGGGCGAGACCCTGTCAACAGGGGAAATGAACAGGTCACAGGAGGCCAACAACTACATGTATGTAGGACTACAGACAGGTTAGCTGTATGGAGGCAATGAAATGGGTGAGGTACTCCCCACAGTGAGTGTGTGATACTGTCACTAGTCATCTGAAAGCCTCAGCAGGATGGACACACACACGGTCAGGTCTGCAGAGCCCTGGAGAAGTACCTAGTCACTGACTACTTCCCTGCAAATGAACTTGTGGGATTTTGGGAGACAGCATCGTCGTGTGATGGCCCTCTGGAAGGGCCTGGACACACTGTTCACTGTTTATGTGTACGAGGGCCTAAAGCCCAGTCAGGATTGGTAAATGGCCTGTGATAAATGACCCCTTCAATTCTGCAGCAAGGCTGGGGACAGAAGGGTCTGAAGTGTCCCTAATGGGAACAGCATGTGTTCTTGTATTTGTATTCGCTGAACACAACACATGTGGTACCCACACACGGCTGAAACCTGCAGGAAACCTTAGCGCCCCCATCTATCTCCCTGACAGCTCTCGCTGCAGCCAGCCTTGAGATCAGGGGCCAGGCTGGGGGCTGAAGTTACTTTAATCTCCACAACTTTCTCAGGCTCTGGTTCGACATGGAAAAATGAGTTAGTTCCAGAGGTTCCTAAATTAAGAGAGACATTAACATTTAAAATGAGATGCTTGCATTGCTCAGGGATGCCAGACACAGCCATCAGAACACAGCAGTATCTGCTGCCATCTCTCCGCCAATGACATAAGCAGGTCACTTTGTTTCAGGAGTTAGTAAAAAGGGAAGAAAGGGCCTGGAACATGACCCCAGTGTTGGTTACTGCTCTGTCCTCCATAAATAAAACACTGAAGCCACAGTGTGAGCTTTCTGCTGACATGCACGTGGGGAGGGAGAAACAGCCCCCCACCTTCTCAAGCTGCAGGAACTCTGTTCTCGGGGCAGTGCACAAAGGACCACACTTAATTCAAACCAGAGTTTGCTTACAGGTCTGCTTCCTACTGCTTCCATTCCTCCTGCTTCTCATCGTAGGAAGGACGGGCTAAAAATATAAAGACAAGCTGGGCACTGGAGAAGGGGGTGGGACACGCCACGCTGCTGGTTGCTTTTGCACTGGCTTTATAGTGTGAATTCTTACAATTAGGGAGACTGCACATGTTAATTCATGATGGGCAACACTAGGGGATTATTTTAATCCCATAAACCTCTAGATTTGTCTATAATTCTTTATGTGTCCTAATAACATCCCCCAAAGAGAAGCAGGACAGCCGGACATGGAAGAAGGTGGTATATGGAGATCAGGAACGCTGCGAGTGGAGAATGGCAGCCCAAGGTTCAAATCTCAACACTGTTACATGGAGGATTTGACCCCCCCATTCCCTAATTTTCAAAGAGAAGGGCAAGAACAGGATCTGCCCCCACTGGGCAGCTCTGAGGATTAAGCAAGTAAAAAATAAAGCTCTTGTTTCCATATCTGCCACAAAGAACACTCATTCCACGTAAGCTCCAATTGTCTGTATTACCACGGTTAATTCTCACAGTGCCAGTGACCCAGCAGCCCTGAAGGGCTTAGTAACAGGTATCACTAAATCCCCCAGGGGTAATTTTTTTTTTAATTTAAAACTAATTAATTTAAAACATGATTTTTAATCATGCAGGTTGAACACAGACATTCTCCTCTGCAGAGATAACTTAAGTGAATTCCTACTTGGAGCCAGAGGGCTGAGTGAGATAATGTCTTACAGTCTCTGGGGAGCTGATGAATTTCTCGAGGTCAGAGGCAGGAGGTCAGAGCCTCCAGCAGGATGGTGCCAGAACACGCTGCACCAACCTTCCTTTCCCCTCGAGGCAGCCGCACACCCTCACAGTTGCCTGAGTGCTCACAGAGACGGGCAGTCCTCAACAGCAAACATTCATCCAGGAGAGCAAGAGTGTAGCTGTCCTCCAGCTGCAGAGACTGAATAAAGACACTTTATCTATTTTACTGAAGACTCAGTTCTGAGACATTACCTCAGGGGTCGGGCCTGGAGACCCTACAGTCACTCCACCTTTTTGAGACCAGAGCACAATTTCTCAGAGAGGGTTACATTTCTCTTGTCACTGAATCAAGGACTCTCAGCTACCTGGACACATTTTTAATCAGCACACACCTAAGGAATTAATCCTGGACATAAAAGAGAAGGACCTGGTAGGCCTGAGAAGCAAAGCCTGCTCCTGGAAGGCCAGATACCTCACATGCTAACTTCAGTGTGAGGGAGCTCTGCAACGCTCTGGAAGACACACGAAAAAAGACCATTTTGTCTTCTTTTTTTTTCATAATTAAGCTTCTTTTTTTTTTCATAATTCAAAAAAGCTGCTTTTCTCTCGAGATCTAAAACGTGGTTTCTTATTCTCCTCGTGTTTTCATTCTGTATGTCTGTGTGGTGTGCATTTTGTATGCATGTGCATGCATTCCCATGTGTGTGCACACGTTTCTGTGAGTGTATGTCAGTGTTAATATTATTAACAAAGTTAACGGTTTTAACTTAAATTCAAAAGTTTAAACACTCAGTCATCAGAAGCTGGCCCTTAACTGGAGCAGACAAACTATCTTAAACATTAGAAGCACCTGCTCTCTAGCACAGGCACTTTAGCCCCTGGGCTGAATGGAGTCACTTATACATTCTAATACATAACTTGGGGGGAGGTGCTGAGATGGTGTATTTTTAGCTCTGACTGTCCTAGAACTTGCTCTGCAGACCAGGCTAACCTTGAATTCACATAGGTCTGCCTCCCTGTGCCTCTCAAGTTCTAGGACTAAAGGCATGTGCTACCACTGCAGAGACACCTGCCACTAGAAGTGCTACTCTGTTATCTGAAGCATATGGAGAGTTACTTGTGCCAACAGAGTTGGAGGTCGTCATCATAATTTACTTCCTATTGTTGTGAGAAAGACCATGACCAAAAGCAATCTGTGGAGGAAAGAGTTTATTTGGCTTACATATCTGAGTCAGAATCCACTGAGAGAAGCAAAGGCAGGAACCTGTAGGCAGGAATTCAAACAGAGGCCACGGAGAACTGTTACTTACTGGTTTGTTCCTCCTGGTTTGCTCAGTTTCTTTGCTTAGACACCCGAGGACCATCTACCCAAGGATGGCACCACCCACCGTGGGCTGGGCCCTTTTGCATCAATCATCAATCAAGATATTGCCCCACAGACTTGTTCGAAGCATTTTCTCAACTGAAGTTCCACTTTCTCAAATGACCCAAGCTTATATCAAGTTGACAAAAAAAATGAGCCAGGATAGATGTTGTAGCTTAGGGAGGCTGAAGAGTGACTGGAGACTGTGGCTTGGATACAAGTGGTGTGGGCTCAGGTCTGAGCTACTCTGCTTTCTGAATTCCCAGCTGTCAGTTGAGTGGTCCTCAACTGATAAGGAACAGGACTGGGTACATCACAAGGCTTCTTAGGATGATCTTGCACTTAGGCTATGACAGATTTTAATTAGATATTTATCCCTCCAACTAATAAAAATAGAGCATGACCCTATTATTCAATTTTGAGTTTGTCTAGAAACCTAACTCATAAAACATAGGAAAGCTGACGGAGCTTATGCAGTAGCAGAAAATGCTCTTATGGAGGGAAGTTTGAAAGCTGCTATATAGAGAAAAGGTGGTAAACCCTATTATTAGGTGTTATTGTAAATAGCATTACAATGGAACACAGCCACCCATCCATACATCACCCACTGCACAGCCACCCCATCCACACATCACCCACTGCACAGCCACCCCATCCACACATCACCCACTGCACAGCACCCCATCCACACATCACCCACTGCACAGCTACCCCATCCACACATCACCCACTGCACAGCACCCCATCCACACATAACCCACTACACAGCCACCCCATCCACACATCACCCACTGCACAGCACCCCATCCACACATCACCCACTACACAGCCACCCCATCCACACATCACCCACTGCACAGCTACCTATCCACACATCAAACACTGCACTGTCACCCCATCCATACATCATATACAACTGCTTCCTTGCTACAGAGGCAGAGTGGATGAGTTATGAACACAGGGTCTGAAAACCCTCAAGTGTTTGCCCTGTGTCCCTTCGTGTAAACAGTGTATCACCTCTAGGTTTAGAAGATGGTATAGTCTGAGAATGAGAGCCCTGGGCTCTGTATCTTCCCCTGACAGTGTGGGGAGAAATGAAAATATATTATATGGGTGATGTGTGGATAGGGTGGCTATGCAGTGGGTGATGTGATATAAAATATATAAGAGTTAATAAATAAATTCATAGCAATTCACAGCAATTAACTTAAGATCTGGCAAAAGTGATTTAGAGTTTATGAAGCACAGGTCATGGCCCAGTGCATAGAGTACCCCCGCAATGAAACACGAAAGACTGCCCCACAGAGAGGCAGTCCAGAAGCTTCTCTAAGGTCTGGGGTGACCTTAAATTTCTGTGCCACCTGCATCTGCCTCCTGAGTATGAGGATTACAGCTGTGTGTCATCACATCTGGTTTGTGTGGAACTAACTGTAGGCTAGGCAAGCACTCTTTCAAGCAGGCCGTGCCCCTGGCCGGCATGTGTGAGACATTAGAATGTTGTGAGATGAACATTGAAACAATTCTTGAATCAAAGTCAACCAGCTTTCCCACATTCCATTTGACTAAGATTAAAATGTACAATAGGCTAGAGATATTCACTGTAGAGTTTTGGAACACCAGATATCCATAAGACATCCTCTATTTGGATGAGAAAATTATGTTGTGTTGTATGGAGTGGGCACATGACTCGAAATAGCCACATAATCATTTGGCATCATAGCCTGGGAACATAAGATGGCAACGTGGAGACACACGCTAGAGCTGTGTCCCCAGGGCAGCCCCAGGACGGCACACAGTCGATGCGTTTCTACCTTCTGCTCCAGCAGGTTTGCAGCAGCACTCTGCCGTGGCCGGGAGCAGCTCCAGCTGCTGCTGAACGTGAGCTGCGAGAGGTGAGGTCTGCAGCCACCACCCATAGTCGGCCACCCCTTGCGGTCTCCAACCCCAAAATGTGCTGGCCTCAGAACAGCTGCAGGACCAGGGGAAGGAGGGATAACTCTACAGTTCTCGGCGTTTCCACAAGTGGCAGACTGGTAGTTAAACTCTAACTGTTACAATGAGACCTGTAACTGCCAGCGGGACCGTGTCATCTCCCCAGAGACACAACCAAAGTGAGGTGGCTGAAAACCAGAGAGGAGAGGTTCTCATGGACCAAGGGAGGTGCCAGGATCCCCCTCCCCGGCACCACCATTAGCACAGATGACATCTTTTAAAGATGTGGACATCAGAACAAAGACTCATGTTTCTGTTCAGAGGGCACAAAAGATCCAACCTTCTTGGGCACAGCCTACCTACTGGGACAGGTGTGATACAGTCGGTTCACTTGGCAAGCCTAGATCCATGCCTACCTCTCTCCCCCAAGGGAAGCTGTTCACGGCACGACTGAGCTATGGTTTTATAACTACAAATTCATCTCCAAGTGTAGCCAGTCTAGAGGAACAGCATTTTAAATAGCTGAAGTAGTCACAGTATGCCATTTCCTGGTCCTCAACTGTAATAAAAGAATGTTTTAGGAGGATTTGTTCACAAAAAACTAAGCCTGCAATTTCTAAGAGCACCACTAGGTGGCGATGTCACTGTGATGTGATGGCTTAGAGTGCTCTGGCATTACACATTTATGTGCTCGCTGTCTTTGATACATGAACGAAAGTTCCATGGTGACGTGGCCTTTTCCATCTTAATCACAACTGTGGCTGGCACACCTTGACCAACACACTGGAGTCCACATCAAGACATTACTGATCACTCAAAGGCATGAGTGATGAGGATCGAACTCCTTAAGGTGGAATGTGAATGATGAGGACCTAACTCCTTAAGGTGGACAAGCAAGAGGACAAATCTGAGGTAAAAGAGCAGGAGCAGCGGCATTGGAAAGAGACCCTGTTTCCTGTCCGAGTGACTGGGTCCACGCTGGCATTAGATGATACTTATAATTAACAAACACAAATCAGTTCTGAGCTGAAAGCCATGTGTCCAGGTCTACATAAGCTTACTCAGGAGCAGCTACACACCGTGTCCAGTGGGCCACTGAATATAAGGAAGGAAAATGACTCTGGTTGGAGTAATGGTTTTGGTCCTGAAAATAAGCTGGATCATACGAAGAGAGGATGTGGGTGGGGGTGCAAATAATGCAAAGAACTCAAGTATTTTGTAAGCAAGCATTTGAGAGAGCCTCAGCAGGGAAGAATTAGCTAGAAAGTGAGCCTGGCATGGGGTGAACCTGTGATCAGTCACTGCAGAGGCGGCGGTGGGAAGACAGCAGGATGGAACCTACACTAAGAGATCACCATTGGCAACCCAATGAGAAAACCCCCATTGTTGTGTCTCAAAAAGACAAACAACAAGGCCACGGAAGTGGTGATCAGGTATCTTTAGGGACTGATGAACTAGAAATGGATCAAAAGTGATTGAAGAAGGGGTCTACACCACAGAGAAGCAAAGACCTGCTGCTGGTGCTGAAGAGCAATGGGCCCTCATTCCAAACAGAAACAACAGCAGACTCATCCCATCCCCAGTGCCTGGAAACCAACATGGGAGGCACTTAAAACCAGAGCACAGCATACAGCGCCAGTGGGGCCGTGGCTTGATACGGAGCCACACCAGGGTAGGGAAGTGAGGAAGGCCGAGGAAAGCTCCTGGGGACAAAGCAAGAAGCCTCACTGCTCACATGCGCCAACGCTGCAGCCAATGCCTGGGACAAACAGCTGTGCGGTCTGAAAATTTTTTCTCTTTTTAAAATTAGTTTTTGACTGTTTGTGCATGTTTACGATGTATTTTAATCGATTCTCCCTTGTCCCCATCATGAGTCTGAATTTTCAACTCCTAAAGTATATGGGCACCCACACCAAGAAATTAACAATATGTTCTTGATTGGTTTAACACTTAGTTTCCCGACTGGGGCTCTTGGAAGGAACTGTTCTCCACCCCTCCCTTAAAGGTGGAGGTCCTGTTGAAGCACACGTGATTCATGCATGTGCTGGGCGTTCCTCATGAGCGAGGGGGTAAAGAGGCAATGTGTGGGGAATGGGCAGCTCACCTCGGCCCAGTGTGGTGGGAGTGAGGTTGTCATCAGCACCGCCTCCAAGCATTTGCAGCCAGTGGCCTTCAGGGCACTGAGCTCTACCAGTCTCCCTGTGTAAGCAGCTGCTGGGGATATTTAAGATGGCGGCGACTTCCAGGCTGGGTCTCCATGAAAACAGTGAACAGAGCTCAGACAAGTCGCAAACAACAGCCAGTGCAGATATTAAACATGCCCTTGTCTTCTGAGTTATTACTGCAGCTGTAACCTCATCTTTCCTGTCTGATATATGAGCAAATTAGAAGCGCTTATGAATATGTTCAACGTGACTAAAGAGATTTTTAATAGAGGAAGAGTGGCTAACCAGAAGTGTCGGTGCTAAATGTAGGTCATATTTTCAAGAGATGAGGCCGACTTTGTTGGTAAAGGGGGACTCATGGGAGAGGAGGCACAAGCTCTGAACAGTGTGTGCTGAAGAGGAGGGTTACCAGAGGATGAAGGCAAAAGAGAGACTCTGTGCAGGGCACCAACCTCGCCTTGCTCTACGACTAATCTTGGAGGTGGGGTAAGTCAGCTTTTGTACACTGTCTGTGGAAGAATCTTATTCTTTTGCACTATTCATGGAAAACTATTCAGTAGGAAGTTTCCAAAGTCGTCCCCAAAGAACAGACACTTGTCCTCTGAGCTCACTGTTCATCCTGATAGAAACCAAGACTGTATGTACACGGTACACCTGATCGGTCAGCGTGCGCCCTAAGTAATGGATGTTGCTTATCAGCGTCTTGGCCCTGCAGACAGCTGTGCTGGAATTGGGATGGTGACTTTGTTATTGAAAACATGAACAAAGGCTGAAGGTGCACGTGTTGAGCCATGGAGCTCCTGATGCAAGGATACGGGGACCACAAAGGTCGGGAGTTAGTCCTGTCTTCTTGCTCACTGCCAGCACAAATCAAAGAACCATTCAAACTGAGGATAAGGACACACAAGTTGGAGCAGGGTCGGGGTCATTACTTTTCTCTTTTTTCTCAATGTATTGGAGTATAAGGCCTATGTAAAAGCCAAACAAGCTGAAACAGAACAAACAATGCCATAAACTCCCAGCAAAGACGGCAGGAAGAGAAGCAGCAGCACGTGGCCCAAAGCCAGTGGATGCCAGAAAGGCTGTTTCTCACTGGGACGGTGCCATAAACCAATGCTTCTGACAAGAGCTCACCCACTCAACAGATTGGTGGGAAGTACTTACAACTTTTAAGATGCACGAGCAAACTGTGCGTACGAAGGTGTAAACAGTGTTCACTAATCCATAAAGGGGCAATTTGACAGTAGCCACAATAACAATGTCAAATTAACATTCTGAAATTTTCATCTTGGACTTGGAATACTGGAGACAACATGGTAAATAATGTCAGTTCAGAAAATACTTAGGTATGGGCCGAAACTATGAGAAATGGCCGTGTCTCTAAAATATAAACACTATAGAAAGCTAGCATAGACTGTTACAAATATCCTCAAAGCAAATCCTATCACATTTCTAAGGAAAAACACAATGTGCTGTGTGTTCGGTGGACAGGGCATCAAATATGGAAGGCCGCTCAAAGGTTTCATATGAGTTTTGTGGGAAAAAAAGAACTGGCCAGCCACATTTACATGTGGTGTCTAGAATCCACTAAGAAGAGAAGTCATGGAAATGCCAGATAAAACAACTTCACCATTTTCCTTTTAAAGTGTTATGCTGCATTTTGAAGACACTTAGATATTTGGCATTCGGAACTGTGGTGACACGGTCACATGATTTCTCTCAGAGAAAATTGCAAAGAGGGAAAAGGGCAGAAGGAGACGCCAGAAGCAGAGTCAGAAAGCTGTTCTGAGCCCCGACCTTCCACTCCCCGAGGCTCTCCGCCATTCGCTTCAGATCAACTATCTACGCATTTATTGGGAAAATGTCTTCTCAATTCTGCCATTTCAGGGGAGGCAGGTTCTCTTGTGTGGCCACTTCGGAGAAAAGGCCGGAGCAGAGCTGGGAGACAGACATTAGTGAGGAACTCATAGAGCCTGTGCCTTGTCTGAGGACCAAACAGGAGGCTTTCACGGAGCAAACACAGAAGGAGAGGAAGCCAGCCCCTGTGGCTCTGTCCTACAGTCCAGGCTGTGTCTCAGGGGGCACGCTTTGTAGTAATTCTTTAGGGTGTTACTGTGCCTGCTCCATCACTAATGGAACAGAAGTGTGCCTTTCCCACCCTGGGAGGAGCTAAAGCAAATGTCTTCCTTTCATTCTTCTTGATAAGTTTATGACAGAAAGGAATCTGAAATCTTCGAGCGAAAAAAATCTATTTCTTTGTGAAGAGAGCTAGAATTATCATAACAGTTCGGTGTCTTCAACCTGGCCTTTTATTATTTCTAAAAGACAAAGGAGGAACTCATTATTACCATGATGGACTTGGTAAATAAAAAGAAAAAATCCCCCAAATTCAAAAGCCAAATAACAATAGAAATACCCTCAAGCCTGAATGACAGTGTCCAGAAAGGAATCTGTCCCTGCCTAATTTGTTTACCGGACTTGGAGCCCAGCCTGGGGTTCCTGTGTTCAAGATGGATGCCAAGGGCCACAACGAAGGCCTTACCTGCTCAAGTCACCCTAACTGCAATTCCAGGAGGGTGAAGCAGCTTCCTCTTCCTCCTCCTCTTCCTCCTCCTCCTCTTTCTCCTCCTCCATAGCCTGCTCCTGTTTCAGGAGCCTTGTTATCTAATGTATTTCCTCCTTGCTCGGGAAATGTGTTCACAGTGCACGATCATGACTGCTCTTCTCTTCCCACAGAGCACTTGTAGGCCTCCCATCCTGCTGGATCCTCTGAGCCCCTCCTGGCCACAGAGGAGAGGGTGTGACTGCACCTGCCTTCCTGGCCTAGGCTTATTCAGAATGTTCATTTTCCTCGGTGACAATCAAGTCGTAGTTCTTGAGTCCCTACTGTGGGCAAAGCTGTGTGCTAATTTCGAGGGACACAGTATAGGCCTAAATATACAAAAGCCACCGTGACAATAGCACTCTAGTAGGACGCAGACCACTTGAAAACAATGGCCTAGCTCGAGCAAGCTTGCAGAGCCACAGTGAGGAGGGTGGTGCCTGTGGGTCACCTGCCCCACTCACTGACGAGCTCAGCTCCTGCAGTCTCACAAGCCAGATCCCCATTGTATGGTGCTTATTCTTTAGATCATGGAAGGGGATTTCCATAAGATTGTTTTTCTCTTTGTAACAGGTCTTGCTATGTAGCTCAGGCTAACCTGGAATTTTCTATGTAGCCCAGGCTACTGTTAAATTCCCTTACCTCAGACTCCAGAGTACTAACATTATAGGTATGGCCATCATGCCCAACTATTTCAGAGGTCTTATACAACACACTCTTTCTGACACACTATCGCAAGTCGATTTTTCTATCTGGTTACTACACGTTCCACGTAAAGATAACTCAGATATCTGAGCAGCCCCTGGTTCATCTCTCCCTTTTGGATCACTAGAGTCCTAATTCACCTGGAGCGCCAAGAATGCCTACAGAAAGAAGCCTACTAAGCTCACTGTTTAACCTTGGCTATCACACTTATACTAGGCCCACAGACACCTTTTATTATCAAGGGCTAAGAACAGTAGACCACTTCCCTCCATGTACAGCCCCGGGCTCCATCCCTAAGAACATCCTACACAAAGGAAGGAGAGGGAAGGAGAGGAGAGAGGGACTGATTAGAAACTCTTCACTGCTCACAGAGCCCAGGCCACGAGACCCTGGATCAGTTGATCACTAAGGGTTTTTCTGATTTAATGCTTTAAGAGTCTGTTTCAGAAACATCTGACAAGGAGCTGCAGCAACAGCATGGTGGGTAAAAGCTCTTGCTGCTCTGACAGAGGACCTTGATTTGGTTCCTAGCACCTAGCATCCAGCTCACAACAACCTTCAGCTCCAGGTGATCCAAAGGCTCTTCTGGCCTCCACAGGCACATGCACACATACACACACACAAACATACATATATAAACATCATATGTACACATACATACACACATATACACAGATATACACACACATATATACATATACATATATACACAAATATAGACATATATATATACACAGAGACACACATACACAGACACACACACAGACACACATATACACATATACACATGCATGCATACACACATTCATATACACACACATATGCACATACATGCAGATGTACACACATACAGATACAGACATACACAGATATATACACCTATACATAGACATACATAGACAGACAGACACATATACACACAGACACACATTCACACAGACATACATACAGACACATAAATATACATATGTGTATGTATACACACAGAGATATATTCCCATACATACACACAGATACACACACATATACACATTGACACACATGCACGCAGACACACATACATAGACACACATACAGACAGAAAGACACACATGTATATATACATGCATACACACACACAAAAACAGAAAAACACACACAAACATGCATATACACACATACTCACATACAGATACACACATGCACATATACATGAATATAGACAAACCACATAAACACACAAGTAATAATAAAAGTTTTAAAAAGGAACATATGACAGGAGACTCCCGTCTGAACTGACATGATACAGGGTCAACATAGATGTTGTGAAAAGCAGACAGAATAACTTGGTACTTTCAACCTGTGGTCCCCACTGCCATCCTCACCCCACTGTCTCTGCAACTCAGTAACAAGGACAAGGAGACCAGGAAGACTTGGAAACAAGGTCTGGACTAATGTCCAGCCAACTGCTGTGCTACTAGGCAGGGTGGAAACCAGGGTCATCAGTCCGCAGAGAAGCCCCACGGCTTCAACAGCTACATCCATTTGTACCTGACATAAGCACTTATTTCTGCTGACTTTGTAAATTAGACCTTATGCAAATGATGGTTCCTGGCTACTAAAGAGACCAAGTTTTCTGCACACTAAGAAGGCAAAATTAAAGTTACAGCTTTCAAAGCACAACGTGTTCATGATACAAGTATCTCAGTGTATCCATAATACCTCTTAGTCTTTGCTTCAATAGCTTGATCTCTGACACAATCAAATATGAGGCTTCCTCCCTAAAATTAAAAACTTGTGCTGAGGAGCAGGGGAGGGGGAGGGGGTTGGAGGGACTCTATGAAGGATCCAGGAATGGCTGCTACCCGCTGAGAGCACTGTGAAGGAGCAGAGGAGCAGCACCATCCTTTGTACAACAGATGCTTTGATGTCAGGTGTGACAACCCATAAATCCCAAGTGGCAGTGGGCAAGCAAGGCTTTCCCTACAGGGATGGCCAGTTCAGGAGTCATGAGAATAACTTAGAAGTCAGACAGCTGTGAGGTGAGCAGAAGGCCAGGTCTGTTTGTCTGTCTGTCTGTCTAGATGGAGCTTGACCTAATGTTGATCTCAAGACAAAGGGAGTAGAAGACTGTAAGGTAGATCTGGATCTAGAAACACTGTTGTAAGGGAGAGTGGGGAGGTAATTCAGTACTGGGTCATAGACAGTTGTGGTTGATGAATGAGTTCAGACTGATTTGTAGGCTTCAGTGAGTCTGGACCCGTGGATCTGATACAGGGAGATACTATGATTAAGCTTTCACTTTGAAATTCTGCTCTCAGGTCTCAGTAATCAAGAATAGAGAGGGGAAGAGGAAGAATGAAGGAGAGAAGAGGAAAAGGAAAAGGAAGGAGAAAAGCCCAACAGTTGAGAAGTAACATGAGCTTATGTAAATGGAGTGTTCAGTGCAGCAGCTCTCAACCTTCTTAATACCTTGACCCTTTAACACGATCCCTCATGCGTGGTGACCCCAGCCATAAAATTATTCCATGGCTACTTCATAACTAATTTTACTACTGTTATGAATCATAATGTAAATGTCTGACATGCCGGATATTTGCTATATGACCTCCATTCAAAGGTCATTTGACCCCTTCCCCAAAGGGGTCATAGGTTGAAAACTGCTGGCTTAGTGTGTTCAGAAGAGGATGATGAAGATGACCACACAGCTTCTGGGAAGGGAAAAGAAGAGGATTGGTGGGTAGGTACATAGGTGGGTAGGTGGGTAGGTGAATAGGTAGGTAGGTGGGTGGATAGGTGGGTGGGTGGATAGGTGGGTGGATAGGTGGGTGGATAGGTGCGTAGGTGGGTGGATAGGTAGGTAGGTGGGTGGATAGGTAGGTGGGTAGGTGGGTGGATAGGTGGGTGGATAGGTGGATAGGTGGGTGGGTGGCTAGGTGGGTGGCTAGTTGGGTCGCTAGGTGGGTAGGTGGGTGGATAGGTGGGTAGGTGGGTAGGTGGGTAGGTGGGTAGGTGGGTGGATAGATGGATAGATGGATAGGTGGGTAGGTGGGTAGGTGGGTAGGTGGGTGGATAGGTGGATAGGTGGATAGGTAGATAGGTGGGTAGATAGGTGGGTAGGTGGGTAGGTGGGTGGGTAGGTGGATAGGTGGATAGGTGGGTAGATAGGTGGGTAGGTGGGTGGATAGGTAGGTAGGTGGGTGGATAGGTAGGTGGGTGGGTAGGTGGGTAGGTGGGTGGGTAGGTGGATAGGTGGATAGGTGGATAGGTGGGTAGATAGGTAGGTAGGTGGGTGGATAGGTAGGTAGGTGGGTGGATAGGTAGGTGGGTAGGTGGGTGGATAGGTGGGTGGATAGGTGGATAGGTGGGTGGGTGGCTAGTTGGGTCGCTAGGTGGGTAGGTGGGTGGATAGGTGGGTAGGTGGGTAGGTGGGTAGGTGGGTGGATAGATGGATAGGTGGGTAGGTGGGTAGGTGGGTAGGTGGGTGGATAGGTGGATAGGTGGATAGGTAGATAGGTGGGTATATAGGTGGGTAGGTGGGTAGGTGGGTGGGTAGGTGGATAGGTGGATAGGTGGATAGGTGGGTAGATAGGTGGGTAGGTGGGTGGATAGGTAGGTAGGTGGGTGGATAGGTAGGTGGGTGGGTAGGTGGGTAGGTGGGTGGGTAGGTGGATAGGTGGATAGGTGGATAGGTGGGTAGATAGGTAGGTAGGTGGGTGGATAGGTAGGTAGGTGGGTGGATAGGTAGGTGGGTAGGTGGGTGGATAGGTGGGTGGATAGGTGGATAGGTGGGTGGGTGGCTAGGTGGGTGGCTAGTTGGGTCGCTAGGTGGGTAGGTGGGTGGATAGGTGGGTAGGTGGGTAGGTGGGTAGGTGGGTGGATAGATGGATAGGTGGGTAGGTGGGTAGGTGGGTAGGTGGGTGGATAGGTGGATAGGTGGATAGGTGGATAGGTGGGTAGATAGGTGGGTAGGTGGGTAGGTGGGTAGGTGGGTGGGTGGGTGGATAGGTGGGTAGGTGGGTAGGTGGGTGGGTGGGTAGGTAGGTAGGTAGGTAGATAGACTGATACATAGTCCATACATGATGATATCCAAATACACAGGTATGTGTATGAGACACACAAAGGCTGCTCAAACAGATCCTTCATGGCACGGAGTAGTTCCATGTCTTCTGACAAGGGCTAGAAAGGAAGACCTGGGGTTCAGACTTCCTGAACTGAAGGTGACATACACAGAGTTGTATGGGGAAAAAAAGTCTAAATTATGGCTGAAAGTTCCAGAGCTAAATGCAGGGCAACCCATGCTGTGAGTGATTTCTGATCCCTCACGTTCTTTAGGAATAACAGCATTGAACAGTCAATTGAACATTTTAAATTATCACATTCTATTTTTACCTATAAGAAGATAATAATGTATAACAATATATTAATATTATATATAATATATGTAATATATTTTATATAATATATAATAATAATATATTTATCAGTGATATCCTTGAGAATAAATCAATATGTGAATACATAAATATTTACAAAATAAAATCCACACCAGATTCTCTCTAAATGGCTGAGAGAAACCGTGACTAAGGCTTGAGTCACATGCTCAATGCTTTGTTGACTAGGGTTTCTGCAAAGTGTTATGATTAGACTTTGTGACATATGCGATTAATCAAGCTGTAAGACTCAATGCCCTGCTCCACAGCAAGGGCAGTGCAGTCTTGTGGGTTGCTGGTGCCGGAGCTAGCCTACAACGTGCTGTATGGTGAAGAACTGGGAAGCTGGGCTTCTCCTCATCACTGCTCACTCAGTTACCCCCTTCACTCAGCCTCTGTGGGGAGAGGAAATGAGGGGGCGCCTGCTGCAATGTGTTTTCTCAGAGGCCCAGGTCTGCAAGGCAGAGGCGATGTCACCACTTTCTGTGATAACTCAGGCATCAGAGGAGATACGGCATGTGCTCAAGGTTCAGAGAGTCTTCTTGAATAGACCTTTCGTTATTACATCAGATCAGCTAAATGACCAGCAACTACTGCCAAAAAGTCCCATCCAGCATCAGACTGTGGGTGACAGGCTTATACATGCACTTAAAGTTATTGGGTTGAGACAAAGATTAGACAGAGTAACTTTAAACCAAAAGCCAAAGTCACCCATAGTGAAGGTGGGTGACCATGGGGCCACAGAGAACGCAGAATAGAAAATATCCTTAGTGGCATTCCTTTGACAGTACCTAGAGTTATGGGAAGCCCAAATAACTCCAAAATAGCAATTCTAGCCACCATTTGCCTTATTAGTTTCTCAAAAGGAATCAAACTGAGAGCAGCACATGTAAAAGTGTCTGCCACACCCATTTATCAGGTTAAGGAGCTGCCACCCCCTGGAGCAGGTGCCAAGGGCAGTGTTCACCCTCCCTCTGGGGATGTGGTGTACATTTGTTCTTCTGCCTGGCTCCAAAGAGCATGGCCAGGGAGACCTGCTGCTGGACGAGCCTGGTGGGCAAGCCCTTCCCAGGAGGCCTGGCTGAGGAGGCTAGGCAAGATGAGAGCCTCTAGCTGCAGAAGGACTCAAGTCGACTGGCCATACTTACTTAATAGATGTACCTAGCCCAGCATGCATCAAACTGTTAAATGAATGTGTGCTGTTTCAGGCAAATGAGGGTTTATGGTTTCTATGGCAACAGAAAACAGAGGCACACTACTAGTAAGCCCTGGAAACGTTCAGTTCACTCGCTCAATGTGGGGATGGTACTCTGGGAACAGCCCAGCCACATGACAGACAGCAGCTCCAGGACCTAAGTTCTGTGTGTATGAAGATTTGGGAACTGACATTCTTTGGGTATTGGTGAACGATTAGCTTTTTAGTACTGAGCTGATCCCTTCCTGTGACACTACTTTTAAACTCAAAATTAGAAAACATCCATCCAGTACATTACATTTTGAGGATGGCACATATCAGAAAAACTGCAACATTTAGCTTGGTGTAGCACATGGAGACTGGCAGGGATTATGCTAAACACTGGATCATGTGATCTACAAAAGGCTTTGTACTTAATTTCTGTTGTCTCTAGCTACATAACTAGACAGAAACATAGGTTCCAGCAAGAAGAAAATGGAGTTCAATTTCTATTCCTATTTCCTGCAGTGCTTTTCTAGCTTGGCATATCAATAGCCTTGGCATATCGATGAAGAAAACACATTATCGGCTGCAGAAATCTGTCCCATTCTAAACACAACAAGGCAGGGAAGTGCCAATGCAGATCGCACTGTAGCAAATGGGCTAAGGCCACGCTAAGCTCCCAACTGTGAAGTTTGGGAGGAGAATCCAAGTCTTATGATGATCCTTCACCTGTGACTAATTCTTCTTTGTGACTAAAACAAACTAGAAGAAACAGTAAACAGGAGGCCTGGATGTCTGACAGACTGAGCATGCAGGTAAATGATCCAGGCTGCATCCGTTCCTCAGGGGATAACCAGGACAGAGGAGAAACCTGGACTGAGCCCTATCAGCCAGCCACAGTGCAGAACCTCACCTGAGGTACCACCACAGAGGTGGCTTTTCTGAGCATTTCAGTGCCAAGGGCATCACTTAGAGTTTTCTAACTCAAGAGCTGTTCAAGGTTTTGGTCATTGCTTCTGTAATGTTTCTGAAATGACTTAGCTCCCACATTCCCTAGTAATTATTCAGGATAGAGAGCATGTCCTCCAGAATCCATGCTAGTCAGCTTGAAACCCTTCCTGACATTTTCACAGTTCAACGTCAAATATTTTATCTTACATAATGGGCATACTGAAGCATGTGTGCCATAAAGACTCCGCCACTGGCATCTATGTTCACACTCAGCATACTGTGAACAGAAAGCAAGGTACTGTGTGCTGCAGAGGTCAGAGAATCACACAGGTGTGCCAAGGGCAGGGAGCTAGTACACAGGTGTGCTGAAGGCAGGGAGCTAGTACACAGGTGTGCTGAGGGCAGGGAGTGAGGGAGTGCACAGGTGTGCTGAGGGTAGGGAGTGAGTGAGTGAGGGAGTGAGTGCACAGGTGTGCTGAGGGCAGGGAGTGAGTGAGTGCACAGGTGTGCTGAGGGCAGGGAGTGAGTGAGTGAGGGAGTGAGTGCACAGGTGTGCTGAGGGCAGGGAGTGAGTGAGTGCACAGGTGTGCTGAGGGCAGGGAGTGAGTGCACTGGTGTGCTGAGGGCAGGGAGTGAGTGCACTGGTGTGCTGAGGGCAGGGAGTGAGTGCACTGGTGTGCTGAGGGCAGGGAGCTAGTGCACAGGTGTGCTGAGGGCAGGGAGCGAGTGCACAGGTGTGCTGAGGGCAGGGAGTGAGTGCACAGGTGTGCTGAGGGCAGGGAGTGAGTGCACAGGTGTGCTGAGGGCAGGGAGTGAGTGAGTGCACAGGTGTGCTGAGGGCAGGGAGTGAGTGCACTGGTGTGCTGAGGGCAGGGAGTGAGTGCACTGGTGTGCTGAGGGCAGGGAGCTAGTGCACAGGTGTGCTGAGGGCAGGGAGTGAGTGCACAGGTGTGCTGAGGGCAGGGAGTGAGTGCACAGGTGTGCTGAGGGCAGGGAGTGAGTGCACAGGTGTGCTGAGGGCAGGGAGTGAGTGAGTGCACAGGTGTGCTGAGGGCAGGGAGGGAGTGCACAGATGTGTTGAGCCTGGGCAGTGGGGCAGCTCAGAGAAATGAAAGCTTTAGATTTAACCAGTGTTCTTACTTGTGTGATCTTCACAGGAACAGAAGGACTGACAACATCTGGCCCATTCTTCCCAACACTTGTAGAAACAAGGACACTGTGGAGAAGTACAATACAAGCTGCTGTGTGCAGTGGCACAGGAAAGGCCCCTAACCTCAGCTGCAGAGACTGCATGGATGAGACATAATGTATCCATCTCAAGATTGATTCATGAGGTTAGGGAGACTGTTTTCCAGCCAGGGCACTGAGACACTGGAGAGAGACCGACTGTGAGGCTCATCTGTGTTAATGATGTATGTGGGGAGGAGAGCCAATTGCCATGGTAATGCATACTTCACAGAGAGACCACTGAACCAGAGCAGGCTCTGTGACACACTAGCTCGAAAATATTTGATTCTGAAAGAGAATCAGCTCTCCTTTCAAGTACTAATGACAATTCCAGATCTTCTACCAGCACATTTAATTGGAAGTGCAAGGATCCCTGCCAGACCTCACATCTGATTCATACCTTTCCCTTTGCAGATTAATGGGGATGGGTGTCCTGCCGCTGCCCATCTGCACACAGGTCCCTTGTTCCTTGGGCCCTGCTCTGTCATGGTGTGTCTGAGAGGCGCACTCTTCCTACTTACTTCTAACTTCCACTTAGGTAAGGGAAGTCACACATTTACTCCTTCTGGCAATCCTTTTTCTGACCCATTTTTATTACTTAAAAACAACAGTTAACAGTCGTGAGCATGAAGGGAAGCTGCTATACCTTTAATAAAAACGCCTCATTCAGGTCACAGTGAGCTGGCCAGTAAGGTTTTAGTGACTGCCAACACCCAGCGGCCTTTTGGCAGCACCTGGCCTTCTAAAAGCTGTTCCCTGGCAATAGCCTTTCACGCAAGCACTAATTTTATTATAGCCAGGTTTATGATTTTCCCTTATTTCCTTGCTATTTTTAAAGTCAAGGCTGTAACTGGAGGCTTCTGAAGGGCCAAGTAATGACGGAGCCATGGCGAGCTGTGGGGTCGCAGGCATCAGGCTCCTCTGAAGCTAAGATTCAAATGCATGTCAAAAAGAATCTGAATTCAGGGTCCCCCGGGAACTTGGTCCAACCAGAAACACACTGCTGTGCTCCCTTTATCTTTTCTCCTACTTTTAATTTCTCCTTTCAAGTGCTCATGGTCTCAGCACTGTCCCCAGCCTTGTTCATTGAAGTTATTTTTGTACACTGGCTATCCTCACCACACCTATTTAGCTACATTTAATAACAGTGTCTGGGGATGAGCTTTGACTTTCAGCACAGTGCCCCAATACTGACTTCTAGGACACAATACAATAACTTCAGGTGTGACAAGGACTTGCATTTAAAAAGGCCAAATTTATTTGTAGTCCATTTTCACATAGAGTTCTGTGATGTGGATTTTAGAAGCTCTGGCTAGTCAGGAAACATTTGAATCCTAAAATTGCATTTTAAAAAAAGAACGAATTTCAAATGTGCCCCTCGAGGGTTACTTTCTAAAACAGAAGTTCAGACATGAGAAAAGTCATACACAGCACAGGAAATTACAGCCCTGGCAATGCCATTACATCGCAGTCTCTGGATGAGACATTGCCTAACATCCACGGTGTGTGTCTCTAGGAGCTGAGAACTCAGAGAAACCTTGCGGTTTTGCTGACTGTTAGTGAAAGCAGATTACACTCCACCATTAAAACTTTTTAACCCATAAATTTTAAAGTAACTTTTGGAGTACAGAGGTCAAACGTTAAGTAACATTTATTCCCCATTAATGTCATTTTCTATTCACCTGTTTCCATCATCTGTTTTAACAGGCCAAAAGATATACTACCCAGGTGCAACTTCACACAATCCTGTGCCACAGGAGACACTCTCAGTCAAAAAAAAAACATTGCCAGAAAAACCAGCGCCAACAGCTTCTCCAAGGATATGTAAGCCAGAGTCAGCTCCACTTCATAAACATCATTCATAACGTGATTCAAAAGCTGCTGATTTTACTGGTAGGAAACAGTCAAATACTCTCAAAGTGAACTAACTTCAGGTGAAGCTCAAGACATGGCTGCCAACTGCAGCCGCCACACTGTTCCGGCTGTCAGTGGGATAAAGACTGCGGATGATGAGTATCCCTTACAGCCTCACAGACAGACAGGCAGGAGTAAGGTGTGCTGTGCTGTGATCACAGCCTCACAGACAGGCGGAAGGTGGATTGCATCATGAGTCCTGCGATGCAGACAGGTATAAGGTATAGTATGCTATGTGTCATCCCCTCCAGACTCAAAGGCAACGATGACAATGGGCTAAAGATGGATTCCAAGTCTTGTGCACATACTGCTCACCAAGGGTGGGACTTTCATCTCTCCTGAGACCCCCTGCACCCCTCCCACTGCATTAAGAGGTCTCTTCTCATTGGATGAAGTCCATCAGAAAATGATGCAAATGAAATCAGGGCAAGGTTGAGCTGTTAGAGATCATTCATTCATAACAAACCATGGTTCACAGTCTCAGTAAACGAGGAAAGCCCACAAATGCTCCATTATCAGTGAAGCAGTGTCAGACTGCTGGACTACAAGCTGGAAGCCCCTGACTAGTCAGCAGCTGTCTGTGTGTCCTCTGATTGGTCTGTCAGAACCTTGGCTGTCATTGCTGTCACATGAGGGCTGAGCACAGTCTGAGATCTTCATCTGGTCCACAGATGTGGTACTAAATAAATAACACCAGGAATCAAAACATTTATAAAAACACACAACACACTACTTCTTAGCAGGTAGAACAGAACTGTATAATTCAGCAGCCACCTAAAGGCACCAGCGAGCTGCAAGGGTGTTAGGGGCAGGATAGACAAGCAGAGATTCTTGGCAGAGGCAAACATTAGGTGTGCAGTCATCCAGTTAGAGTGTGAGTGTGAGGTGCCTGCCAGGAAATACAGGCTCTAACCAGAGCTGTTCAGCACTCTGACACCCACCAGGTAAAACTAACTCAAAGCTACTAAGGAAGTCATGACTTAAAGGGTCCATGCTCCAGAAGCTGTATCCTGAGTCTGGGTCACCTCCACTGTGCCTCTGAGGCCCCTTCCCTAAAACACTTGACTGCACTTCGCTGTGAGACTTCATGTGCAGCACCCACCTAGATGATGAGAAGACAAGTACCACACACACTAATAATGGTGCTCTTGGTGTTCTTCTGGGACCACGGATAAAACGAAAGTATCGCCGGCCTAGGGTGAGGACCAAGCCAAAGAGCAAAGCTGAACAGAGAGGCTGGATGGAGACAGGGTTAGGATCTGTGCAGGCTTCATCTTTCTCAATCAAGATGACCTTACTCTGCCTATCAAATATCAAAGAAGCTGCCCCCACCCCAGGAAAGGCCGTATCACTGAGACATGCTGAGCAGTGTTTAGATATCACGGTCAGTAGTCAGTATGAAAGGAGCCAGGCACAACAGAGCCAGGGGAAAGGGAGAGAAATGGATGTGGAGGTGGGATGTGAAGTAGCTGATTGCAAAATGTTCAGTTAAAACCTAATTAAGATGGGGCAAGAGAGATGGCTCAGTGGCTGAGAGGGCCTGGGTTTGGTTCCCAAATCCCCAGATGGTGGGTAATGGGCACCTGAGGCTCCAGTTTCAGTGACTGATACCCTACTCTGCCTTTGCAGGTGCTATGCAAGCATGTGGCACACAGACATGCATGGAGACAAACACCCATCCATCATATGAAATAAACATTAATAAAATAAGACATTAAGAAATAAAGGTATCTTAAAACAATCAGTTTCAAGACTAGAGAGATAGACAGCTCATCAGCTAAGAGTGTACACTGTTCCTATAGAGGACTTGAATTGGGTTTTGAACAGCCATGTCCAGAATTTCACAATACTTCTAAATCCAGCTGCAGCGATCCTGCATCTGTGGCCTCCAAGTCACCTGTACCCATGTGTACATATCCATAGGCATACACATGTTCGCACATATATACATAATTAAAAATAGAATAAATAGGTGCTAGAGAGATGACTAAATGGTTCAGAGCACAGTCTATTCTTTGAGAAGACTCTGATTTGATGCATGTGCCCACACATGTACACACACACACACACACACACACACACACACACACACCAAGCAAAGCACCCACACAAGCACTGGACGGGAGAGAGGAGTGTGTGATCTAGGAGGGGGGAGGGGAACAGAACTAAGGTTAGAAGCAGTCTCAATTCTGAGGGACTGAGACGGAAAAGACCATGGGATGGAAAAGCATTTAAGAGATGATGCCTGGGAATGTTGCAGTGGGGTAAAAGCTTCAAGACAAAATCCAAGAGCCTTGGTGAATCTCAATGTATCAGGGACAAAGCAGGCGACACCCTGGTCACCGCGTGAGGGGAGCTGATAAGTCCACTGCAGAAGCAAAAAAATGGAAACTCTGTAAAGAATCCACAATAATGGGGACACAAGTAACAGAAAATCTAAGCTACCTGAGGGATCTAACGGGGGAGGGGTGGCATTGAGAAAGGCAGCGAGGCACCAGAGGGACAGAAAACCAAGGCAACTTAGCCTGGTCCCAGCTAACTTCTCAGGACAGCCCCTGTCCTTCCTGTGGCCCAGGGGGACTCCTGAGCCGCTGGAAACAATGGAGTGGGCAGAGCTTTAAAAGGCATGCTTAGTTTGCAAATTTCACAGAAAATCCACTTTGGGAATTATTTACCCACTCTCCATAGCACATCACGTTTCAGCAGAAGTTCACTCAAACACATGGGTACGAACAGAACCTGATTTGAAGCACAGATATGCTTTGTGAGGATACACACAGCTCGTCTGCCTCCTGCTCAGGAGCTATGTGTCCATCAGTCCCTTCCTCTTTGCAATTGAGACATGAAGGACTGCGATAGCCTGAGAAATAGTAGCTTTTATTCCTAGGTCATCTACAGAACATTATCTAGATCTAATCCAACACATTTCTATGGAGAACCAATTTTAACGATAGGCAAATATAAAACAAAAGTGTCTATGAGGGATTATTTATTAAGAGTGCCCACACGAATAAATAAAACAGAAGCGAATAAAACGGATAAATAAAACAGAAGGCTGTGGTGCATTACCAGGGTTACTTGACAGACTAGAGAAAGGCTGTGTGGGGGATGGGCACGCGGTGGTTAATGTGCTCAGGCTGCTCTGGAAGAGGACTGACTCCCTGATGCTTAGAGTACAGCAAGGTAGATATGGCTGCCAGCAGTCAATGATACCAACACCAAGAAACGACAGCAAAGCTTCTGACTGGTGTGTACAAGGCCTTGGACTCAGCCCCCAGCACAAGAAGAGAAAGCCTATGAAATGTCAGAGGTGAGCACACTGACAGTCAGTCTGATCAAACGCAATCCCCTATGAATGTGCATGATTTCTGTGCCAGCCAAAATGTTTGTATGATATTTAAAACAGGGTAGCCTTAACTTACCATAAAGGCAAAGATAACTGAACACCTGTGTCGCCTCCCAAGTGCCTGGATGCCAGTGTGAGAGCCAGACTGCCAGTGTGAGTGCCCAGATGCTGGTGTGAGTGCCCAGATGCTGGTGTGAGTGCCCAGACACTGGTGTAAGTGCCCAGATGCCAGTGTGAGTACCAGGCTGCCAATGTGAATGCCCAGATGCCTGTGTGCACTGCCAGGCCCCAGAGATGGAACCCAGGATATTTTGTACCCCCACAAGACTCTGCAACTAAGCTATGTTCCCAGCTATAATTAATAATTTTTATTAAAAGAGGGAAAGAAAGAACCTTGGATACTATCTAGAGGTTCTGAAAGTCCACTGCAGCAGAGTACACATTTAATAATCACAGGACTGGGACACACGCAGGCTCCACAGGAGACACCAGCCTCAGTTCCATAACCCCATTTCTGAAGCAGCTTTCCAGACAACCATAGGCCTGCTCTATGAGCTTTGAAGGCCTTTCTAACTGCGTGTATATTTCATTTTCAACAAGGAGAAGAAGGCTTTACATCATGATTTGCTCAAAAAAATAAAACTGGTGTGCGGTTTGTGATACAGACTGCTAAAGCAATCTTACTGATCTGTTCTTCCAGTTTTCTCACAGGATCTCAAGGCACTGAAGGAGCCGGGGACCTCATCCAGATTATACAGGTGTTGGGCCAGGAACCTCATTCAGGTTGCACAGGTGTGGGGTACTTTCTGATTCCAGAAATGTGGCCATCCTACCGTGCTGAGCCTCAGCAGTTCCTGACAGACATGCGCACTTACACATAGCTCCTCTCACTAGGAATGCACTTTCCTCTCTTGTGAGAAGCAAGGCACAGCAGCTCTCCTGCTGGTGGAGGGGGGACTCTGTAGTGAAGGAATTGTTGTGTATATGCTGAGAGAGAGACACACAGAGAGAGAGACAGAGACAGAGAGACAGAGAGAGAGACACACACACACAGAGAGAAAGACAGAGAGAGAGAGACAGAGAGAGAGACAGAGAGAGAGACAGAGAGAGAGAGAGACAGAAACAGAGACAGAGAGACAGAGAGAGAGACACACACACACAGAGAGAGAAAGACAGACAGAGAGAGAGAGAGACAGAGAGAGACAGAGAGAGACAGAGAGAGAGACAGAGAGAGAGAGTAATGCTATCAGTCACTGAACTTGGGAGGTAGAGGAAGGTGATCTCTGTGTGTCTGACCACAGCTTGAACCACACAGCATGTTAGGGCCTACATTAAAATATTTAGACATACCAGATTTTCTTTGGAGGCCAAGCCTCATGTAGCCCAGGCTAGACTTAAAACTGGCTTGGTAGCTGGGGATGACCTTGAGCTCTTGGTGATCCTGGATTCACGCTCAGCTACTAGTGGCCTTATTCTATATCATTCACTGTGGGAAGCCGCCCTAGGAGAAGCCCACTGTCTGAGCTAAGACAGGGTGTTCTAGTGTTCCCACCCTGTCTGTCACAGCCTGTGCTCATGGCTACCAGGCCCCTCCGCACCTGCGGACATCAGTATGTTCTGTATTGTCCTAAGGTGTGCAGTGTATGGACAGCCAGGAAAGAGATGGATGTGTGGTGGCTGATTCCCTGGCGTGGAGGGTAGAGACAGGGTGCTTTGTGGAACTTCTATGCAGATCTGGCCAGCTTCACAACACATCGCCAAAACAACTTCTCTCTCCTTTCTCTTAAAATATTCTACGGTACAAAAGTTAGGAAAACAAAAGTCAAGGGAGCTGCATGCTCTGTTAAGAGTCTTTCTGTGTTTTCTGCTAAACTTGCTCTATCAGATTGCCTTCCATCAGTCTTCCTGCCTTCCATACCAGATACAGTATATACTACTAAATGTCCCAGCACTCATAGCTAGAGCTTAACATGTTTGCATGGGACATTTTAACTATGCCATCAATGAGTTGACAGACTCATGCACCTAGTTCACTCCCTCCTTGGCCCCAGCCCCCGACTGCTGCTCTCCGAGAGTTTTCACTGCAGACCACGGTTGCTTACTCTAGACTTCTCGCTGCTCAGGTCACAAACTATGTTTGCTTTTGTGCCGGGATTTCCCCCCGCAGTCTAATGGTTTCGAGATTTATTTCTATTGCACACATTGTACAAGCAGCAGCTAATATGTCTATCTGTTGACCGAGAAAGATGGCTATTTCCAGATTTTGCTGTTATGAGTAAAACTGTTTTGAACATTTCGCACATTGTGTGGAGATGTATTCTCAGTTCTATAAAATGGGTGCCCAGGGGCTATCTCACTGGGCCACAGGGTTTTCTGTGTGTTGGGATAGAATGAAACTGTCAGACATGTTTGTTTGATTTTTTTTTTTAATTTTATTTTGTTTTGGAGACATGGTTTCTCTGTGTAACAGGCCTGACTGTCCTGGAACACTCTTTGTAGACCAGACTGGCCTCAAACTCATGGAAGATCCTCCTGCGTCTGCCTCCCAAGTGCTGGGATTAAAGGTGTGTGCCACCTCGCCCGGTTTGTAATACATGTTTTAAAAGTAGTTGAACCATTTTCAGCTCTCAAAGACAACAAATGAAAATAAAATATATTTGATGGTTCAGCACAGTGTAGCACAGGCCCTTAATCCTGCACATGGGGGTCTAGAGGCAGGAGGTCTTTGAGTATGAGATCAGTCAGATGTGAGTTCCAGGACAGCCAGGGCTACACAGTGAGACCCTGACTCAAAAACAGACAGACAGACAAACAAAATATAATTCACCTCTGTGAACTATGATCAGAGCTAAATTTTTCATCTTAAGCAAGCATTTTTATTTTAAAAAACATTTATGTATATGGGTATTTTGCCCGCATCTGTCTGTCTGTGCAGCATGTGTGTGCATTGCCCTTGGAGGACAGAAGAGGGTGTCAGAACTGCAGTTACAGGAGGCTAAAAGCTCCTGTATGGGTGCTGGGAACAGAGCCTGGGTCCTTTGGAAGAACAGCCAGTGGCCATGACCATGGAGCTGTCGGCCTCCCTAGCTCCAAGCGTAGGGCTTTTAGAGAAATGAAGGAGGACGTGCAGTCTTTATATCCAGCAATATGCAGATGCGCTCCGGTGTGACTTCTAAGGCCCTGAGCTTGTGCCCACTTCAGACTATTTTCTTTCATTCTGAAAAACCCAGAGCACATCACACAGAGCCAGGCTCTCAGTTACCTCCTTGGCTGCCTTACCTTAGGATGTATTTATTTTGCTTGCACTCTTTTTTTTATTCGATATATTTTTTATTTATATTTCAAATGATTTCCCCTTTCCTGGCTCCCCACTCCCTGAAAGTCCCATAAGCCCTCTTCCCTCCCCCTGTTTCCCCATCCACCCTTTCCCACTTCCCTGTTCTGGTATTGCCCTATACTGCTGCACTGAGCCTTTCCAGAACCAGGGGCCACTCCTCTGTTCTTGGACATCATTTGATGTGTGGATTATGTCTTGGGTATTCCAAGATTCTAGGCTAATATCTGCTTATCAGTGAGTGCATAAGTTAGTTTTTGGTGACTGAATTCTGGGTTGACACAAGTTTTCTTGGGACTTTGAGATATTTGCCCTTTATGGGTTCTGTCAAAAATGTCAGGCACCCTGTGTACCGAGGCTCCTCCTCTGCAATACGTGTCCTGTCTAGAGGCCTTTAACGTGTGTGCAGTGTGTGGCTGTCATGTGCATTTATCTTGGGGAGGTCCCCCAAGCTTTTAGATTCAGGACATTTATTTCCTTCTACCCAATCTGGTGAAAACGGTATCGACTCTTTCCGTATCCGTTGCTTCTGCCTGACTGTCTGATCAGCGAGCGTCTGACTCTGCCTGCCCTCTTTACTCTTCTTGTGCCACTCTCCTTCTGGTGAGTGTGCTTTCCACTGTGTACTTTCCACTGACCCATCTTCACGATTCTTTCTGTCATCTAGAATGTCGCAGTGGCCAGCCGAGCCGATGTGCGTTTTCTCAGATGTTGTATTCTTCGCATGCGAGTCCCTGCTGAGCTTGCTCGTACTTTCTGTTTTCCTGCTTTACATACACTATGGGCATATATTATATAAATATTTTAAATATTTGAACACACTTGAAACCTTAAGAGAGAGACAGAGACAGACAGACAGACAGATGGAGAGAATCCATTATGTTTGTCAGACTGACGTTAGGCTCCTGGGCCCCTACAGTGTCTGGAAGGACAAGCCACACCACCACCCTCGGCTGACTAGCTTCTACAGCCCTTTATAATTAATCCCATCGACTTGGCACCTTCGGGCTGACCTTATCTGGTGCCTTTTACCTGGGTTTGATAGCCTGGGTTTGATAGCCTGGGTTTGATAGCCTGGGTTTGAGTGTTTTTTGTTTTTTTTTCTTCTGGCTTAGGTCTCCTAAATCCTCACCAGGACCAGGAAATGCTATGGTGGCTATAAGAGGATGACAAAAGACATGGTAGGAGGCATGGTGGTGGTGATGGTGATGATTGTGGTGGCCATGTAAATGGTGATAATGATGCAGAATTTTAGAGGGGGATGTGGACCAACTGCACCAGCCTCATGCAGACTTCCTGCACATGCTCCTTTGAGGTCATCGCTGTTTTATGAGCTGGCTGAAAAAAAGTTTGTATAACTGGCCTCAGGTCTAAGAGGTCTGACTCAGCTGATTTCTAATGCAAAGACCTTGCCTTCGGCACCGGGTCTTACCGCCTTTCCTGCAAGTCCTGCTGTCTTGGGTGACCTGAGTTACTGTGTAACTATCCTGCTCATTTCTCAAAGGCTTGTGAGACACAGAGAGAAGGTTGCCAAGCCTTCCCCTGTGAACTCAATACTCCCTGGGAGGCTAAAGCTCTTGGCTGAAATGGAATGTTTTTTACATTTTAATCTACTCCCTCAAGTACTAGAAGTAAAATAACGACCCCAAACACATTCTTTCTTTCTTATACACACATAGGCACATGCAAACACACACACCACAGTCCTTTTAATGGATTTCACATTACCACTAGTACAGATTATGTAATACACACTGAAAGTGACTGCAAAAAAAAAAAAAAAAAGGAAATAGGGCTGGAGACAGTGCAGGGTGGAGGTGGTGTCCCCAGGAGTCATCTGAGTAACTTCCTGTAGCTAAAGCAGACCCAGAAGCTCTGTTTTCTCCTGGCCTGGCAAACCCACAGGTGCCGGGAGCCTCTGGTGGTCGTAATTCACCTCACTTTCATAATCATGAAGAATCATATTTCACTTTACAAGATCTTTTGTGAGTAGCACACTGAGCCTGTAAAAGGAACCCTTGCTGATGTGAAGTTTAGAATTTAGTCTCTTAACAGCAAAGATAACTGCAAAAAGGGCGGGGTGGGGTAGGAAATCAAGCTTAGCTGTGTTTTCTAGTTTCTAAGACTTGCTCTCGAGCTTGGAAGTTGCAAGAACAAGTTGAGGAAGCTCTGCTCCTGCCATCGACTGACTGACCGACCGACTGGATTCTCCTCCAGGTACAAGGCTTTGGCCTGGAGCAGGAGGGGCGTCCAAGGATGAGAACAACGGTGGCCTCCTAATCCATGCGGCAAAGGCACAGCATGTGGCGTGTGCTGACCCACTGGACATGGCTGTTAGCGTATGTCCGCTGCAGCTCTTTCCTCCGGGAGCCAGGTGGGAGATGACCCATGACTGAAAATAAGTAAATGGGAACCCCAGAACTGGAGCTCCACACAGGACCAATGTGCCTTCTCACCTGAAAACATTTCCAAAATATTAATATCAAGTGTTGATTAGTCTATAACAACCCCTCCCCCATAACAAATTTGGGGGAATAGTTTAACTATGAATGAATATTGAATACATGCAGGTAATGAAAATAAGTGGAATTATATCAAACTGAAAAGATACTATATAGCAAAGGAAACCACTGACCAAGTAAATGAGCACCCTGTGGACTAAGAGACATTTCTAAACTGTGTACTAGATCCAAGACATAGAGAGAATACAGACAGAATAGCAAAAGAAAGAGAGAAGGACAAAGAGATGGACAGATGGATAGATGAATGAATGGACAGATGGAAGGAAGGAAAAGAAGCCGGGCAAAGAACCTGAATATTTATATTTATTTTTATATGTGTTTATTGATTCCTCGAGGATTTCACGGGTGAGGGCAATGTACGTTGATCCTACCAACCGCATTTGTCTTCCTGACACAGATCCACCCCACACCATCCCAATCTTATGTCCTTTTTTTTTTTTTTGAACACCCTACCAAGTCCAATTTCTGTTGCATGCACGGGAGCATGGTCAACCCACCAGCAGTCACACTCTTGAAGAAAACTGACTCCCAGGGATGGAAAGATGCCTCTGTAACTAACAGTACTTCTTGTTTTGCCGGAGGACCTGAGTTTGGTTTCCAGTGGTAGCCAGAACTACCCAAGTGGCTCATATTGCCTGTAACTCCAGCTCTATAGCACCTAGCACCCTCTTCTCCTCCATGGGAACCCTCCCACACACGCACACATATATACACATAAATAAAAAAAAGAAAGCAAACTGACTCTCCCTATCTAAAAGCCAGTAACTATCAACAGCTTCCCACCTAGCGTGGGATTCACAAGTCCCCAATCCCTAAATATATGCATGTTTTTAAGATTTATGTATTTTATCTTATATTTGTGTGTTTATATTCGTGTATGTATTTATTATGTATGCATGTATGTATTATGTATGTTCGTATGTATGTATATATACCACATGCATGCAGGTACTTGAGCAGACTAGAAGAGAAGCATCAGATGCCCTGGATCTGAAGTCCAGAGCTACCATGTAGGTGCTGGGAATTGAACTAGGGTCCTTTTCAAAAGCAGCAAATATTCTGACCGCTGAGTGTCATCTCTCTAGCCCCTGAATACATACATAGAAGACATAAATGGTTTAAGGTATATGAAAATGCATCAAGCATCAATAACCATAAAGACATATGAAGCAAAGTGACTATGGTTGTCACCACAGACATGCTAGGAATGTATGGCGCTTTTAGCCCCCACAAGCTGGGTCATGGTGGTAGTGCACACCTTTAATGCTAGCCCTCAGGAGGCAGAGGCCGATGGATCTCTGAGCTGGAAGAGAGCCATGGACACGCTCTCCGAGAAACCCTGTCTCAAAAACCAAAACAAGACAAAAGAATGGACTCCACAAGGCTCATGTATTTGAATGTCTAGGAAGTGGGCTTTGGGGCTTCAAAGGCTCAAGCCGGGCCCAGTCAGTCTCTCTCTCTCTCTCTCTCTCTCTCTCTCTCTCTCTCTCTCTTTTTCTCTCTCTCTCTCTCTCTCTCTCCTTGCTCCCCGTGGATCCAGACGTAGAACTCTCAGCTGCCTCTGCAGCACACAGTCTACCTGTGTACTGCTGTGCTTCTCACTGTGATGACAATGAACTAAACCTCTGACACTGTAAGCAAGCCCCAACTAAGTGCTTTCTTTTATGAAAACTGCCCTGGTCATGGTCTCTTCATTACAATAGAACAATGACTATGACAACACTTGGTACCAAGGAGCAGGGCAATGCTGAGATAGGCTTGCTTGTGTGGAGAATGTGGACATGGGGACTTCACATTAGGAAAGTAGTTGAACACAGTAAGGGCTTAGAGGGCCCTGCGAGCAGTCACAGGGAAGACAGTGCCAAGGGCGATTTGAGATATGGAGCCCAGCTCATGAAATTTCAGAGGAGAAGAATATTAGTAAGTGGCTGAGAGACTGTTCTTGCGACATTTTGATGAAAGATGTGGTTGCTTTTATGCCCTTATCTGAAAAATATGCCCGAGGCTAAATTATAGAGGTTTTGGATTAACAGTGTTGGTAGAGGAGATTTCAGAGCAGCCTAGTATTGATTCTATTGCTTGGTTATTAGTGGTCGCTCTCATGCAGATCTGTAATGATAAGAGCAAGCTGAGCAAGGAAAAGTGAAAAATGTACAGTTTGAAGAGAACAGGACCATCAGGAAGTATAATGGAGTCCAGTGCTTAAGGAGATAAAACATCTAAAGGAAATCCTGAAGCTAAATGGAGTAAAGGGAGTGGTGGCCTCAGGGTGAGACCCACCCAGCTAAGCTTCCGACTTGGGGAAAAAAAATTAAAGGGAAGCTTAAACAGTGAAGGAAAACAGCAAACCCAGAAAGCAAATGAATATGCAAGGAGGCCAAGTCCCAGGCAGCCCCAGCAGGCAGAAGAGGGTGGTGGCTTCAGCCACGTGGTTCTGGTTTTAGTGTAAAGGATACAAGAAAGGGTTTGTGAACTCTCTCTCCATGGCTAAGGGAAGAAGCTGAGGCCAGGTGGGTGGCAGGGGTTTCCTTGCACAGAGAGACCCGGAGAAACCACTGTATGAAGCTGTGACTTGAACCTGGAGACCCCGAGATGCCAGAGCCGTGGGTGCCTGCCCAGGAGAGCTGACAACGGAAGTGGGACCAGAGATGGAGAAGCATGCTACCTACAGTCAAGAAAGCTGAAAAGAGTTCAGAGACCTTGTATTTTTAAGAGCCCTGTGTTCGTGGCATCTCTTCATGGTGACAATGGTTCTGCGACAAATGGCTATTATCAAAGAGACAAGCATGCCTGGCACGTGCGCAGAGCATCCAAGACGTGCTGCTTTGTGTGAAACAGATAAGATGACTTGAAGAATTAAAATTCCTTTGCTGTTTTATATGAATTGAAATGATCTCAATGCCTCAGGAGATGCCTGGATACCTGAGTCCCCATTGGCACTGTTAGCAAAAGCCCAAGAAAGATGTCTGTCAATCAATTGATTTTTCTAATGGTAGATAGGCACAGCCATGAAGTATGAAATCCCATCACCTGCACCGCAGAGATGGAGCTGAACGACATTTTGTTAGATGGAACAAAACAGCCACGAGAAGACAAGCATGCCAGGTCCTCCACTACAGCAAAACACTGTAGAATCATGTTCTCAGGACAGGCAGAAAGGAGGGGGACAGAGAAAAGCTGTAGACCACTGAGATAGCAGGAATCAGCCCCAGTGTTCCACAGTGCACAGCAGGGATAGAAATGATGATATAGGGGGTTGGAGGGACAGCTCAGTGTAAGGAGCACACGCTGCTCTTGCAGAGGCCCTACGTTGGGCTCCCAGAATACATGACAGGCAGCTCACCACTGTGTAATCCTAGCTCCAGGGGATCAGGTGTCCTCATCTCCAATGATACTGTACACCCATACAAAACCTCCCATGCAGACACACGCACATAACTAAAAATGAAATAAAAACTAAAAAAAAAAAAAAAAAGACAGTAAGCATGGAGACAGTATTACTGACGACTCTCATTTGAGCACGTACTTCCTGTACATGAACCAAACATGTCCTACCATACACCTAAATGCACATAAATACATACAAATGAGAACTGCAAAACAAACTTCAAAAGTATTTTCTTAGCATTAAAACTGAGAAAAAGAAAAATACCCACTAGGTATTTTATATATACAGGATTATATTTAAGTGCACAGAAAATGGGCTATATAGCTCCACTGTCCAACAAATGTAGAAAGCCACAGTCTATTCTAATCATAGTTGCAGTTGGATGTAGAGGAAATGGGCTGACAAGCTGGTTCAGAAATACATTACACCCACAGATAGGAGGCAAAGAGTGGGATGCCAGCACAATCTCGGCCTACAACAAAGCTGTAAGAATGGCCGTATCAGAGATGAGACTCACTACAAGCTATATGCCGTCTGCGTGAGGACAGAAGGGCATATGGGGAAGGCAGTGCGCACTGCAGGGTCTCAAGGGCTGGATCCATGGGAAGAAACTGACTTTGTTGTCTGCCGCAAACCAAGCATGGCCACAGATCTAAGTGCAGACACTGAAATGATAAAGCCGTGTGACCTTGAGAGACACATACATTTCTAGAAGCCAGCCACGAAGTGACCGCTAAATAGGACCTCATCAGCAGTTCATATGATGTCAGATAGAAACAATGAGAACGGAGAAAGGGCGTCAGAAAGCCAGCGATGTTCAGCCAAACTTAACAGGGTCGAAAGGGGGTCTTCCTCACAGAGGGACTAGAGTGAGCTGATGTGCAGGAGGACGAAACTTATGGCAAGCGGACCCACAGGGGCTACACAGAGGGCAGTCGAAAGGTGGTGGGGATGGTTTTGAAGGTATTTAGAACACCCCCCCCCCCAGAGGCAACTGAAGCTAGCAAAGCTTTTTGAACAGGTAATTTCACGGTCTGAACTAAATTTCAGAAGGGTGGGTGAAAAAAGTGTGTAAGAAATGGACAGACAGAGAAGAAACCAGAATCAGGGTGAACTTAAAAAAATAGAACGTTCAGAAACTAGAATGTTTGCATGCTCCAGTGTGACAGGAGATATATATACAAAACCACCTGGCAAAAGAAAATGCCTCTTCCCAGCAGTGCCCACTTCACTTAAATATTAGAGACAAACCCACGTTACCCTAAAGTAGGCACTGCTATTCCATAGTTACATACAGTGCACACACCAATGATAAAGCCAAGAGGAAACAGTGACCCCCAATAACCCCTAAGGACAGCGGCAGAGTCCCTTCAGAATCCTAGAGCTGCAATCCTGTGCTCTGAAGGCAGTTTCTATGAAATAACACTTAATCTCACAACAGCATACTAACTACATGTGACAGTACTCAAGCTTACCTGTCAGGCGCCTGTGTCCCCTACTCATTTTTACCTTTTAACTATTTTTTGTTGGAGTTTAAGAATCCCTTAAATTGCTTAAGACACTTCCACTCGTTACAACCGCTTCAGATAACTATCAAAAATCTATCATTTTAAACATACAAGACCTAAGAAAAGAGTGGTGTTGATGGTCAGAAGATTCAAAGAAAAGCTGTTAAAGCAGCTAGAAAATGAAACAACTCAAACGACCATCCATCCATCCATCCATCCATACAAAGTGTCAGACTGTCTCAGGGCAAACAGAAATTATTGACATAGCAAAATTCAAGTCCATGGTCGTGGGATACCTAAACTCAATCATTTCCGTATCTTGGGCCACGTTAACAGACCCCGGAGAGAACACCCCTTCTTCTCAACTTGTAGAGTTTCTTAAAGAGAATAAAAGTGAAGAAAGACAGATCCCTACTATAGAAATAAGAGAATCCAGTCACCAAAAGAGTCATGAACATGGCAGGGGCGTGGCCTCAGTGAAAGGCCAAGAGCAGGTCAGCAGCAGGCAGAGGCTGATGGCTGAGGCAGGTGCTCTGAGCCAAAGTGGGGTCCTGGGGGGCAGATCGGATGGGTAGAGAAACACGGTGCTCGGGAGAGAAACGAGGCCGGGAAGACCTTTGGAGGCATTTGTGCATTTGCATATCAGATTTCCTGACTCAAGAACATTTAATATAATGTAATTTATGGACCCTCCTGACAATTAATATTCACTCACAGGAAGGTCTCTGTGGGCACCTGAAATTAATTGTGAAGCCATTAAAAGAGACAGAAGGTTACTCTCAATGAAAAATCCTGTGGCGAAGGTATCACCTCCCCTATTAAGTATCTGAGAGTAATTGCATAAGACGAAACCCCATTGCTTCTAAAGGTGAGCAGATGAATAGGTTTCAGGTTGCCATCTTACTGTTTGGTAAAATCCCAATGTTTTCCAGAGCTCAAATGCATGAGGTAGAAGGATGTGGTGTGTTATCTCCACTGTCCCCAGTGTTTACAGAGGTTACCTTTGCTTCAGAGGATGTTATTTCAATATAAAATTAATGCAACAGAATATATAATGTACAACTAAATGTCACAGAGACAATGTTAAAAAGGATACATTAAGACAGCCAAGTTATAGGAACTATGGAGGTGTTAGTCAACAGGGGAATGGATAAAGAGAATGTGGCATTTGCAAGAAAATTGACACAAGTAGAGATTTCTATTAAGTGAATTATCACATTTCTCTCAAATGTAGCTCTTAGACTTTATACAGATACATGGTGTCATTGTGTATGTGAAATGGACATAGAAACAAAATGTCTATGAGAGGAGCAAAGGAGACCAATTGGAAGAGGTGTTGAAGAGAGGCCTGTCCCAGCACAGGGGCCCACAGAGTGCAGTCACACACCATAGGCATGAGCGACAAAACATCAAATAGAGCGCAGATCACAGGCTGAGCTTTTGATGCTGGCACGTGTGGCCGCCACTCAGAGCACTTCAAATTCTCATCAGTGCAACAGACAAAGGGTAACGGTTGCCTAAGCCATATGGCAAACTGCCATCACCTGGAGGAGATCAGCATCACTGGAGAACTCAAAGGATCAACCAAACTCATGGCCTGATAAAACAGCTATGAGAAAATTACACTTGGCTATTTATGAATTCGGAGTCAACCTTTTCCTGTGCCGGTAAGCCGGACAGCACAGGGGGCAGCGCACCACATTGAGCCTCAATGAGGATGCAGGGGAACCTATCTCAATATATGTTAGCAAGAAGTATAAAGAATACATGAAGGAGCAGAGCTGGTTCTTGCATGGGCGACTCCCTATAGTAAAGGTATCATTTTCCCATACTTAGCATCTACAGGTCTCAAACTAAAACCCAAAGAGTCTCTAGAATGTACCACATGATCTTGAAGCATACTGGCAGGTAGAGTGTAGTATAACATCTTCCAGAGGAGCAGAAGTGGAAGCTCATGGTAGCAGGTGTGAGCATGTCACACGGTAACAATACTTAACACACAGTTTCCAGATGCAGTGGAGTGACAGACACTCCAGCCCTTACAAAACATCCAAAATCCGTACAGGAAACAGAGACTCAGACAGGAACCATACCTAGAGGCACACACCTGTAATCTCAGCACCTGGGACACTGAGGCAGGGTGATCACAAGTTCCAGGGCAACCCAGGCTACAGATGTGAGTTCCAGGCCAGCCTGAGTCACAGAGTGAGACCTCATTGTCTCCAGAGAGTTAAGTTGTATATGGAAGAATCAAAACCAATTAATCCAACTGACCAAAGCCACACAAACAGAATGACACACCCTTGGCACAGCAGCCAAGGCAAAAGCTGGGAAAGCTCTGTGAGTTTGAGGCCAGCCTAGTCTACACAGCAAGCTCCAGGCCAGCAGGGTCACATAGTGAGACCTTGTCTCTGAACAAACACATACAGGGAGCTACTTTTTTTTAAATTTATGCAGCAGAGTTTTACATTCTAATATTAATGCCTCGGTTGGTGCGCGTTGAGGAAGCAAAACCCAGGCCCCAATGTTGGTGAGACTTGCACAGACAGTCTTCTTGAGAACAACTTGCCCGAGTGCTAGAAGATTCAGGAAGCTTTTCCCAGACAAGCTTGCATCGTGTAACGTAGCCCAAGGAACAGATAAAACATAATGAAGCTTTCACCAGTTCAGCTACTGTGGTACTGTCTTGCATTCTATAATTCCAAAACACCTGCAACCCCTAAATATGGAACAGTGAGAGGGGCAGGAGGGCGAAATAGTTATGAAGAAGGCTTTACATTGAGGAGAAAAAGATATGTGGAAAAGGTTAAAAAACAACCTTACAAAAGGGTTTCAGCTTTGTTTTGAACTGACACAAACAGAACTGCATATGGCTAGCCAGGTGTGTCCGAGGTGGTAACAGTATGGTGGGCAAAAGCTTGGTTACCTCTGCTCATTTCTAGGTAATTGTTCAAAACAAATATTATCTTTTAAGAAATAAAACTCTTATCAGGTCAGCATAATGCAGCAGATATTCCAGTGTCTCAGCCTTTTCCTGAAGACCCCTTGAGATGATGACCTGTCCCTGTCCTCACTCACAGTCACCTGGCATCGGCTGAGACAGCACTCACTCACTGCTGGTTGCTAAGCAGCATCTTCACATCTCAATGTACTAAACACCTGGGGGCAGGAGGAAGGGGACACCTGCATACACACGCTCACACCCAGTCCTGCCTGTGCCAGGGGCTTCTGGAGGAGCTGCACTTCTAAGAATCCCAGACTTGCCTATTAGAACTTTCAGCCTAAACAAAATGTACATGATGGTTCCCTTTGCCTATTCCTCTAAGTTCTGACACAGTGAACTCCAGGCTTATCACTTGGCAGTTTTCAACAACATACATAGGAATAAAGACATTTAGTTTATCACACATGAGGTAAACAACAGTACAAAAAAAAAAAAAAAAAAAAAACCTAAAAGATCCAGAGTGGGCTGGGAAGAACGCTCAGCATTATAATACTTATCTAGCATACACAGGGTCCTGGGGTCATTCCCTAATGTCATGTAAAGAGGAGGAGAAGCTAAGAGAGACACTGTGTTCACAGCATCCATGATACAGGAACAACCCAAGTGTCAAATTGGTCCTTCAGGGAATGACAGCAGGTCTGAGTGTTATGTTAACTGAAATAACCCACAAGGAGATCACTGTGTGACATCCCCCAGACCTGGGACCTGCAAGACAAGCCAATGGAGGCACAGAGATGGCATGGTGCCCACCAATGTAGAGATGAAGCAGAGAGGGAACACGGTCAGTCGCGGGGAATGAACAAATCCTGAGTTCTTGGTTGCAACAGGAAACTATGGTCAAGGCTGTCATGGTGTAGAGCTAAGGTTTGCTGAGAAAGTCCATCTCAAATGTTCTTACCAAAAGGAAGAAAAGAATGAGTGAGCACTACTATGTGTCAGATACAGAAGCAGAGCTGTGAGCCAAAATTTCAGAGAGGTGCCAAGAATCTAACTGTACATGTTCAAGAACATGGAAGCTATTCTAAAACTCCAGAGTCACAGTCTCGAGCGACATCAAGCAGGAGTCTGGACCTGTAGTCAGAGGCATCAGAATGAGTTCAAACCAGAAGAGGACCACTAAAGTTGTTACAATCATCAACATCTCCAACTCGGAGGGGAACTGAATGGTGGGGTTCACCTTGGAAGAGAATACGGTGTCCAAGCAGTGTCGCTCAGTGAGAGGCCAATTTCTATTCCCAGTGGAGGGGAAATGGAGGATGGAGGGAGAGCTCCACAAGCATCATGGCAGCTAAAGGCATTGCATCCTCCCACAGGGGGCAGAAGGAAATGTGTTTAAAGCTAGCCTTGTAAGGGACTGTCTTCTGCAGATAGGCCGGGCTGTGGGCTTCCCAGTGGGCAGGTCTGCACCTACTACAGCAGTGGACACGCCAAGGACCAGGACAGTGGCAGGTGCTGTGCAGGTGGTCAGAGAGTTGGGGAGAGGGACCAAGCACTGGTGTCACCCGGGGCCCCCTCTGCTCTCATTTCAATCATTTCTTAAGAACACACTGCATATAGTTCACACACTATAATCCCAGGTACTAGATAAGCCCAGGGACAGAAAAACCACAGCACCGATGGGATGTTTTGCACCACAGTGAGTGTCTCCACCCTCCCAAAGCTAGGCTGGTGCAGACACCTTACAGGTGAGAAAGAACAGGTAAGTGAAGGTCTTGACGTATTTATAGGCAGTTGTCCGACCCTTCAGCACCTGGCCAGCTCTTCTTGATGCCACTGGTACATTTGTCTGTGCAAGCCCCGTTGTCCACTGCGAGTTGAGGCGCATGCCTTTCTGTAGCCTGGCTCTCAGGTGGATAGGGCAGGAGAAGAGTCCATTGTGGTCTACACAGAGCTCTAGCCCAAGTGAGACCGGTCTCAAAATAAACAAGGAATAAATATAATAAGTAAAGCCATCTGGGCTTCCGGAACTGACAATGCGTGGGGGCAGATGAAAGCACTGACAAAGTGTCCAAACATCTTCCTATGAGAGCAAATGGCTGACCATGCACAGCGGCGAGTGCCTCTTTAAACCCGGCCCTCTCACATTTCCTTTAAACAAAAAAGAAATGAAATGAAATACGGTCTTCAAGTGCTCCAGCCTACTTCAAAGTTTTCAGAAATGATATTTGCTGGGGTTAAAAAATATCTACTTTTCCTTCCTTTCAAAAAAATTTGTTTTGAAATTTGTTTATTGGTGTGTGTATGTGTGTGTGTGTATGTATGTATGTGTGAGTGAGTGAGAGAGAGAGAGAGAGAGAGAGAGAGACAGAGAGAGAGAGAGAATCACAGGTCAGAGGATAACTTGGCCGGGGACAACCCCAGGTGTCAAGCTTGGCTGTTCCCTCCTGAGCTGCCTCAGTGACAGCTCTCCTCCCACTTGGTACAGGGTCTCACTGTGCTGTCCAGGACAGTCTCCTGCTTCTAGCTGGACTGATCTTCCTGCTCCATCTTGCCAAGGAGCTGGGACTACAGGCTCTCTGCATGTCCAGTATTTTCAAATGATGTTTTAAAACCCCTAGTTCTCTTTTGCAGTGTGGCCCGATGATGCCCCAGAAAGCTGAAGTTGCTGGGTTGCTTAAATGATGTAACTGTAATAATGCCCCACTGTAAATGTCCAAGAAGCAAATATAACTGAACATATGAACCAACTTATAAACTTATCCTTCCCCCGCTTTGACCCTTTTCTATCATGTCTACTAATATGATAAAAGCCATAATTTATAAAACTGATTCATGGAAGGCAGCCATAATTTATAAAACTGATTCATGGAATTCCAGACACTACACCAGTGCTTTACGTATGTTATACATGACCCCACACAACTGTGGGGCTATAAAGCAGGAGAGTGAAGATTAGCCACCATGCCCCAAACAGAACAGAAGAAAGGAAGGTAGCCCCACAGCCAGGAAGTGCAGCTACCACTCAGGGCCAGGTGCACCTGAAACTCAAGCTCACCCTCTGCCCAAGAATAGACAGGAAGGCTTTCTCACTGTGCCAACCATGCTGGATATCAACTTTCAAAGAAAGTCACAGTCAACACCGCAAGTACAGTCTTCACTGTGACATTTGGCTCTCCCTGCAAACTTATCAGGCTTCTCTCAAAGAACAAAGAAACAAAATGAAGGAGGGACAGTCATAATGCTAGATCACAGACAAAGCTCGTGTGAGCTAGTGTGTCACCAGATACAGTTCTCTGCTAGTTTGCCTGTGAGATTCATGGCACACTTGAAGGGACTTAGAACGATTCACCTGAGCAGGCTGCTTGCTCCTGACAAGACCTTCTCTCTCTGTACAAACTCAAGGACTATGCAATAGACATTCAATACCTGTCCGGGCATGACAGTCTCAATGACTATGAACTCCCGAAGATGTTAAGGCACCCCAGACGCTTCCTGCACAGACAAAGGGGCTCTGCATTTCTGAAAATGGAGTTTGGTTTACAAGTGAGTTTCATACCTCCCGATCCTTGAGCTTCATGGCGAGCACCAGCTGATGCCTGTGGTTTGTGAGGGCCTCTCTGTAATTCCCCTTGGAAAAGAATGCAGAGCCTAGATTCCCGTGAGCTCGGCATTCTCCTGTCTGGTCACCTGGTTTGGATTTAAGGAGAAAAATTCTGTAAGTTACAGCATTATTTATAACATATATGGTTCTCTTAAAAGCCACAAACTTACTAGCTAGAATTGAAAGTACTTTCTTTTAGACTCTATAAAGGGAGATAAGATCCTAGAACCTAACTCTGGGGACAAATGTTATTGCTGTAACACACACGTGCATGGGGGTGGAGGGGTCTTGGACAGGAGGGTGCAGGCTGCAACACCAACCAGCTGCTGCTGGGAGTCTCCTCCTCACTTTGCAGGTGACCTTTGAATCTGAGCAATTATCAGCCTGCTGGTTCAGCCATTTGACTCCGAGCCTCCTCTCATACATCACTTCTCTATGAGTATCTGATGGCAGATCCTCACAGCCCTCCTTCCTGTAACCTGAAAGTCCCTGGATAATCAGTACAATGGCAGCCATAGTCACAGCCGTGCCTCCTCTTCTCCCCTGCATAGAGGCAGGAAGCTCACAGAATAAAGGCTGGCCTGGGCTACATACTGAGTCCTTGCTTCTAAAACACCAAGAAACAAAGTCCCAAGCCCCCAGCTAGTGGGTAGCAAAGACATCACACCATCCTCTGGCTCCACAATGCAGGTTCTGAAGCTCAACACTATGCTGTGCCCACCCCTCACCCTGCTTCTCCTTTGTTTCCTTTGAGACAGACTCTCACTGTACATCTCCAGCTGGCCTGGAACTCACAGAGATCCGCCTGCTACGGTCTCTCAGAGTGGTCTACCACACCCAGCCTGTGCTGTACTCTTTGACAAACCTTGGTGGATTCTCATAGAGGTGAAAATTAAAATGAAGTTGGGTCACCCACAGAACCAGCAATTGGGGTCTTAAAACTGTGAGTCGGAAAACCCCTACTTAGGTTATGAAAATGCTGACCACATTGCAAGGCCTCCTTTACCCTTGGACCCTCATTGTATGAAAATCCTCAAGACCTGAGGCCCTAAAGTTAAATGTTCTGTTGCGTGACTCAGGACACGCAGCTGGCGTGCAGGCAGGACGCATACCTAAGGTCTTGGCTACGTCCAGGTCTTGCTGCATGTATCCAGTACTCTTCTCTGTGTTGCCAAGAGACCAGTGTGCACTGCTCAGGGCGGAGAAGACAGAGCCTCTCAGTTTGAGGCTGCAAGTGCCAATCTTCAAAGCAGCTTCCAGGACCACCACCGAGGCGCCGTGGTGGCCGGCTGTCAGGAGCTCCTGCCCAACCACAGACACGACCACAAAGGGGCTCTTGTCCAGCTTCATCTTCTGAAGCTGCTGGTACGTGGGCTCCAGGGTGTCTGAAGAGAAAGAAAACGGGACAATGAAGACCAGTAGGTACAGCGGACTTTCCGTTACACGCTAGAAACACGTCTGTGGCCTGGTTCACGCACAAGCTCTCCTCCCTGGAACCTCGCACCACATGGTGGCCCCACACACTGTTCACCCACCCAGTGGTTCCTTCCCCTGTGGGCATGGCTCCTTCCCCTGTGGGTGTGGCTCCTTCCCCTGTGGATGTGGCCACACTCATCCTGTCTTTGGCTTTCAGCTCACAATGCAACAACACATCTCCTGACGGGTCCTGGTCTATACTGCTCCTCCTCAGAGCCACCCTCCCCCCTCCAGCTGATACTCTGGTTTAGATACTGCTGTGTCTAAAATCACATCTTCATTTATGGCTTATATTGTACAGTTTAGTTATCAGTTATACAACTGTCCCATGTTTGCTCAGTAGAAATATTTTCCAGATAAGTCTATTGCCTACTGTGAATGAGAGTCCCTCGAGAGCAGCTGCACCTCGGAGATTGATTGGCTCATTAAAATTGTGGTCAGCACGGGTGTTGGGACACTGAAGTCCAGAGCCTCATTACAATCTATCTTGGACCATCTTTAGCCCTAGTAAGCAGCCATTCTCTTTTGGAATGTACAGTAAAACTGTAGATTTTTCACCAACCAAAGAGCTGAGGGTGGTGTTACGCAGCATCTTTGGCCGCTGACAGGGTTCTCCCACCCCTACTGCTATTACCTGCCTTCTCGAAGCAGTTGCCAGTGAATTCACAAATTCATGTCTTGATTCATGACTTTTCTTTGTTTTGTTACCATAAAAAAGTTTATGAAATTGCTACCTCGTTGGAACACAGAATTTGGGGTAAGCTAAATCTGTGTTTCTAGGCCACTCTCGCGCATATTTGGCTCCCAAATAAACTCTCTTATCCCCTTTGAGGTGAGAGATGTGGTGGTTTTTTGTTTGTTTGTTTGTTTTTATTGATTTATTTATTTTTGGTCTATGGTGCTTTATTCTAAGTAGCTAAGTGGTATGCTGCAGACCTGTGATAAAATCCCACCCTGTGTCTCACTGGTGACTGAGGCTCACGCATGCCTATCATCCAAAGCAAAGGAGCAATGAGGCCTGCTCATAGTTTCTCCAAGAAGATGCAGTAAAGGCATATCCACAAAATGCCAACCATTCTCATGGCTACTTCTGACACTAGTACACACACACACACACACACACACCAAAACACCAGCAAGCCAAGCCAGAAGGAAACCATCTCCTGCACCATCGTGAGCTATCAGGTGGTAAAATGAATGTTTATCCCATTTCACCTTCCAGTGGCCACAGTCAGGGATATAGGTCAGAGGCCATGTGGGGTTAGTTCCATTTGGGGGGCTTGAAGGATACAAGCTCCCATCCCGCCCTTCTGTATTTTCTTTAGAGATAATAAGAGTTCTGACTATGCCTCTCATGGTCCTGAAGCCTTCTTCATGTTAGTGGATAATCCACACATCAAGCCTGCAGCAATGCTGGTCTCTTTAAACCTCACCTCCTGGCCAAAGGCCACAATTTATGGCTTTTCAGTTCTCTGCTAAAGAGCTCTCTTGCCTGAGTCAACATCACCAGGGAAACCCCGAAGCTCACTGGTGCCGAAAGCATTTTCCCTTCAATCAGATCAGTAAACAGAGAACAAAGAACATTTTTACTCCTGTCAAGATGCAAGCAGCAGCGTGCTAGCAAGCAGCAGCTGGCAATAGGGTTAAACACAAGCAGCAGAGGGCAGGAACTGCTACATAGAAGAGGGGCAGACCCCAGAATGCTGAGAGCACAGAAGAGGGGCGTACCCCAGAATGCCGAGAGCAGGATCCCTCGCCCTGCTGCCGGCCGGCAGACAGTGGTGTTCAAAGCAGCAACTCACCTCCAATGAGCAAACCAGACACCAGCAGTACCATCATTTTCAAACAAAGATTGGGCATTTATCTGATTTAGCTAAGGTTAATCAGACAAGGTCAGAGGCAAAGACAGAGCCCAGTGCGGGACTCCAGGCTACTTGGCCAGAACAGGAAGATTTGGTTGCAATTTACAGAGACCTAGGTGGTTTTTAAGTAGAAACCCACTGAGTTATGCAGTGGAACATGGAGATGCAGCCTCCAGGCCACAGAATAGCCCTGCCACTGACCACAATTCTCAGAAAAGGATGTTGCCACCACCACAATAAATTCTATGTGACCTCTCTCTTCACTAGATCTGTAGTTTCTGATTCAAAGTTTGGGTCTCAGCTGCAAAGGTGAGGGGGAACACTGGGATCGGATGCTTCTTCGGCTTTTATACAGGTATTCCTGACAGACGGGGAAGGTGCTCAGATGCCTGTCCTGAAATGACAGGTGCAGGCATAGGCCCAGACTTTAGAACAAGACAGTCTTTCCCACAGCAACTGTGCAGCCACTGGAACAGCAGCAGACCAAGATGAGAAGTTTCTGTCTAGAAACTCCCAAGAAGGAAAAAAAAATCTTTACTTGGGCAGGTTTGGGGGCAGCTGGGAATGAAATTGGGAAAATTATAAGAAAAAAGGAAGTCCCCATTCAATGTGGACAGAAAGAAAATATAAGTACATTAAACACGAAGCGCCACAGCAAAGACTGATGCGAGGTGACTTGAGAGCCATGCTACCCAGGGTGCTCCAGCTTCAGGGGACAGAGCCTGACTTGGTAAAGGACAGCTTTTAAACTCTCCACTGCTTTCATTCTGAGTGGGAGGCGCCTTAAGGGAAAGGACTGTCTTACTCAGGGAGCCAGCATGAGACAGACACAAGGGCGAGAGATTTCCAACAGGCTGGTTTGAGCTGACCAGGCAGGCATTCTATGTAGCAGCGGAAGCCGATGTGTCTTAGAGGGAAAGACAGTGAGCGATGGCTGAAAGAACATGTCTGTCCTTCAAAGCTAACCTCACACAGCCAAGTGCAAGGACCATCGGTGGCTGTGGCCATGGTTACGCACACGTGTATACGTGCACATGTGCATGGTAATGTGTGCACACAGACACCTATGTACATCTGTACATCTCTGCCTATATCTAAAGATACAGAGCATTCACTTCACTGTATGCAATTTCCTTTTTAAACATTCTCTGCTTATGCTGAGATTATATCTCTTAGTTCACTAGCTAGAATCTCTAGTCAGCAGTTGGGCTGAGAGGGGAGGGAGGAGCTTGAGTTAGGGTTTTCTATGTTGCCCAGGCTGGTCTCAAATTCCTGGCTGTGAGCCATTTTCCCATCTTAACCTCCCAAGTAGCCAGGACCACAAGACCATGCCACTGTATCCAGCCAACTATATTTCTTTTGATGAAAGAGATTGTAAGACACTTTAAAAAAAATCTAAAGATAATCTCTGAGACTCTTTCCAAGTCTGTTCTCTAATTCCTGTTCTAAGATAAACTTGTGCTATCATCAGAGGGACTAATTTTGTGATTTTTAGCAGATTAGACAGAACAGAATTTTGGCAGCCTGTAGCTATTCAGATGTTTTTCTTTCTAGAATTTATGCATAATACATGAAATAACCAGCGTCAAACCATTTCCATAGGAATATAAAGGCCCTTTGCAACACTGACAGAGCCCCCGCTGTAGGTTTTTGAAATGTAAAGTCCTTGGGATTTAAGAAGAATAAAGTTGCATTTCCTGACACTCCAGGAGCTTGTGAGAATGTAGCAGAGGCTGATAGTAGAAGGTCCTTTGCCCTCTGCTAAGAGGCGTGACACACTTGCCAGCTCTGAGATGAGCAGCTCTCCACACTCAAACACTTCTGAACTGGGGACTCACCAGTCACTTGATCTACACAGCCTAATATCCACAGGTAAGTTGAGTAAGAAGGAGGGAGCATCTGATGCATCGGGATCTAGCCCTATCTAGAAGTGGATGGTGCAGCTCCCAGCCAGAGTTCTGAGAACTGTCAATGTACCAGAAACCCTGAGGCCAGCACTTCACAGAGGAAATGGCATACTGGAAATCATAGTGTTGTCTGGGAAGCCGGGTTTCTGATGCTGAGACCGGAGCGTGACTTCCAGTGAGGGTACATGAAAGAAGGGGAGCCTGGATACTGTGTGAGCACCAGGGAAGGAGGAGTCCCATTTGCAGAGGAGAAGGCTTCTGCGGGGCCTGCCTCACTCCTATGGCTCCTGGAGCATTATGGGATGGACGTCATCCTTCCCCCTCACAGAAAGGCTGGGCAGAGAGAGCAATGCCACCTCAGTGTCAGCAAGCTAGCAAACAGCATCACTGGGACTAAATTTCTTTCTTCTGAGAAGAAAGTCCATGTTTATCACATAACATTTACAAAGCAGGGCTCTTGTGAAAAGTGACTGGACCTCAAAGAGCCCCTGAGGGAGGGCGTTCACAGAGGGCAGACACAAACACAGAACGAAGGGGAGGCCTTCGAACTGAGAAAGACCTAAGCAGTTGTCAGCCACTTTTGATGGGCACTTGATAAAGCAGTCTCCATGGATCCATCCAGAGTTGATAGAATCATAACCGGTGATATGCAGCTCACAAAGATGACCATCTTTAGATGGGTGAACTTGTAGAAGAGAAGAGAGAGACACACAGGACTCCTTGGCAGTCCTTAGAGAATGGCTGTTGGTGACCTCAGCCTCGTTCTGCAATTGTCTTACTGAGCCCACAGCAGGCACAAGCCCTTCAACAGCCAAATCCTTTAAACATCTACACAACACTGAAAGGCTGGCTCAGGAAAAATGCAAAACAGCCAGGATGACAAAAGATCAAAGGAATCCTCTCAATTCATATTTCCCTTTAGTTCTATATTTGGTTAATGGTTTAAGAGATTGTGATAAAACCATAGAGAGATACATGTATTGTGATATACCCATAGAGAAATACATATATTGTGATGTAACCATAGAGAGGAGACACATGTATTGTGACATGGCCATATTCACAAGAAAGTTTACTCATAGTTGGTTTGTGTGCATGGGTGAAAGCATAAAAAATAGTTCAAATTACCAGATGGTTCAGTAAGGAGAGCACAATAATAAAAGTCAGATTAGTTTTAATGCAGATAGGGACAGTATATTTATATAGGAACAAAAGTGTATTAACATAGGCTGGTCCTGTCTTTAAAAAGGAACTCTTTCTCTTTGCAGTACTGAGATTGAACTCAGGACTCAGTAAGCGTTAGGCAAGTGTGTTCTAGTGCTGAGCCATAGTCCCAGCCCTAAGATGAAATCTTGCCTTAAAAAAGGAAAACAAAACAAACAAACAAAAAGAACAAACTGGAGCTGAAGGGAACAAACTGGCTCAGTGGTTACAAGCATTTGCTGCTGCTCTTCCAGAGGACACAGGGTCAATTCTCAAGATCTACATGGCAGCTGACAATTATCTATAACTGCAGTTCCAGAAGACCCAATACCCAACCTCCAGCCTCCAAGGACACTGCATACATGTGATACACAGACATACATGCATACAAACAAAAGACCCATAAAAATGAAAACAAAATTGTATACATTCTTTCATGTCATGTTTGCTTATACAAGCACCTGAGCTAGGGGGGTTTCAGGTTTTTTTTTTCCTGTTGTATGTCAGAATTACAAAACAAGCTGGACCCAGCCCACACTTGGGAGGTGCGAGGATTGGGATTTTTAAGACCAGCCTTAGCTACCCTGTGGGCTGGGATGCATGATACCCTGATTCAACAAACAAACAAAATAATTAAGACAACAACAAGAGGACGCAACAGATTAGATCTGCTTGCAAAGGGTCCAAACCACAGCGTCGTACCTCAGTGTCAGACGTTTAGAGAAATGCGGGACGATGACACCGTCTGTAAAACACAGGGAGCAAATAGTGACGGGGTTCTGAGAGTCGCTGCCTCACGCCACAGAGCAGGGCTTCTGGGATGCAGTAGGGTGCGCATGCGCAGGACCACACCTTACACAGCTACGGGCCAAAGGATGGATGCTCAGAGGAGGCCCACCGCAGCCAGTGATGCTAGAGCAAGCAGGGCTCATGAAGTCTGAGGGAGGATGAAAACATGGAAGGGCTCCAGGAACCTGTAAGAAGCAGGCTTTTCTCCAGTGTCACTCACTGCACGATGGTAAGGGGGGACCCTGCGGGTGACAGCTGCTCTGATGCCACAGGGAAGTTTTTTTTTTAAAAAAAAAAAAAAAAAAAACCATTTTCTCAACAAATTGTTTCAAAGCCAAACAGGTGCCATTCTGCGGATATCAACACATTTGGTGTAGTATCCTAAGGCAGCCGCCAGGCTGCCTCAGGATGAACCGGTGTTGTCTTCATGGACTAAATAAAGGTGTTCTGTGTACATTCTTTAAAAGGCGTTGCCAATCCTTAGAGAAGTTCCATGAATATCCTTCATGGAGAGGAAAGGAAAAATGAAGGAAAATAAGAAAAAGAAGAAGAAAGGAGGAGGAGGAGGAGGAGGAGGAGGAGGAGGAGGAGGAGGAGGAGGAGGAGGAAGAGGAAGAGGAAGAGGAAGAGGAAGAGGAAGAGGAAGAGGAAGAGGAAGAGGAAGAGGAAGAGGAAGAGGAAGAAGAAGAAGAAGAAGAAGAAGAAGAAGAAGAAGAAGAAGAAGAAGAAGAAGAAGAAGAAGAAGAAGAAGAAGAAGACGAAGACGACGACGACGGCGGCGGCAGGTGCTGGCTTGTTCACCATGTTCACCTAAAAGTCCTGGAGCTCCAAGTGCATTGCTGATGCAAAGATGTGACTTAGTGTGACTTACAAAACTGCTTGAAGAGAAGTTTCTTACCTCTTTTCCCTAAAGACATGAAATGCCCAACGCTCAGGAGAACACCTTCTGTAGAGAGATAACCGCTTAGAGACAGGAGCACTGTCTAGGTCATCAGTTTTATTTGGCACATGCTTAGAGCCATGTACAATAATAGGCAGAAAATTAAAGCGCCTAATGCCACAAACATGTAAAACTGGCCAAAAAGATACTGTCATCAAGGCTTTTAGGTTCATTATCTAGAATAGTCGATTAAAACTCGGACCATTTATATGGCAAAGACAGAGTTTGGCTTGATATAAGCTATGGGCATAAGGTGTCTGTCTACAGGCCACAGATCTGCCATCATGACAGGTGACAGCTGCTGTGTGTGTTTCATCAAAAACTTCCCAAGTGCTCATTCCTCAAAGCTCAGTGACTGCTACGCTGTTGTCCAGTTCTCTTCAGATCCTGAGTGTGGCCTGCTAGGACCGCAGAATAAAAGAGAATAAAACCACTGCACTGCAGTGAAGACCGTTGGCTCAGGGCCGGAGAATCCCCCCAGCCTCACCCGGGACCACCTCAGTGTGTTCTCTGTTTTCTCAGAAGATCGACCAGAATAAAGCAACAGAGAAAAGCGTCCACTTCACTTTTCCTCTCCTTTGAGGGCAACACACAGCCTCTTTGTGTTCCTCTAAAGATGTGAGATGGTGCCCACGCCTACACACACACACACACACACACATACACACACTAGCTTTAAGAAATACAAGGAAGAGCAACGCAGATATGGTAGCTCACACCTATAATCCCACCAGTCAGGAAACTGAGACAGGAGGACTGCTGCAAGTTCCAGGCCAGCCTGGACTACACCGTAAGTTCATGGTAACCTTGGCTACAGTATAAGATTCTGTCAGGAAGAAAGAAGGGAACATGTAGCTGAGAATTCCTGAAGGAAGCTGGGATGCTACAAGGTTGAGAGGCCAGTCACAACTTCTCTCAGGTTACATTTAGCCCCATAAGGAACCACTCCCTGACCACTTCTGTGCCTCAGTTGACGTCCTGATAAACAGATTAAAAAACCTCTAGGATGTACTAATTTAACAAAATCCCACAGTCCACCAATGGACCAGCTAAAGAAGTTATTGGGCAGCCTCTAAGACCATAGCTAAGGATCTCACATCCTGCCGCAACCTACCTCTCTGGTACTTCTACCAAGGTGATAATTGACTATAATTTTTCATTTATAATGCTCTTTGTTCTCTTACTATAAAACTCCATAGAACTCCATCCACACTGGGAAATGTGGAAGGGGGTAATCTAAACTGTGTGTTCCGGAGGCAATGGCTACTCATATTTGGCTCCAGAATAAACTATCTCTTAATCCCATTGAACTGACTTCTGTGTTTTGCATGGAAGGGAGGACAAAGGAAGGGAAGAAAAGGGCGTAGAGAAGAAGAGAGAGAGGAGGGAGGGAAAGAGGGAGGAAGGCCTAGCTTAATGTCTTCTCTTATTCTTTGTAAAGGCCATATTTATTCATACAAGAAATTCGGCTTATTGTTAGAGGTATTGTGGATTAGAATCTTAAAACTAATTTTACAGTGGGAATGATTTAAATAATCCTAAAGTACAAAGGCATGAGCTCATCTGCCCTCGTTAGACTTTTGTCACCAGCCCGCAGACCCCAGCAGGTCTCTGATCCTGGAAGGCTGTGTGGCTGCTTCTTTCCAGTCACACCTGAAGACCCACACCCCACCTACCTCTCATGGGGGACTTCATGGCAGCTTCCACCATCCCCACCAGGAGCTGGAGACTTTTGGGGTCCTGAGCCAGCCCTGATGCAAAGGCTGCCAGGGCGTCCGCGTGACGTCCAAGGTACTGGAGGGCAACACCCTGTCGGAAGTATGCCTGGAAACACAGGGAAAAGAACAAAGGTTCCTATTTATTACACTGCCATCCAGAGTGCCCACGGGGATTCTTTATCAGGACTATGAATGAGATGCCTGTGGCTCAAAATCAGGACGAAGGGTTGGGAACTAAGAACTCATTTCTTTTACACATCATAAATTGTATTTCTTTCAAGAAATCACATTTAGATTTTTCTTTCATTTCTCAGACACACTGATTCTGTTCTATTCATTGGCATTGATCCTCATATTGCTTCTAAATGATGTAAAACACATTCTTGAGCCGGAGGAATAGCTCGGGTGGCACAGTGCTCACCCACCATGCACCACAAAAAGCCAATGGAGTAACCCACAAAGCATGCGACCATAGGTAAAGGGAGTAAAAGAAATACTCACTTTACCTATGGTTACATGCTTTGTGGGGTTTTAAACATGGTTTAGAACAGCTACCTAAAATACATGCGCTTTGTTTCAAAACAACCAGGATTATTGTCCTTTGTATCCTTTAAGGGGTTAGGTTTTTTTGTTTGTTTGGTTGGTTGGTTTTTGGTTTTTGGTTTTTTTTCCGAGACAGGGTTTCTCTGTATAGCCCTGGCTATCCTGGAACTCACTCTGTAGATCAGGCTGGCCTCCAACTCAAAAATCTGCCTGCTTCTGCCTCCCAAGTGCTGGAATTAAAGGCGTGTTTCACCACTGCCTGGCAAGGGGTTAGTTTAAAACTGGTAAAAACAATGTGGACACAGTTGACCAGATGACTGTCAGCTAACTGAAGAAATTATCAGAGAACTGGGAAATGTCTAACTATAGAGATCTCTTTAGATTCTGTTTGTGTATGTGCTCTGGCTTGTATGTGTGTATAGGGGTGCACATGCATGTGTGCATCAGCCTCAGGTGCTGTTCCTCAGGAAACATCTATGGTGTTTCCTGGGATCTTCAGTTTCATGATCACGCATGACTAGTTGTGGGCCCCTGCCACAGCTGAGACCACAGCCAGGGCCATCACACCCTCTTCGTTACATGGGCCCACTTCTTCATGTGGATTCTTTTCTTGTGGATGAAGGCTCTGGAGCATTCCAGGTAAACAGTTTGCCAAGTTATTTCCCTATACCCTAAACTCAGAACTTAAACCATAATGTGAAGTCAGTTTTGTGAAGTACAGTTTGCTTTTCAGGTACATGGAGAACAATCCCCTAAAAAAAAAAAAATGAACCGTCTCTGCAGCCCACAGAAAATACATGAAGGCAAAACACCCATGCATATAAGATAACATAAATCTATTTTTAAATAATATTATTAATGTGCTCAGCTTTTGTGCATCTGTCTCTAGATAAGTGGCTTCTTATTTTCTCTACTCTTACAACAGGGATTATCTTGGTTCAGTTAAAGACACTTAGCCATTTTTATAAATGATATTCATGAGATCTAAATAAAGTTTCAGACTCTCAAACTACTGCTGAAAATATAACTAACATTTTCTTCTTTCCTTTTTTTAAAAATTTTATTCTATATACTTTTTATTTACATTTCAAATGATTTCCCCTTTTCTGATTCCCTACTCCCTGAAAGTCACAGAAGCCCCCTTCCCTCCCTCTGTTCTCCCACCTATCCCTTCCCACTTCCCTGTTCTGGCTTTGTCTTATACTGCTACACTGGGTCTTTCCAGAACTAGGGGCCACTCCTCCGTTCTTCTTGTACCTCATTTGAAGTATGGATTATGTTTTACATATTCCAGTTTTCCAAGCTAATATCCACTTATTAGTGAGTGCATACCATGATTGATCTTTTGAGACTGGGTTACCTCACATAGTATGATGTTCTCCAGCTCCATCCATTTGTCTAAGAATTTCATGAATTCATTGTTTCTAATGGCTGAATAGTACTCCATTGTGTAGATATACCACATTTTATGCATCCACTCTTCTGTTGAGGGATACCTGGGTTCTTTCCAGCTTCTGGCTATTATAAATAGGGCTGCTATGAACATAGTGGAATATGTATCCTTATTACATGTTGGGGAATCCTCTGGGTATATGCCCAGGAGTGGTATAGCAGGATCTTCTGGAAGTGAGGTGCCCAGCTTTCTGAGGAACCGCCAGACTGATTTCCAGAGTGGTTGTACCAATTTGCAACCCCACCAGCAGTGGAGGAATGTTCCTCTTTCTCCATATCCTCGCCAACATCTGCTGTCTCCTGAGTTTTTAATCTTAGCCATTCTGACTGGTATAAGGTGAAATCTCAGGGTTGTTTTGATTTGCATTTCCCTGGTGACTAGTGAAGTTGAGCATTTTTTTAAGATGTTTCTCCACCATCCGAAGTTCTTCAGGTGAGAATTCTTTGTTTAACTCTGTACCCCATTTTTAATAGGGTTATCTGGTTTTCTGGGGTCTAACTTCTTGAGTTCTTTGTATATATTGGATATTAGCCCTCTATTTGATGTAGTGTTGGTGAAGATCTTTTCCCAATTTGTTGGTTGCCAATTTGTCCTTTTGATGGTGTCCTTTGCTTTACAGAAACTTTGTAATTTTATGAGGTCCCGTTTGTCAATTCTTGATCTTAGAGCATAAGCTATTGGTGTTCTGTTCAGGAACTTTCCCCCTGTACCGATGCCCTCAAGGGTTTTCCCCAGTTTCTTTTCTATTAGCTTCAGAGTGTCTGGCTTTATATGGAGGTCCTTGATCCATTTGGAGTTGAGCTTAGTACGAGGAGACAAGGATGGATCAATTCGCATACTTCTGCATGCTGACCTCCAGTTGAACCAGCACCATTTGTTGAAAAGGCTATCTTTTTTCCATTGGATGTTTTCAGCCCCTTTGTCCAGGATCAAGTGGCCATAGGTGTGTGGGTTCATTTCTAGATCTTCAATCCTGTTCCATTGATCTGCCTGCCTGTCACTGTACCAATACCATGCAGTTTTTAACACTATTGCTCAGTAATATTGCTTGAGGTCAGGGATACTGATTCCCCCAGAATTTCTTTTGTTGTTGAGAATAGTTTTAGCTATCCTGGGTTTTTTTGTTATTCCAGATGAATTTGAGAATTGCTCTTTCTAACTCTATGAAGAATTGAGTTGGGATTTTGATGGGTATTGCGTTGAATCTGTATATTGCTTTTGGCAAAATGGCCATTTTAACTATATTAATCCTGCTGATCCATGAGCATGGGAGGTTTTTCCATTTTTTGAGGTCTTCCTCTATTTCCTTCTTCAGAGTCTTGAAGTTCTTGTTATATAGATCTTTCACATGTTTGGTAAGAGTCACCCCAAGGTACTTTATACTGTTTGTGGCTATTGTGAAGGGGGTCATTTCCCTAATTTATTTCTCAGCCTGCTTATCCTTTGAGTATAGGAAGGCTACTGATTTGCTTGAGTTGATTTTATAACCTGCCACTTTGCTGAAGTTGTTTATCAGCTGTAGGAGTTCTCTAGTGGAGTTTTTTGGGTCACTTAGGTAGACTATCATATCATCTGCAAATAATGATAGTTTGACTTCTTCCTTTCCAATTTGTATCCCTTCGGCCTCCTTATGTTGTCTAATTGCCCAAGCTAGTACCTCAAGTACAATATTGAAAAGATAAGGAGAAAGTGGGCAGCCCTGTCTAGTCTCTGATTTTAGTGGGATTGCTTCAAGTTTCTCTCCATTTAGTTTGATGTTGGCTACCACGGTTTGCTGTATATTGCTTTAACGATGTTTAGGTATGGGCCTTGAATTCCTGTTCTTTCCAAGACTTTAAGCATGAAAGGATGCTGAATTTCGCCAAATGCTTTTTCAGCATCCAATGAAATGACCATGTGGTTTTTTTCTTTGAGTTTGTTTATGTAGTGGATTGCATTGATGGATTTCCGTATATTGAACCAACCCTGCATTCCCGGGATAAAGCCTACTTGATCATGGTGGATGATCGTTTTGTTGTGTTCTTGGATTCGGTTGGCAAGAATTTTATTGAGTGTTTTTGCATCGATGTTCATAAGGGAAATTGGTCTGAAGTTCTCTTTCTTTGTTGGATCTTTGTGTGGTTTTGGTATCAGTGTAATTGTGGCTTCATAGAAGGAATTGGGTAGTGTTCCTTCTGTTTCTATTTTGTGGAATAGTTTGAAGAGTATTGGTGTTAGGTCTTCTTTGAAGGTCTGATAGAATTCTGCACTGAAGCCATCTGGTCCGGGGCTTTTTTTGGTTGGAAGGCTTTCTATGACCCCTTCTATTTCTTTAGGGGTTATGGGACTGTTTAGATGATCTATTTGGTCCTGATTTAATTTTGGTATTTGGTATCTGTCTAGGAAATTGTCCATTTCCTCCAGATTCTCCAGTTGTGTTGAGTATAGGCTTGACATATAGATTTTTCTTATAGATCTGATGATTTTTTTAATTTCCTCAGTTTCTGTTGTTATATCCCCCTTTTCATTTCTAATTTTGTTAATTTGGATACTTTCTCTCTGCCCTTTGGTCAGTCTGGCTAAGGGTCTATCTATCTTGTTGATTTTCTCAAAAAAAAACAGCTTCTGGATTCATTGATTCTTTGTATGGTTCTCTTTGTTTCCACTTGACTGATTTCAGCCCTGAGTTTGATGATTTCCTGTCTTCTACTCCTCCTGGGTGAATTGGCTTCTTTTTGTTCCAGGGCTTTCAGGTGTGTCCTTAAGCTGCTAATATATGCACTCTCCATTTTCTTTTTGGAGGCACTCAGGGCTATGAGTTTTCCTCTTAGCACTGCTTTCATTGTGTCCCAAAGATTTGGGTATGTTGTGCCTTCATTTTCATTAAATTCTAAAATGTCTCTGATTTCTTTCTTTATTTCTTCTTTGGCCAAGGTGTCATTGAGTAGATTATTGTTCAGCCTCCATGTGTATGTGGGCCTTCTGTCGTTTTTTGTTGCCACTGAAGACCACTCTTACTCCATAGTGATCTGATAGGAGGCATGGAATTAGTTCGATCTTTTTATACTTGTTGAGGACTGTCTTGTGACCAATTATATGGTTGATTTTGGAGAAGGTACCATGAGGTGCTGAGAAAAGGGTATATTCTTTTGTTTTAGGGTGGAATGCTCTATAAATATCAGTCAAGGTCCAAATTGGTCCAAAGCTTCAATTAGTTTTATTGTGTCCCTGTTTACTTTCTGTTTTCCTGATCGGTCCATTGAGGAGAGTGGAGTGTTGAAGTCATCCACAATAATTGTGTTGGGTGAAATGTGTGCTTTGAGCGTTAGTAAAGTTTCTTTTACGAATGAGGGTGCCCTTGAATTTGGCGCATAGATGTTCAGAATTGAAAGTTCTTCTTGGTGGATTTTTCCTTTGACCAGCAAGAAGTGCCCTTCTGTATCTCTTTTGATGACTTTAGGTTGAAAATCATTTTTATCTGATATTAGAATGGCTACTCCGGCTCGTTTCCTGAGACCATTGGCTTGTAAAATTGTCTTCCAGCCTTTTACTCTAAGGTGGTTTTTGTCTTTGACAATGAGGTGTGTTTCCTGTATGCAGAAAATGTAGGGTCTTGTTTCCTTATCCAGTCTGTTAGTCTATGTCTTTTTATTAGGGAGTTGAGTCCACTGACGTTAAGAGATATTAAGGATTAATGATTATTACTTCCTGTCATTTTCGATGTATACTCAGAGAACTTGAGAACGGGTGACTTATGTGTTTCCATGAAAACGCACTTATTGCATTGCGTAGCAGCATGTTGAGATAATCTGAAGAAGTAAGACTATTCTGGGTTTCTACTGAGAACTAACCCCTAAGTGAAATGAACGCTCAGATGTTCATGGGCTATTTTGTCTCTGTGGATTTGAACCAACAGCAGCTGTGAAAACGCAGGTGTGTAAGGTAACGTGGCCTTGGCCACAGTTCCTATCTTCAATGTGTTTGCAGATATTTCTTTCATTACCCACCCATGTTACATTTTAGGGGATTCCAGTCATACATTTCACCTAGAAATAACCATGGTTCTATGGCTCTCGAAAGGGATGCTTAGCTACAAATACACCCTGGATTTTATAATATATGCATACACAGCCTGGGTATGGTAGCACAACTGGGAAATCTCAGGACCCAGGGAGGCTGTGACAGGAGATTACTTAGAGGCCAACCTTGTCTGCACAGTGTGCTTCAGACCAGGCTGGGAGCCAGAGACTCTATCTCAAAATAAAAAATAAATAATAAATGCTTGATACATATAAACATGTTGAGTATCTATCTAAGGAAGAGATACTGTTAGGGGAGGGAGATGAAGAGTATCTAGTTACTGGTTTCTGGTATGAATTATAAGAAACAAAAATCTTAAATACTTTTAATTTAGAAAAGTCCTTGTATTCTTAAAACAAAACTCAGTCATCAATTATCTTACTAAGTGATCAATGACTTCACAGTTTATCAAGTGAAATGATGAAAAGTATGTTTTCTTCATCTTTCCCTGGGGAAAAAGCCAACCTCAGTAACAGATGCAGCTGTGAGGAACAGATACTCAAGATAGATAGCAATGACGGACTCAAAGACAGAAAAGGTTGTCTTCTGGCCTCACCTGTGTGCCAAGGCGGGCCTAACTATATGCACACACATACACAGATTTGTACACACGTTCACACACATGTGTTCATACATGCACATACATACACATGTGTGTGCACACATGTTCACATGCATGTGTGTACACACACATGCACACACCCCATTTAAAGATGCAAGTTGCACTCTCAAGTGACATGGCAGTGCTAGAGACTCAGCTTGTTTCATTTTCTTCAGACTCCAAATGAGATGAGATGATAACACGGATGGCATGCCTCCCACAGCTTCTTAGAGTCTTTTCCTCAGAAGCATAGAGAAGGTTCGAGGGCCTTCCTCAGTTCCCCATGCCCTCTGGGTATGGTCACTTAGTGCTTGGCAGTGCCCACAAGATGAGTCGGCATGTCTGAACAACACGCTCCATGTTAGGTGACCATCAAGTGCGGCTCTCCCAGCTCATTCCCCAGCAACAAGTCACTACAGAAGAAAATTAATTCTTTAGACTTCTGTGAGTGATATGCCACAATAAAATGTAAGCTGCAGCCAATAAAATGAGACTGTGTGCAGTTCATTGTGACAGAGCAGAGAACTCAGCACAGCACCGGACACAGAATACAACAGCCGTCCTTGAAGACTTAGCAAGAACACATGACTCCAGACTAAGAGAATACATGGAATTCCAGTATATACTTAAGTATTAAAATATTAGTCACCCTTACCCCATGGGTGATCCCAGCTGGTCCTCCCTGCCACATCCCCTCCACCACCTGCAGATGGAGCCTAGGACCCGCGTCCAGCACCCTGGTCTGGTCTAGCCACAACCACCTGCACTGCAATCAACCCCTAGGCTTCCACAAGGAACTGCCCTGCCAGCCTCCACCCTGCACAGCACCCAGGCTCTCCGCTAAGCCAGCCAGACCCTGCCGGCCATTGTTCAGGGTCTAGCTGGACAGGTTATCTGCAGAGGTAAGGGAAGAAACATCATAATGAAATTGTATGTCAGATGGAAGAGACGGACATCTAGAGACTATTCCACCTAAATACCATTAAATACACATTCTACACAGCAGCAAACGGAAGCTTCCTGAAATGCCGCATCCTGGGGCATGAAGCAGATCTTTGCAAATTCAGAAAGATTGAAATAATTCCATGTATTCCAACTGACCATAATGCAATAAAACTTAAAATTGACAGCAAAGAAATGTCTAGTAAATGCATGAACTCATGGAGATTAAATAACTCATTACTGGATGATGAATGGGTTAAAGAAGAAATTGAGACAGAAAAAAAAAAATCCTGGGACTCAATAAAAAAAGAAAACACAACACAGCAAAACCTCTGGGACACAATGAAAGCTGTCCCCTGAGGGAAATGTGGAGCTCTGAGTGCTTAGATTAAGAAGTCAGCAAAGACACAAATAAATTCAAATAAATTATAAATGTTATATATATATATTACATATTATATATTAATCTTATATAAATTATATTTATATAAAATTAATATATATAAATTTTTATTTATATATATTTTATATATTATAAATTATATATATATTTATATATATATATTTTATTAGATATATAAATTTTACACACACACACACACACACACACACACATATATATATATATATATATATATATATCAAACTCAATTAATCTAAGAGTTAGTTCTTTAAGATAAATGACATCAATAGATCATGGACCCCACTAACCCAAAGGAAGAGAAGACCCAAGTTTAAAAGAATGAGAAATAAACAGGGAAACATTATAAAAGATAGCAACAAAACTCAGAACTTCATAAAATAATGTTGTTAAAAAACATACTCTATTAAGTTGGAAAACTGAAAAAAAAATGGATAAATTTCTAGATTCAGCCAAACAACTAAAATTAAACCAAAAAGAGATCAACAACCTAAATGGACAAACAAAATTGAGAGTAAAAAGTAAAAAGTCTTCTAGGTAAAATACATGCAGGCCCAGGTGGACACACAGCAGAATTCTACTAGACTTTCAAAGATGTGCATCCAATTCTTAAAGTATGAAAAAAGGAAAGAAGGAGGGGAGGGAGGGAAGAGAAGAAAAACAAGCAGGGCCGGGGATGGGGACAATGTACCCCCTTAATCCCAGCACTTGGGAGGCAGAGGCAGGTGGATCATCTCTGTGAGCTCAAGGCCAGCCTGGTCTACAGAGGGAGTTCCAGGACAGTCAGGAAGAGAGGGAGGGAGGGAGAGAGGGAGGGAGGGAGGGAGGGAGGGAGGGAGGGAGGGAGGGAGGGAGGGAGAGGAGGGACATAGGAAAGAATACTCCAAAACTCCTTCTATGAAGCCAATATCACTGTAAGGACAAAACCAGGTAAAGACACAAATAGAGAAAGCTACTGACCAGTGTTCCTGGTGAGTATAGATTTAAAATTTTTTCAGTGCTTGAAAACTGGGCACAGACATATATTTTATCCATCATGATCAAGGTGGCTTTATCCCTGAAATGCAAGGATGCGTCAACCTACACAAGGCAATAAATGTAATAGACCACATAAATGGACTTAAAGACAAAAATCACATGATCATCACCTCAATAGATGGAGAAAAGGCCTTTGACAAAATCCAACATGGCGCCATGATAAAAGTCATAGAGAAGAGGGGAAACAGTCCAGCACAGCCAAAGCTATGTGAGAAAAACCCAGAGACAATGCCATCCTCTGTGGAGAAACCCTTGAAGCAACCATGTTGAAACCATGAAGGAGGCAGAGATGCAATCCACAGTCGTCTTCGATATTGCACTTGAAAGGCTAGCTGGGGCAATAAGGCAAAAAGAGTAGTAAAGAGACACAAACAGAAAATAAAGAAATAAAAGCGGCCCAACTATTCTTATTTGCAGATGACCTGAAACTATACATTAGAGATCCTGAAAAATTCTACCAGGAAACTCTAGAAACAATAAACAAATTCAGCAATGCGGCAGAATACAGAATCAACCTGCTGAAATTAATAGCTTTTCTATACACCATCATCGAACATAAAGAGATCACAATAGCCCCAAAGAGAATAAAATATCCGGGAATAAACCTAACTAAGGAGGTGACTTTTACAATCCTCACATTTTAAACCTTTTAATAAAGAGAGGGAAGATACTAGAAAATGGAAAGGCATCCCATGCTCATAGAGTGGTAAAATCAATATTATGAGAATGACCATTCTACCATAAGATAGACTCAATGCAATCTCAATCAAAATCTCCTTTTGATTCTTTTTTTTAAACTATATTTATTTCAATTTACATTTCAAATGATTTCCCCTTTTCTAGCCCCCCACTCCCCGAACGTCCCGTAAGCCCCCTTTCTCTTCCCCTGTCCTCCCACCCACCCCTTCCCAGTTCCCCGTTCTGGTTTTGCCAAATACTGTTTCGCTGAGTCTTTCCAGAACCAGGGGCCACTCCTCCTTTCTTCTTGTACCTCATTTGATGTGTGGATTATGTTTTGGATATTCCAGTTTTCTAGGTTAATAACCACTTATTAGTGAGTGCATACCATGATTCACCTTTTGAGTCTGGGTTACCTCACTTAGTATGATGTTCTCTAGCTCCATCCATTTGCCTAAGAATTTCATGAATTCATTGTTTCTAATGGCTGAATAGTACTCCATTGTGTAGATATACCACATTTTTTGCATCCACTCTTCTGTTGAGGGATATCTGGGTTGATTCTAAAAGAAAAATAAATCTATCTCAAAATTTATATGGAATCAAAAAAGACCCTGGATATCTATAATAATCTTCAGCAAACAGAACAATGCTGGAGGGATCCACCTTCCAGACCTGATATATTATAGAGCCAGAGGAAAAGAAATAATATGGTTCTCTTGCAAAGATAGATATGCAAGCCAATGGAACAGAATCATAACCCAAACGCAAGTACACATAACTTCAACACTTACTATTTGATGAAGACACCAGAAACATAAGCTGGAGAAAAGAACTCATCTTTAACAAACGGCACTTAACAGACTGGATGTCCACATGGAAAAGAAAGAGACACAGCCAATGAGACCCACAGCTAGCTATCCTGCTGCACAAAGCCTAGCTCCAAATGGATCAAGATCTAACTCTGAAACATGGAAACAGCCAGAAGAAAGCATGGGCAGTTGTCCTGCATGAGAGAGATACAGAAAGAGACTTCCTGAATATGACTCTATTTGCCCCAAAATTAAAGCCAACAATTGACTATTGGGACTTGATAAAATTCAACCGTTTCTACACAAGTAAAGAAACAATCAGTTAAGAGGAAGCTCACTTCCCTCTGAGGGCGAGAATCCTTGCCTGCTATACATCTGACAGGGGATTAATGTCCAGAATATATAAAGTAGTTTTTTTTTAAGTCAAAATAAGAACAAAACTACAACAAAAACAAACAAAGGATCAATCAGAACAGAGAGTTCTCAAAAGAAGAAGAAATAAAACTAGCTAGGAAATATCTTCAAAGCACTATCTGTTGCGCCTAGCAATTAGGGACAGGTAAATCAAAACAACTTTGAGATTTCATTTTGCCAGTCAGAATGGCAAAGATCAAGAAAACAACCAGCAACAGTTAGAAATGCTGGAGAGGGTGTGACCAAAGGGGTCCATCACACTCAGTGTTGTGTGACTGCAAACTGGTGCCCCAGCTCTGGGAATCAGTGTGGAGAACCCTGAGAAGGAGTACACCACATGACCCGGCCATCACACTCCACAGACTCCTGCTCACGTGCTAAGGCTGCTCTGTTCTGAATAGCTGGGAAATCAAAACAACGCAATCGCTCCATAACTGGTGAGCTGGTGACAGAAAGGTGATGCACGTTAAAAACAATACTATGCAGCTTTCTTTTTAAAAATGAAATTAGGAGAGGCTGGAGAGATGGCTCAGCGGTCACTGCTCTGCCTGAGTTCAATTCCCAGCAAACACATGGTGACTCACAACCATCAGTAATGGTGTGTCTGAAGACAGCGGCAGTCTACTAATATACATAAAATAAATAAATCTTTTTTTAAAAAATGAAACCAGGAGATCTGCAGGGAAACGGGTGGATTCCAAGTGCGTATTAAGAAGCAAAGCAGTGATCGCATGTCTTTAATCCCAGTACTTGGGAGGCAGAGGCAGGCGGATTTCTGAGTTCGAGGCCAGCCGGGTCTACAGAGTGAGTTCCAGGACAGCCAAGGCTATATACAAAGAAACCCTGTCTCTACAAAAAAACAAAACACAAACAAAAAGAGGCGAGGTCACCTAATCTCAGAAGGAAAAACCCATGCTCTCTGCATATGTAGACAAGTGTGTGTGCATGCACATATAACATGTAAAAAGAAGACGGAGGAGTAATATTAGGGGCTGTGGACAGTCAGAGCACAGGTGAGGACTCTCTAGTTATGAAAGGGGATACACAATAATTTTTCTAGTTCCAATGCTGTCACGGATTTTTTGAGGACCTTTTTTTTTCCTTTTTGAAGGAGTTGTATATAAAATATACCTGTATTTTATACATGTGGCATAAAATGCATTGATTATAAAAGTGTAAATAAAATCCAAATCCAAGCCCTGAGATGTTAGAGTGACTATTATAACTGTACAGATGATTGTTAAAACAGACAGACTTTGGGCCTGGGAGAAGAGCTTTTTGAGTGGCTCTGTTAATCCAGCTGTGCGATACTTTTTATTTACATGTTCTTTAAAATAAAGTGGTTTTTATTTTATGCGTGCGCACATGCACGCGCGCGCACGCACACACACATATATTATTTGAGTCTGGGGACATGGCTCACACATTAAGAATACTCGTTCTTCAGTACCTACAAGGTGGCTCGCAACTCTTAACTCCACTCCCAGGGGATCCAACACCCTCTTCTGGCCACCACTGGCACCAGGCACACTCTCAGTATGCATGCACTCACCCAGACAAAACAATAATATACATAAAATAAACTAAATAAATCTTAAATGTTTTAAAACATTACCCAATCCCAACCCTGCTTTACCCACCTGTCCCTTGTTCCAAAGCGTTTTAAGCAACTGGGAAGCCATGTAATTGAAGAAGAACTTGCTGCTATAAGGCTTTCAGATGAAATCTGTTTTACCAGGTAAAAAGTAATTTGAATTACGGAGTCCAGGGAGATAACAGCAGCCACCCCAGGAGCCTGCTGCAAGCCCCAACCACAGATAGGTCAGAGTATACAGAGATTCGTGGCCATTAACCACCACAGGAGGAAGCTGGTATGGTATGTGGGAACCTGTCTGCTCCTCTTTCTCTTCCTGTCTCGGTTTCTATGGGAAGACATTTCATTTGAGAAAGGGAGCACATTTTGGTCCCTTCACAGGGAGCAGTGTGCCCCCTGTCATGGGGAGCTGAACCCACGAGGCCATGTTAAATGCTAGATTCACTGTTACCCTCAGAGCCTCTTGACATCTCCACGTTCCACACATGGGCACCTATGGTGTGGCAGAGGTGCCACAGTCTAATGCTGGAGGGGCATAAATGCTACAACATGGCCAGCTGCACCAAATGCTAACTGGCAGGGATGGTCATTGTATTTCAATGGTAACAAAAACCTACCTAATGACCAAAGTGTTTACCACTTGTTGCTAAAACTGATAGGATTACTAGCATGTGGCTTTCTTAAGTGGTCATTCAGAGAGTTAAAGGAAAATGTTCAACTGTATTCATCTGAACACTGACAACAGTAAACCCCTCAGCCCTTGAGCACCCCTAGAAACGACGACGACGACAGACTTCACATCTTTACTTCCAACATTGCGCCCCTGGTTCACAGTTCCACATGTCTCTCAGCCCTACTAGAACCTGACTCCCCCACACCATGTTGGTTCAGGTGAGGTAGGAGGTGAACTTCTGTGCACAGGGGCATGAGTGTACTTCAGACATGTCAGATTGTGACAGATGTATGTGGTATTACATAGGATGAAGAGTGAAGGGTGAAGGTCATATGTACAGTCACTTATGCCAAGCATTTGTGAACAGTTTACCTTTTGACTTAGATTTAATCTATGTCTTTCCGTGTTTCCCTCAGATTTTAAAAATTTATAGCCCACAACTATAAATTCTCCTTCTATAGCATAAATGCATCTCTTTTTTAACTTCCTACCTTACTCATTTACCTCCCAGTCCTGTGCCCGTGTCCCTTTGCTTTACTGGGGTGCATCTCTACCATTCAGTACCATGCAAGGAGGTCTTTGGATGACCACTGCACAAAAAAGTTGTCTCTCAACACTGAGCACACAGAACAGACCAACCGTACTCTTTCTCTGGTCCACACAATGTCTTTGACGAAAGAATTAATGGCATGCAATTAGCCTCTAAATCAGCATTTTGCGGGGGGGGGGGGGGGGGAGGGAGAGATTGTTCTAGTTCTAAAATTCAAACCATGGAGGCTGAGATGAAGGAAAATCAGAAATGACACAGACAATTTATGAACATGAATATTTAATCTCTATTCCATTACAACCCTTGATTGTAGAGCAATTTTTAATGAATTGGATACAGAGAAAATTCGTTTCATTAACCTTTCATATAAATGTATTATTATTGAACCAAACAGGCCACTGTACTTGCAACTCAGTTCGATGTTAATTAGATTGTGAGTTGCAAGGCTTTAAATCACATGGAGAAAAAAAGAATCAGCAAGCTCAGGCTTGCTTGTGGCTAAGATACAATTCGCTACACTTCTTTTATTTTCTGATACTTTCAAGTAAATGTTCTCTTGCTTCTATTTGTTGATACCTTATATTGAAAACAAAATAAAGCTTAGAGAATCAGCAAAGAACATGTTCATGAGGCAAATGTGTTTTTCCTACTCAGCTAGGAGGAATCACTCCAGAAAACTCCGCTTCTATTTCTCACTTATTTCAAATAAACAAAACACAAAACAAAAAAACAAAGCTGATCTGTCTTATTCTATAATGAAGAAGATGTGAAAGACCAGGGATTGCTTTAGAAAACGCCATCACATTGTCTGGAACCTGGGATCAGAAGACAAAGCTCCGTGGACACAATGTTCCAGCTGAATCCGCAGCTGGGAGTTGCTTTCCTCCCCTCTAGGCTTATGGTCTGTCAAGAATCAATATCTAGAGGAAAACTGTTCTCAATTCCAGTTGGCTGATCATATCAAGTATTTGTTTTCCCATAATTAGCTTTAGACTAATCATATCAAAAGTGTTATTAACTAAAGTGTTGTGAGAAAGACCATAGGTTGATGTGCCTTCACACACAGCCTGTGGGGGAGGGGGCTGCTGGTGGGAAAAGAGCCAGAGCAGACCAGGAGATACAACCAGCATCAAGTGGATTCAGGCGGCCTCAGGTGGCCTCAGCTCTCACTGATTGGAGGACTCCTGGGAATCCATGTCCATGTGTAGCTATCCCAAATGCTACCATGCTGATATGAATTAGCTCCTTCCAGAACAGCCTATAAAAACGACTATTAGCCGCTACAGACTAGGTGGGATGCAGGAGCTGCACACAGGCCTCCGTGGGCAGAGATGATTCTATCGCAAGGGCTTGCCTCTACTCTCTGTCTAGCTATTACCTCTTGCTTTCTATGCACAGGGATTCACATGGCAGTCCACAGTACTGTACCAGGGAGATGTACACAGCCATACCTATGAAATAGCAGAGTTCACGTTTTAGAAAAAGAATATTTTTAATTAATAAACTTTCAAAACACATTTGTGTGCATGTCGGTCAGAGGACACACCACTTTTCTTCCCACACTTGTGCTTAGAGTCCAGATCTCCAGGCTTGTGCAGCAAGCACCTGTATCTGCTGAGCCATCTCTCCAGCCCCATAAGGGTTTCTGAAGCAAGTTTGAGTTCACAGCAAAAATGAACAATAAGTGTACTCCCTCCCTCCCTCCTTCCCCTACACAACCCTCTCACAATGTGTGTGTTATTGAGAAACCACTTTGTTTTGAAAAATGACAGCACAACATAAAGCAATTAATAAGATTTTATTAAGTTAGGACATTGTAAATATTAATGTGAACATATTAACTATTTTTAGTAATTCTCTGAGAATTGCATTTGTGGACACAGGTATTTGATCACACTCCTCCCAGATCCACCCTCAACTCCCTCCTCCCCGCTCTGGATCATTTTTTCTTTCTTTTCAAGAATTCAAATAAACCAATTTGTGCCATTGATGTACTATGGGGTACAACCACTGTCTGGAGCAGCAGTCCTCCACCTTCCAAATGCCTTTAGTACAGTTCCTCATGTTGTGGTGAAGGTAAATCATAAATACATTCTCACTGCTACTTCATATCTTTAATTTTGCTGCTGTTATGAATTGTAATGCAAATATCTGTATTTTCTGGTGGTCTGAGGTAACTTCTCTGAAACGGTCATTTGACCCCCCAAAGGTATCCACAGGTTGAGAAGAGCTGCTCTGGAGTGCAGCTGACTAGCCAGGAGTCAGAAACCAAGTCCCTGCAGACATTCACCATCAGTAGCTCCCCAGTGAGGGTGGGAACCTAGGAACCCCTTCCCACTCTACGCCACAATGTTAATTGTCTTGATCTTGTGCCAGTGATCACAGCTGCTGTAAGTTCACCAGTGCAGGGTCCTGTCCTATGCAGAGGACATGGCTTGCACTCACACTAAGGATATTTCACAACAAGTGCACTGTGCATGGACGTAGCACAGAAGAAAAAGAAAAAGTGAAGCAACACCAAGTGCTTGTGATGACCCAGAGCAACTGGAACTCTTGTACGCAAATATGGAACACAAGAATCTAGAATAAGATCTAGAAGTTTCTCATCTATCAAAATCTTAGATTTAACATTAGATCTAGATAGTACATTCCTAATTTTTTCCAGGGAGATGATAACTTACATCCACACAAAGCCAGGCTTATTTATAATTTCCATATAACTGCAAACAATTCCAAATCATGTGGGCAGGTAGATCAGGAAGGGTTCTAAACCTTCCTAATGCTGCAACCCTTTAATACAGGTCTTCATGATGTGTTAACCCCCAACCATAAAATTATCTTCATTGCTACTTCATAACTGATTTGCTACTGTTATGAATCATGTAAATAGTTTTGGAGACAGAGGTTTGCCAAAAGTGTCGCAACCCAGGGGTTGAGAAGCATTGAGGTGGATGCACAATGCTCAAACAAGGGCTCAGCACTCAGAAAGAAAAAAAACTGGGGTACACAACAGTATGTCCCTAAATGCAAGAACACAAGAGTGCCACAGCAGAGTGCCTGCCAGGCACGGTTAGGTGAGCTTGCTCAGGCTCCAGCCATAGTGTCGCTGCCCACCGGTGCAATGTCAAGGAATCAACATACATAATACGAACTATAACAGAAACACCCACAAAAACAGGTCTTGTACTGATCTAATAATGAAAATGTTGAGACTCGTGGGAACCTAACCCTGCGTTTTTTACTCGGAGCAATGGCTCGGGACTCAATGACTCACTATTTTCGGAAGTTTCACAGAACATAATTATCATAAATAATAATTATTATTTGTTTTAATTATAGGGAAGAAAGACAGTCCCCTTTGGTGTCCGCCCCTGGTTCTGAAGCAGAGAATGGGCAGTCTGCAATTCCCTGCCATCTCCTGTAGTTGGGAAGCAGTGGTCTAAACACTAATGCTGAGCAGAACCGCTGTGTGTTATTAACACCACCTCTCGACTAGCCAGCACTCCTCTGAGTGTCTCTTCAAACCAGGACAGCTACAGGACAGCTCTGAGGCAGCATGCCAAGGAAGACTGACAAGACAAAGGCAGACTGGGCTCTAGCCTGCCTACCAGTGCCATAGCTAGAGAGGCAAGAAGGAAATAAATACCCAGACAGAAAAACTAACTGACTGTCTTAGGTTTTCCATTGCTATGAACAGACACCATGACCAAGGCAACTCTTATAAGGACAACATTTAACTGGGGCTGGCTTACAGGTTCAGAAGTTCGGTCCATTATTGCCATGGCAGGAATCTGGCAGCATCCAGGCAGACAAGGTGCTAGGGGAGCTGAGAGTTCTACATCTTGATCCAAAGACAACCAAGGAGGAAACTATCTTTTGAAGGCAGCTAGAAGGCTCTGATTCCCCATAGGCTGGAGACTGAGAATAGAAGACCTCAAAGCTCACCTATATAGTGGCACACTTCCTCCAACAAGGCCACACCTCCTCCAGTAAGGCCACAACCTCCTAATAGCATCACTCCCTGAGGACAAGCACTCAAACACATGAATCTACGGAGGCCATTCCTAGTCAAACCACCACAGAGACCATTAGAGGTAAAGAAATGTGTTCAGACTGCCCTACCTGGGGATTCACCCTATAAACAGTCACCAAACCCCAACACTTTTATAGATGACAAGAAGTGCATACCAAAAGGAGCATGCCATGGTTGTCTCCGGAGGGGCCTTGCCAGAGCCTTATAAATACAGAGGCAAATGCTAGCAACTAACTATTGGATTGGGCATGGGGTTCCCAATGGAGGAGCTGAAGGGGTTTACAGCCCCATGGGAAGAACAATGATTTCAGTCACCCAGATGCCCCAAGATTCCCAGGGACCGAACCATCAACCAAGGGGCACACATGGTTCCAGGCAAAAATGTGGCAGTGGAAGGCCTTGTTGGGCATCAGTGGGAGGAACGGTCCTTGGTCAGGTGAAGGCTCAGCAGAGGCCCCAACAAAGGGAAACTGAGGTGGGGGAGGTGGGAGTATGTTGGGTAGAGGGGCATATACATGAACGCAGAGGGAAGGAGGAGGAGGTGGGGGGGTCTGAGGGGAGAGGGGATACCAGGAAAGGTTTTACCATTGGCAAAGTAAATGAATATGATATTCAATTAGAAAGAAAGAAAGAAAGAAAGAAAGAAAGAAAGAAAGAAAGAAAGAAAGAAAGAAAGAAAGAAAGAAAGAAAGAAAGAAAGAAAGAAAGAAAGAAAGAAAGAAAGAAAGAAAGAAAGAAAGAAAGAAATGTAGAAATGTGTTCAGGGTCTGGAGCAATGGCTCAGTGGCTAAGGACACCAGCTGCTCTTGCAGAGGAACAATGTTTGATTCCCAGCATCCACGTGTTGGCACACAACCATCTGTAACTCTACTTCCAGAGGCTCCAGTGTTCCACCATGACTCCAGCAAACTGTACATGCTCGATACACACACATTGTGAAGAACACTAAGAAAGGCACAGAACCTTATAGCCAGGACTTGGTGCCAACAAGCTTAGGGATGCACATATACTTGCTGCTCTGTTAGTATATACTGAGGACTCTGCAAACTTCTAAACATTCCTGCCTGCAACTGGGGCTGGAGGGATGATGGTTCCGCATGAGGAGAACTTGCTGCTGTCTAGAGTTTGATTCCCAGCACCACATCACATGGCTCACAATCCCCAGCTGCAGGGGACAGGGGACAGGACACACACACACACACACACACATGCACGCATGCACACACTCACAATTTTTTAAAACTAGATCTTTAAGCCACCCTGGATGTGATGACACTCTGTCCGTCACTCCTGCCCCTGTGAGTCACAAAAGGAAAACTGCTTCTAATATATAAGAAGAGAACCCAGGGGGATTGAAGTGCACAGACTGCCTCCATAAGACAGTTGTTCTAACAAGCAGCTCTGCTCTACACATGTCCCTGATCTGGACCCTGCTTCCCCACCTTCTTCTTGTTGTTTTCCTGGGTAGTTATTTCTGTGACTGTCCTAGCTAAATGGACCAACCAAGGCACAAACTATCTCCTCTTCCCTGCTTTATAGAAGGTTTACTGTAGCAGAGCAGATAACATCCCAGGGCCTCAGACGCAGGACAAGTTAAAGGTCTCATTCTAACCTAAAATTTCATACTTAATAACGAGAGGTGATGCCGGACATCAGGCTTCACGTCCCTGGACAATTTTCGCCATTTTAAAACAGCACTGCTAAGATTCAGTGCTGTTTAGTTTGCTGAGAATCTGCTTCATGCTAAGGATGTGGTTATTCTTGTGAAGTTACGACAGCAGCTCCAATCAGGAAATAGCAGGGGTGGAGCAAACTAATTATTTAAAAGGGGGGAGGGACTATCAGAACAGCATAGCAGGTTCTAATAGTTGGAAAGTTGGCTATTTTGATTGGGAAATGTTCAGAAACCTTGTTTAAGGTTTCTATTGCTGCGGCAACACCTATATCCTAGGATTTACTGTATTCTTAAAAATCTCCATAAATCAGGAGCAGCTGCATGGCTTGATTGATAATCCAGGTCTTGGTGATGTTGGAGCCTTGGTCACGTGAGCCAATACCTCACTGGCTAAGCAGGCCCAAGTTCGGTGTGCTACTTGACAGGTAATTTTCACGCAGCAGTGATGCCAGCACACACCTTTTCCAGAGCTCGCCAAATGCTGACTTCATTCCTTCTTTCCATAAAACATGTCAAAACAGCACTTTCTGAATCTGACAAATCTGAAGCGACAGAATCAAACCCATTTATTTTTAATGAAAAATACCCTGGGCGTATTCTCCTGAAACTAGTCTGCCTTTCCTAAGGGTGCATTGTATTCCCTCTCCTCAGAGTGCACTCAGAGTTTCAAGGGCATGCAGGAAGAAATGAGCTTAGTCAGAAGCTCACAACCATTGGGGATGTGTGTAAAAGCCGTGTGTTGATGGAGAGTTGTCTGGGAGCAACCTAAGAACATGCACAGATGTGAATTCAGATGGGTGTTCTCCAACTTACAGAAAAATTCTTCTAAAACATCATTCTGAAGTCAGTTGTTACAGATAGTTTAAGTGGTTTCCCAGTGGCTGGTCACCATTTATAAAGGGTAGTTACATTCTCCAGCCAGTTCACAATGGCTTGTCCCTAAGTCACAGTGGGAAGAGGACTACAGTATTACAGAAAGGAGAAGAAATGGAACCTACGTTTATTAGGTTACAAAGCACTTTCACAAAAGTAATCTTACTGAGTTTTTTAAAATCCCGTACAGCACACTGTTCTATCTTCCTTTAAAGGAAAAAGGACTGGGTGGCAGCCCCTTCCCCCCCCCCCCCCACTGACAGAGGTGACTAGCCCGAGGCAACTTTCAGGGATGGGGGTGGAGGGATAGGAGTAAAAAGATTCAAACTCAGAGCTGCTTGTCTCTGGGGCCACAGCTCCATTTCTGTGCCTTTGAACAATGTTTACAAGTGGAGGCTTGTACTTTCCAAAGGGAAAATGTAAGCAACCTATTCCATGACCCCAACAACCCCGGAGTGCAGGGACAAGGCCTGCACAGCTCTGTGTGTCCCAATTACTAAATGACGGGCACACATGTGAAAAGCAGCGGCTTCTTGCCTGCGCATCTCTGGTTCAGCCTTCCCTGGATGTGTGTAACTCTGACCAGTTCCACTCTTCCTTACCTACACTTAGGGTCTTTCAAACTCTTGGTTCTCCATCCTTTTCTTTAAATCCCAAAATCCAGGGTGAGTAAACACACATTTATATATTTACTGTGGCTGGCCATGCTGCCTAACCAGGACCGATGAGAATTATCCACTGCCCCACAGGGAGAGACTACCCATGCTGACATCAAGGAAGTGGACCTCGACTAGTCCAGAGGAAATGCAAAGGATGCTTAGTTGCATCAACTTTGGGAACTATACTTCTGAAACAAATTAAGGAACTCATTTCAAGCTGTTTGAAATGAATGCAGGTTGACACTTGCAAATGAATCTTCTGAAGAGAGGTGGTTCTGACTCGCCAGCATCATTTCAAACACTCCGAAGAGATGAATATTCAGAGCTCACACATCAATTTTTAATGTAATAGAATCCCAGATGCTTAAAAAGTAGGTTCCACTTCATAATCTGTCATCTTCTCTACATCCTTTCAGGATGCATTAATTTTTTAAAAAGTTCTTTTAACTTGGCTCCTAATAGACATTTTTGCCCACTGCAAGTTCAAAGCCAGCGCACAAAACCTCTCGTTTAATTGATAGCTCATGAAGGAATCCGTGTAAATTATAAAGCTGTGGCCATAATTAAACACAAATAGGGATGTGATGGAGTGTGGGTTCAGAGTGTCTCACTTTCCAAGTCTTTGAGAAAAAAGTCAAGTCACTTTCTGAAGTTCTCAGAAGAGTATATTTAATATTCTAATATATTGGAATAGATATAGATAGCAGCTGGCGGATCGTTCCCAGTGCAATTCTGGTTATGACTAATGGAAAATGTTAAATGCCTGCACGAAATGTGACACTGGCAGATGAGTGGCCTCTGGACGCATGGATCAGCAGTTTCAGTGCAAGCGACAGTGCTGCCTTTTCAGGAGACACACGCTCTTCATACCTTCAGTGCACGGGCTCACGGCAATGAAAAAGAAATACTCGATTCTGAAACATACTTTACACCCACATTTAAATGCCTAATTAATCCTTATAATTAAATGAAACCACTTTCTTTGCAAGATCTTTTTTATTTCCATAAACTCTGGAAGTTAATGGAAATCATTGTGTCATTATGGCTAAGGTAATAAATGCCTAGTGGTCAATAGGCTCTGAACCTTAACAGGCAGTTAACTAATTCAGTTGGAAGTAAGACCAATAGTTCTAATAGCCTCTAATTCCACCACAAGAGTCTCCCCTTATGAACTATGGATGGCTTTCTGAGCTCTTCGTACAGCAGTTTCAATGTAAAAACACATGCATTTGGATTCAAATGCTCACCCTGATTTCACTCTCCAAGGAGACCACAGATCAGAAAGGATCCTTCCCTGAGAAATATTTACATGCAATAACCAGGGCCAACACAAACAGACATGAAGAGACTCGAAGTACAAAGTCTGTTTGAAAATCATTTACATTTTCGTTTGCTTATTTCAAGCAGTCTGGATTTTATTTTATTTTTTAAAATCATACAAAAGGAACAACCATAAATATACTTTGTAATAAAAGCAAAAGGGGGTCTCAGGCCCTGATCACATACTGCTGGCTCACTCTGGAGAATGACACCATCTTACTACAGGTCAGAGCATAGCCCGTGTCTCACCAGCACCCTCCACACAACAGAGTCAGTCGTGAGAGAGAGCCTTTGCTGAAAATCACTCTTCTGGCTGTCTGGCTCACTGTGGCGGCCACAGAGCATCCTGAGGGATGAGGTGGGGATGCCTCTTGCCCTGTGATGTCAAGAAGTGACTTCCGGATGGAGAGTTCTGCTGGCCCATGCCTCTACTAGCAGTCTGGCTGATCGTCTGTGCCTGACCGTCTGACCGTCTGTGTCTGACCTCCTGAGCAGCGCTGGCCCCACTCCTGAGCGTGTCACACTCACTGCACATGGGCCCCCTGTTCCAAAGCTGGCACTTGTCCATGACTTGCTTTGTTAATCATGGCACAGTGGTTAAGTCAAAGTTCTCTGGCATAATATTGTACCAAGCTTTTGACAAATCTAAAGGAATCAGATCACTGTATACTGACCTCAGTTACAAATGATTCCAGAACATTAGGCCTGACCCCCCTCCAGCCCCTGCTGGCCCTGGACATGGGGCAGGGAAGCCCTGACTTTCTTACTGGTCAGTTGGGTGAATCCCAGCTCCATCAGCTCTAAAGTAGCGGAGTAGAGTGACCTGTGAAGGGCCTGTACAGCCTCAGTGCTGGGAGGTCCTAGCTTGTGAAATGCAATCCCCGTTGCCTTTAATTATTCACACGGTGACTAACTGCTGAAGTATCTCAGCCTTCTTCCCCATGCCTCTAAATTCACTCGCACCAGGAACTGTTCCAGCAGTGGCAGCTTACCAGTTTTTCAAACACCATTTGCCTATAGAGGCAAACCTAGAACAAAGTATTGAATAGGGGATCTGTCGCCACTCCCAACCCCAGTATTGAACAGGAGATCTGCCACTGCCGTCCCCCCAGTAGTTAGCGTGAGATCTGCCACCCCCAACCCCCAGTATTGAACACAGATCTGCCACCCCCACCCCCTTTCTTTTCAACAAAATCATAGGCACGGGTGTGAGCTGTCTATCTCTTTCCATGTGTTAATGAACCACCTATTGCCAAATGGAACTCTTTCCTTAATTCAGCACACACGTTTTCTGCTGATGTAAAATGACAAAGTACTAATTAGAAGGCATCTAATCCGAGTCACAATTCTCATTAATTGGAAGTTACCATAGTAATTATTAACAGGTCACATTATCATTAAAGTAAGGAAAATGCCAAAGTTGACTTATGCATACAGGCGCACCCCATAAACAGGCCTAGAGTTACAGTTCTTTATAAAGTGACCAAAGATAAAACCAACACCTGATAGATTTAATGAACACTCTGAAAATGCCATGTTTTATTGCTCTGATGCCTTTTTCAAGCATTAATATGTCTTAGAAGAGAAAACGCCTTATTTTAAAGTCTCCAAAGAGTACAACACATGGCCTCTTTGAGAAACCTAAATCAACCCTAGGGCCCGAGGACCTGTCTGTCTCTGAGGCCTGAAGGCTCCAAGTTCAGCTGACTACAGTGAATGAAAGACAAATGCTCACAGCAACTGAGGGCATTTGGAGATCAATACATCACAGCAAAAGAGTAAGGGAAAAACCCCTGCTCATTTACCCTGTGGAATCATAATAATGTAGACACAAAAACACAGCTCTCACCTCAAAGAGAATAAGACAATCTATTCCAGAACCAAATCTGTGTGACCTGGGCCCAGGAACACGGATTCAGGTGACCTGAAACACGGGGTCCCACTTGGTAATGACTTCCTGATTCCCATAGCCAGAGAACAGGTGAGAGCCATAAGTCAAGGCACCGTCCACCCCGAGGCTCCAGCAAAGGCCTCAGAGGCTGCCTGGTGGCCACTGGCAGTCTCCCTGGGCTCCTGGTCCAGAGAGCAGTCAGTGCGTCCTACAAGGTTTTATCTGACAGCTACAGGATGCTCGGTCAGACACAGAGGTGGGCCAGGAATGGCTGGTTAGGGGCTTAACCAAAGCCTAAGATAACTTGGTTCTGGACCTGCAATATTGTAACTTCATCGAGCTCCCAACAGCTAACCAGCCTCATGAAATCTTCAACACCCATGGTTCTGAGAACATCACTTCACAATAGCATGTGCAATTTCTTATTTATTTAGTCATCTCGGACATCTTCAGCATTTTCTTACAAGATTTTGCACTGACTATATAAAAAAGGAAATGTAATGTTTATAGATTCCAATACATAGTAAAGTATTAATGAGCATTGTCTGCATTTGGGCTTACAAAAGCTACCGTCACGAGTGCCTAACCCTGCACACGGTCCTGCTTAGAAAACCAGGTCTCAGGGTGAGACAAACACGCGGCTGCAATCGTGACACCCAAAGGCAGCCCACAGTCACTTCACACTCCAAGCTTGAGAGTCTCAGTCTTAAATACTTACTCAAACACCATATTTCTCAACCTCAGGGCAGAATAAACAAATTTTAAATGTTTTAGAAATTAAAATTCCATTTATTTTATTTTAAAGATGTATATTACATCACTAGAGAATGTATGTTCATTCTGGGAAATTTAGTAAACATATAAAAGGAAAGAAGGAAGATTAAATAAATGATCTCTTCATCCTGTCACCCCGAAGCCACTGTCTACACTTTGTTTGTTTGTCTGTTGTTCTTTGAGACAGGGTTTCTTTGGGTAGCCCAGGCTGTCCTAGAACTCTGTAGACCAGGCTGGTCTCCCAAGTGCTGGGATTAAAGGTGTGTGTCATATATATATATATATATATATATATATATATATATATATATATATATATATATATATATATACACATACATACATACATATATATACTTGCATTTGGTCATACGGTTTTATACACACACAATTTTATAGAATTCCTAGAGCCTTTTTTTTTTGCCTAAGTTGATTTAAGTAGTCAATTAGTTACATACATCCCAGTAAATAATGACAAGATAATAGTTACAAGTCAATTATGATTTCATGTGCACAATACACAAAAATGTGTACACAGCCAGGCACTGGTGGCGCATGCCTTTAATCGCAGCACTTGGGAGGCAGACGCAGGTGGATTTCTGAGTTGGTGGCCAGCCTGGACTACAGAGCGAGTTCCAGGACAGCCAGGGCTATATAGAAAAACCCTGTCTCAAAAAAACCAAAAAAAAATGTGTACACAATTGTACAAACATACACATGTACATACAGAAAAACAGTATTAACTGTTCAGTTTACACCAGAACCAGCCAAGCTTATATTTTGCAGTCTTTCAACATAATTATCCCAGCAAGTGAGGTTACAGAGTATGTTAGACTTGTAAGTCATTGATCATGTTATGGTTATACCATGAAGACTAATAGATAAAAGGAACTGAATACTTAAAAGAATTTTTTTTAAGTGGGGGACACAATTAGACCCAGAAGAGGATATTACAAATGGCTTCCCTCCCAGCAGAGGCTACTTCCAGAGCCAGATGATGGTCCCAGAAGAGGGAGAAATATTTTCTCTCCCTCAGTTTCTAGTTGCCCCCAGAGACATAGACAAAGGCTCACCTTGGGAATGATATCATTGCATGAAAGCCTGGAAGGAGTAACTGCCTCCAAAATGCATAACACACACACACACAATCATTTTTAAATAAAACAAAACAGATAGAAATTAGAAAGAAACTCCCAGCTTGGAACATCAAGCATATCTTTCAAAACTCCCGACACGATAGGACAGCTCCGTCTACACTCCCTTTTCCGTGGTACAGGCAAACCCTGGAGCTCACTGCCGGGCCTGCAGGACGGTGCTGGAGCATGTACTGACATGTATGAACACTTACTGAAGCCTGTTCTTTTTACAGTAACATGTCAGATGAGTTACATACCTGCCTACTGAGTTACACATCACACACACCAGAGACAGGTGTTCTGCAGCTTTCCAAGGTGGGTGTAAAAGTTGCTTCTAATTACTTAAAGAATTTAACACAATATCGTAGTATTACGAAGAAGAATATGTTTCGATATTAATTGCATTAGGTTAAAGGCAACCATGTATGCTCATATCTTACTGCTGTGCTTTTTTAGAGATACCATAACTCACAATAGCAACTCATGCTTCTCCTTTAAGGTCCCTCTTCCTCACTGCTGGCATCCAGTGTATGCCTATGACAGACAGCCCATGCTCACGATACCTGTACCAATGCTTTGATGACACTCAGTCGAGCAGTCACGAGTGACATCTCCCAGCATGACTCAGAAGAAGGGCCACTGGCCACACTAGAAGTGAGGAAGCACACCGTGCTTGACTCAAGGACTCTCATACCAAGATTCCTTTAAATTATGTTTGAAAAGTGTGACCATTCACAAACCTGTCAGCTGGTGCTTAGCTAGACCTAGGAACCTGCAAGCATTGAGGAGTTTGAAGTAAGCTCTGGCACACTGGAAATGTATCTGAAAATAACAGACTCCTGATTGTTCACATTAGAGGTTTAAACCGTTATAACAGTCATTTGGGTGTTCCACTGATTCCCCAATACCAATAATCATACAAATTCTGTTTTTAAAATTATTTTGTTTACTTCTCCCACGTGAGTGTTTTTCTGCATGTTTGTGTGTGTACTACACATAGGCCTGATACCCACAGAGTCTTGAAGAGGATGTCATCTCCTGGAACTGGAGTTACAGGCAGTAGTGAGTCACCATGTGGGTCCTGGGAACTGAACCTGGGACCTCCTGGAAGAACACCCAATGCTCCCAACCACTGAGCCATCACTCCAGCCCCTGCCCTAATTCTATAACACATACCAAGACAGTCTGGCACAGGGGCAGGGAAGTTTCTCGGTGGTGGTTGGGGTGGGGGTGGGGGTGGGGGTGCGGCGGGGAGTATGGCTTCCCTGACCTCTCTTCCTCTCATCCCCAGAGCTGCTGCCCTGACTCCATGCTCTAAAGCAGCCAGAAAGCAGATCATTCTTCTATAAACCAGGGGAGGAAGGCAGACACGCAGTACCGCCCCGCATCAGCACCGGCTGTATCCAATACATCCCCTGAACGTACCTGAAGCACACAGGAGAAACTAATGGGGCGGGGCTGAGCCACCCACAGCAGCTCCTCACGCACACTCCCTGAGCACAGACATGGGTGCAAACTCTCTTCTGACATGGAGTCCCCTCATTCTCCCTGCAGCCAGTCACCTCCCTGACTCAAGTTTTATTCAGCACAGTTTTGTCATAATACCTTTCTGTATCAAAAATAAATAACTTTAGCCAGCTGGTCTTAATATTGTAGGAACTAAAATTAAAAAGAAAACCCCACAAAAGCCACAAATATTTGGATCCACAAAGGAAAACGTCAAGCTACAGCCAATAAAGCTCTAGTTAGCAGAACTTTCAAAGGTAGGTCCCCAAATAAAACCTCACAGGACGGAAGGAAAAAATCTCACTGCCAAAATGTTAATACTCCACCCCCAAAGTCCCTTTTCAGCACATGGGACTATCGAATGCCTGAGCCAGCTCCTGCTCCTTCCAGAGCCACCCTATCGTCCTCAGAAGCACAAGAGGCTGGTGGCCACTGGGCCTGCAGTGGCCTTTTATGGAGCTGCTGTGCCTAAAGCAAAGCTACTTTGAGAATTTGGCCAAAAAACAAAACAAAAGAAAAAAACCCACATTTTCAGTTGTTTTTATTTTTAAGAGGAAAAAAAAACATCATCACAAAAGCATGACTTTATGGTTTCAAAAACAAGGAAGGCTTCTCGGGGAACTGACATAGCCTCTTCTTCAAACAAATCCACTCTACAGAAACCAGAATCCCAAACCCAGACAGGAACCACGGAACCACAGGGTTTAAGGTCTACAGAAGTTACACAGTCTTTCCTCTTCATCTCAAATAAGATCATACTCAATTGTTTAAAACAAATGGGAACTCACTGAATATTAAAACTTTCCTTAGAAAAAGGCTGCCAATCTACAGGCAAATTATTTCTTTAGATGTCTGGGTCCTTATTTAGTCTTCAGGGTGGGAGCTGCTGGTCACGGAATTTGTATGGAGGGGGAGGGAAAGAAAGTAAAGGACAGCAACTGTCAGGGCCGGCCTCAGACAAGCGGTGGCCGGTGGTCCCATGCATTCTCTAGAACGCTCTGGGAAGCGGCTAGCAGTAGCCTGTTCCACAGAACAGAACACGAGGGTCAGAGCAGCAAGCACACCATCCTGGGCCATGAAGTACACTCGGGGCATCCAGTCTCTGCACAGTGTTTGACAGTCCAGCATTCTTCCTATGGGCACATCACACACTTGTCCAAATGGAACTCTGGCATTTGGTGGCACCCCTGCCCTCCCATGTCCGCCAGAATCGGGACACAACTCGAACGACTGTGGAGAAAGACATGGCCTGTTCCGCATTTGTCTGAACACTGAAGCTACTTTCTGCTTACTAGAAACGTAGGACCGACAGCAGCTACACACTCTTGCCAGATTTTACAAACAGGAGATCCAAGTAGGCTGACAGTGGGCCATGGCTGCCACCTGCTATGGCAGGAAGATGACAGCAGCTCTTGCTGACAGCGAGGAGAACTTGCATAGCATCCTTTGTGTACCGGGAGCACTTCTGAGCCGTCTGTTAACACACGAGGTGGGAGCACCCAGTCACTGGGGCAACAGGAGGAAGGAGAGGGAAAGGAGGAAGCAGAGACGCTGGGAACGATAAGTGGGGGAAGAGGTGAGGGGACATGCACACAAGCACACTGCGTGGCACGGTAGCAAAGGAGAAAAAGAAAAACAGAAAAGAGCCAGACGAGGAACAGGGAAGTGAAAACGCGGCAGGTGGCTGGGACAGAAGGTGAAGGGAAAGCTGGGAAGAGCGGCTGCCGCTTCCTCCTCAGTCCAAGCGCCTGTCTCATGTCTTCCTCCACCCAGGGCACACCTCATTTAACGTCACGCTCACCTCAGGCATGAGAAACAGTATCCATGGACACTGAGCCATAGAGTAGATGCATACCACACCTCGAGTCCCACGTACACTCGAGTCCCACGCACGCTCACCCACCGATCTCTCTCCAGCCCACTCAGGCAGGGCAGGCAAGGACCAATCAGAAGCATGGCAAGAAGAAAAGCAGTAGTCTTGGCATCTTCCCTAAGACCACCAGACTGCTAGCAATCAATCAAAACCAAATTCACACTCCACTCATCAGTAACACACAGGAGAGGGGCGGGCATCTTCCCATCACTCCAGAGCCCTGCAAATCTGTACCTTAGCCTGACACAGTCTACCTAATACTTGAGGGTTGTGACTAGTGGTTACCTTTATAGAAAACAGCCATTATTTTGGAAGACTTTCGGAGTGACACTTCCAAACCTACAGACATGTCTTCACTGGGCGCTGTGGCTCTCAGGGCCTTCCCTGTGCTGTTCAGCCTTGAAGGGTGGGGTGTGGCTGAGAGGCTGGGGGACAGCTGCTGTTCTGGACTTTCAGGACGATAGTGCAAGCCCACTTAGAAGGTCTCCCATGGTTAACTCTATAAAGGCCATGGAGTTTCCCAAGTCTACTACTATGTGGAGAAATGGGGCCCAAGAGAGCACAGTTTGAGCATCCTTAGAGTGAGCTGTCACCTGAGAGGAGGCGAGACTCTCCTGTAGCTGTGAGGACTGACTCCCTCACGGCTGAGCCAGAAGAGGCCAGGCTCCCCCACAGAAGATGGACCCCACTATTAGAGAGGCTGGTCTGCAAACACTTAGACCTTTCACTCACAGCCAGATGCTACTTGAGAGGTCCAGACTACTCCCAGCCGATCGATGGCTCCTGATCCCACACTCCCTGATCAAATGAACACAGGAAAACAAAATGTCAAGCTCTCCAAACATGCCAAGTGGAAGTCAGAGTGGCATGCAGGAGGATGGGCGGGCAGCAGTGTCTCTGCAGTGCTCACTCCTGGGAGAGGCACCCCATGCTGTCCTGTCTGACATTTCCTTCCCAGCTCAGGCTGAAGCGGGTCCCGTGCATAATCACCAAAGAACTAAGTGCCCACGAGCACGCCTCAAGTGACACACATGGTGTGCCCTGACATGGAAAACAGGATCAGTAGTCTGCTGCTCTGTCACGTGGAAACTCTGAGTGCTCTCAGCAGATGGGAGGAGGGGCCTGGAGCTACCACAGGGACCACTGGAGCCCTTGGAAAAGCAGAATGGAAAGCAATGAACTCTCTTCAAGTTCAACATGCGCTCTCTCTCTCTCTCTCTCTCTCTCTCTCTCTCTCTCTCTCTCTCTCATGAAATGCAATTTAAAGTAGCCAGAGGTCATATTTTTCCAGCCTGCTAGATTAAAATGACTCAGAACCTCTGTAATTACATGGAAACAGATGAAATTGTTATCTTAACTAAATTGTAAAAGCACTTTAAATGTCATAAGTTTTGATGCAATTTAATACTTTAAATGGACACTGTGTTCAGTGTAGTCACCGGGCAGATGGGGACATAATCTATGTCCGTTATCAAGGCTAAACAAACACCCATGCATCTGCCATCAGCATGAGGAAGAGTAGAATCACAGAACACGCAGCCGAGACCACAGAGGGCGGAGTTCCCACCACCACCCTACAACCTACTCTGAAATGGCATCAATCTCTGCCACATCTTCCAACCCTAGAGAGACAGATCAAGTAAGCTAAAGTGTTCTGTAAATGTTTACCTCAAAATGTAAGCAGTTGTGAGATTCTATGTCATTGTGGGGTAAAATGTGAAAAATCGATCATTTCTCACCATAACCTAAAAACACACTAGAATTTACTTCAGCAAAATGGCAACCCAAAAAGTACAGGGTCAGTCCCAGAGCACTGCACAGCCAGTCCCAGTGCAGTGCATGCCTTGTCCCAGTGCAGTGCATGCCTTGTCCCAGTACAGAGCATGCCCTCACCCAGTGCAGTGCATGCTTTGTCCCAGTGCAGTGTATGTCCTGCGCCAGTGCAGTGCATGCCCTGACCCAGTGCAGTGCATGCCCTGACCCAGTGCAATGCATGCCTTGTCCTTGTAGGCAGAACTTCAGAAAAGTACATTTTTTACAGAGAGCTACATGAATTCTTTTCCTACTACACATTTCCAAAAATTTGTTTTGGTGTTAATCACAGAAATGCAAAGTTTTTGCTTTGATGGAGTATTTTTGAGGTCAGGAGTAAGATAGGATAGGCTGTACAGAAAATGGGTGCAACTGAGTGGTGGCTGGGCAAGCATGCACAAGGTCCTGCACTCTATCCTAGGACAAGATGAAACTATACTGCTGCTGTAGCATTTTTTTTTTTTATCACAGGCTCCACTTGATTGCTACAGAGACTGGTACCACACACAGAAGCACACACAAACACACGCTCAAGAATCTTCTAGTAATGGACAATGCAACCAGAGGCAGAAGGCAGGAGTCAATGCCCCAGTGGCAGACAGACAAAAACTGCTTCTAGCCACACCCAGGGAAGCCCTCTGCTTGACTCTAGATCTTAGGATGTCACTCTGCGCACTCACACGAAACCCAGCAAATCCTTTTTATAGCAAGTACGAGCTGAAAAATCCCTGAAGCAGCTTTTCTTCAGAGCGACTGGGGAAAGACTGGCTGCACTACTCAGAAGGAGCACAGCCCAAGATGTGTGCTTCACAGACAGGCATGCATGTGCACACACACACACAGCCAACAGAGCCCAGCCTTTGGTGCAGAGAAAGAGCTTCAGAATCCTCCCCACAAGAGAAATAGCATCACCCAAAGAAAAAGAAGATTGTGTCTTAACGGGGTCTCCTGCCTGACCTCAAGAATTCTGTATATGCTCCGAGAGGTGGGTAGCTTTTGTGAATAATTGACGACAAAATAATGAGGCCTGAAGATGTTGGAGACACAATATAGTTTGGTAGAATTCATCACAGAGCTTTTAAAATTCCCAAATACTACACTATGAATAATTTATTCCTGTGTCAATACGGGGCCAGCAGATGTTCATCCACAGTCAGTGTTAACCCTTCAAAGCTGAAAATGGAGAAAGCAGGCTCCTCCAGACACAAGAAGGCACTTCATTTAAGTGAGATTATCTCAGTGTTTATGGGGAAATTAAAGGAGCCTTGGAAGCCAAGAGAAAGCAAACCACTTAGTTGGTGATCTTTTATCAGAGTCTGCTTATGACGATAAGGAAGCCAGTTAGGTGGGAAAGCACAAATGGACTGCTCTCTCCCTTCACAAGTGTCCCTGGGGGTGACTGCTGGTTCCATCTAGGGGTATCTGCTGGTGGTTTATTGATATTGACCTTTCTTGCTGATATATAGTCCAATTTTAAAAGCCAGGTGTTGGTCTTTCTGGATATTCTCCCTCCTTTGATCCACTTTAATTAATTAGTATCTGTGTATCATTCGTTTAAAATGAAACAAAGCAGACAACTGCAGTATCTATCATGCGAGCTACCAGAGAGCTTATAACTTCAAAACAGAGACTGGGGCATGAGATCTCTCTCATTTATCCCTCATTTATCAGCTAGTTACCGAGTACTACGTGTGAACAAAAGAGGAATTGTTTAATCACAGATCCTAAAGACGTCTAAGGGATATGTTAATGTCTGTGTCTGTATCTAAGCATGCGCAGAGACTTCCAGTCAACATATATGGAAACGGTGCACAGGGCTAAGACTTAAATCTCAAAATTTCTTAAATCTTAAATTTCAAATCTCTCAATCTCAAAACCAAGAATAGATAGCATATATGAAAATAAGTTTAAGCTGTGTGCTGAGTTATACCCAATGAAAGAAAATGTACAAGAACTGGAAATAATGAAATGAGCAGAAAAGTCAGCAGGGGCTGGACCCAAAGGAACACCCAGGGAGTGGGGGTAAAGAGTCCAGGACTCAGCCCCAGAGGAGTCACCTCGCATAGTGCCAAAGCTGCGTGCTTGGTGGCCAGGAGTCACGAAGTCCACCAGCAGAGGGTGGGAAGGTCAGCCATGATCCAGAGCAGTGACATAGAGGGAGAGTTAAATTAATTCAACAAACCAGGAGTATAAAGCAACTGTGTTTAAATGTGGAAGAGAGTGAAGAAACCAAAAGAATTTAACAAGGAGCAGTCTAGCAAACACCAAAGCAGGCTTGAAAAAGAATTAAAACAGAAACCTGAACAGGAGGGGCTAAGCAGACAACAACACAGAACAGTTGCTGACAGTGGCCAGGCAGGTAACCCAAAAGGCACAATGGAAATCAAATTAAATCCAAGTTGCAGGACAGAGGTAAACATGGGAAAGTGAAGCTGACAGAAGGAGGCTGGAATGAGACAGCTGCAAATGCATCAAGCAGGAGTTCAAAGGAGCAAGTAGGAAACATACAAGACAGGGGTGAGGAGACTTGCGCAGCCAGCTACTGAGCAGGATCCCATTCCATAGTGGGACAGGCTTGGCCAAGAGACTGCCTCCAGTCTCACAGCCTGTTAGAGGCAAAGCAGCAAGAGTGTAAAGGGTCAACCACTCCCTCTTCCACTCAAACACCTGCCCAAGATGAAGGTTTCTCTAGCTGCTTAGAATGTGGCATGCTCTCTAAATAAGTCAGATGTTCCCAAAGGCTAGCGGGCCTAACTCACCAGCCTAATTTCCACACCAACTCTATCATATATTTCATTTCTCTGAGTCATAGCGAGGGGGAGCTTGCCTGAAGCTGCATACATAAATAAGTAGTATAAACAGTAAACAGCAGAGCAGGGACTCAAAGGTGTGTGATTCTAAACGTCTTCTAAATGTCACTCACAATTGCTGTGGGACAGTGTCACTGCATTGAAACAGCTTTAAAATAATCAGGCGTCCCCACAGTGAGGAGATCAACTACATCCTAAAACAGCCTTGCTGTAAATTTAGAGGTCATTCATAAAGTATTACAGCAGAGCGGTATAGGCATGTACACAGCACATTACAAACTTAAGGTGGGGTTTTATAAAGTACTAATGTATTAAATAATACGTAATAAAACTCTGAGAATTTCATATAATATATTATTCTCATAGTCATCCTCAACCCCTACCAGATCCACCCCCCACCTGCCCACCCCTCAACTTTATGTTAGATTTTTAAATTCATTTAAAAATCATTCACTCCAAAGTGTGCTGTCTATGTATTTGTGGGTGTGGGGACACCTGCTAGAGTGTGGCTAACCTACAAGGAGCCACACGACTAGAAAAAACTGACTGTCCCTCCCCTAGAAACCAACAACTGTTGGGGGCTGCAGCTCAGGAGCCCCTCCACTCCACCCCACTCTAGGATGGAACCTTATACAGGTAACAAACAGGTATCATGAGCTCCTGATGTGGCAGTCCTGCAAACCCGGTCCTCAGAGGATCTTCCCGCCTCATATTCCCTAGCCATTCCTGAACCTTGTGAGGGGATATGATTCTGAGGGATCATTTGTGGATCAGCACTCCAGAGTGACTTAGTCTGTACAACTCTCAGGCTTTAGTCTTTAAGAAAAATTAAACAGATATTCACGAAGAGTAGACAGAAGAAAACCTATACTAAAACTCGTATGAAGTCTCTCGTGACCCTGAATACTCAAAGCGATCATGGAAAAGAACTAAATTGAAAGCCTCCAGCTTCCTGATTTCAGAACTTGGCTTCAAAGCCGCAAGAATCAAAACAGTGGCATAGGGCTAATGGAGGAAAAAATAAACAAGCAAACAACAACAACAAAAAACAAAAACAGAAAAATCAGAAGTCAATCCCTGTCTCATAGAGGATGGCCTTCAATCAAAGAACCAAGACCATCCATCAATGGAGAAAGGCAATCCTTGTAGCAATGGATCTTGGAAAACAGAGACTAACAAGCAAAAGAATGAAGTCAGACTCCTCGAGATCCCATATGCCAAAGGTTTCTCAAAGTGAGTCAAAGTCCTAACTGTAAGACCTAAGCATAAAATCCAGAAACTCTTAGAAACCTTCATGGTATCGAATTGGGCAATCTTTTTTTTTCCTTAGATACAACACCAAAAGTTTAGAGGAACTTTCTCCATATGGTATGTCTTAGTTAGGGTTTTACTGCTGTGAACTGACACCTGACCAAGGCAACTCTTTTAAAGGCAAACATTTAATTGGGGCTGGCTTTCAGGTTCAGAAGCTCAGTCTATTATCATCAAGGTGGGAGCATGGCATCGTCCAGGCAGATTGGTGCAGGAGGAGCTGAGAGTTCTACATCTTCATCCAAAGGCTGCTAGTGGAAGACTGGCTTCCAGGAAGCTAGGATGAGGATCTTAAAGACCACACCCACAGTGACACACCTACTCCAACAAAGCCACACCTGCTAATAATGCCACTTCCTAGGCTGAGCATAGACAAACCATGACATGGTATCAGAGAAACGCCTAACTTCGTGCAAATTCCTAATTGTAAGGCCTAATCATGAAACTATAAAACTCTTAGAAGAAAAACTTAAGAGAAGCCTTAATGGATTTGGCAATGTTTTTATTGGCTATAACACCAAAATTCCAGGCACAAAAGAAAAAATGAATCACTTCACAACACACCCATGACCACACACAGAACCCATAAGCATAGGAAAAGAGGCCATAATGTAACCTAAAAAAAAAAAACCAAGGTCAAAACCACAATGAGATAGCGCTTTGACTTTCAGGGAGAGCTATTGATTTGTTTTGCTTTTTAAAGTAAGGAGACTTTAGGCAAGGATTAGGAAGAAACTGGAACTGTGGTATGCAAAAATGATATAGTTGCTTTGCTAAGTGGGTCCTCAAAAAATGTAAAGACAGAAATAGCATATGGCCCCACACTTGTAGGCGTGTATCTGAAAATGCTGAGAGGGGGGCTCATGCAGACAGGCACACACCAGTGTTCAGAGCCAACAGGTGGAAACCAGTCAGGTGTCAATCAACAGATTCATAAGCAAAATGTTATGTACACACATAACTGAATGTTATTCAGCCATAAATGGGAATGAAATACTGATGCATGCTACAGCATGGCTGAACCCCGAAAATATCACACTAAGTACAACAAGCTAGAGGACAGACGCAGAGAGCAAGTCCTGGCCTACCTGAATCAATCACAGGAAACTCTGGAAAAGCAATCCCATGGCGGTAGAATGTAGAGTGAGCGTCATACGTGCTCAGAACCCAGGGGTAGACCTCCTGGTCGGGGTCTGGAGAGTAACATTGTCTGCACAGCTATCACTGTAGCTAATGCTACTTGGAAATGTTTACAGCATGTTTTGCTATAATTTTAAAACAACAACTTTTGTGATAGCAATATTATAACAAAAAGTAAATAAATACATGAGCAGGAAAATGGCATGTGAGTCATGCCGTGTCTCTTGTTCAGATATCACAGCCATGGTTGTGTAAAGAATACTTTATTTCACAAATAAGCACAAATATTTAAATAAGATTCTATCATCTTACACATCTTACCTAATTTAATCTACTCTTACTTTGTAAGGTAGGGATCATTATCTCCATTTTATAATTAAAAGGATATACATATACATCATATACATAATACATATATACATACACACACATATATATCCCAAAATAAATAATTCTAAGCATGTATTCATACACACACACACACATATCCCAAAATAAATAATCCTAAGCATGTATTCATAACTGACAAGTTCTGGTAAATATTCTATTCCCCCCTGGGAGCCATTAATTCAATTCCTCAGGGAGTCAAAGAATGGTCTTCTCTGCCAATAGCCTCCCGAGATGCTGGGAAGAGCCAATATGGCAGCTGCCCCCAGCGTGCCTCATGGCTGCATTCTCAGAATCCCAACAGATCTCACAACCGAATGCCCAGCCCAGGGCAGGAGATCGCCTGGCTTTGTTGCTGCGCCCCTCTGCTGCAGCACGGCTGAGAAGCCAGCCAAGTGTGGATGGCCCTGAGCCATGGAAACGGCTCCTCTGGGCTCCGAGAAGAGGTGGAAATCACTCTCAGTGCTTTGGTCCTCCGTCTCAAGAGTGAACAGAAAAATCCACACAATACGTTTTCAGTAAACATTTTAGAAGTGGCCCCACCCAACTTTTGCTCCTCTTGACTCTATCTGGTCAACATTTAACAACTGCTCAGTGTTCTCCTACCAGCAACGAGCAAAGCGCTCTCTCCAGTTACCATTTCCCCTGTTCCTCAAAGCCAGCCTTCTTCTTTAAAGCCTTTTTAAAAATCACTGCTATGTAAGATTCAGACTTAGCTGTGGGGTAATTATGATTCCATAAATGCATTTACTGGGGCGATTTCTGTTGTCCTTCCTCACACTTTACTCACTCTTACCCCAATGTCTACTCTACTTTCCTCACAAAGGTCTTCATTGACGTCACAGTTATCTGTGGCATGGAGGTCTTGACAGGGCCCTAAAAAATTCCAAGCACTCAGAAGTCCAGGTTGGTTATGTTTTCCGAAGCATATAATCCATGGGTCCCAGTGCAAAATAAAAATGTCTTAAAAAGCGGAAAGAACCTGGTTTTGGTTGTCTCTCTAGGCAAGCCCTGTTGCTTCTAAATGTTATTTGCTATTCACTGTTGTGATGTTCCAGGGTACCATTCACAGACTGAAGCCCAAGGAGGCACCAGGCTCGCAGCATGCTGAGATCCTGTGGTCCTGGGGACTGTGGTGGCAAGAGGCACAGGGTTCCAGTTCCAGGCAGGTACCCTACTGGCCTATCCGGTGCTGCATACGAAACATCCAAACACAGTTGTTTGGAATTTCAAGATAGCAACTGTGTCGAGGGCCAAGGCCTCAGACCCTCAGGAAGTTGCCAAAGCCTTCCTCAGGTCAGGCTCAGCACGGCAACACCTTCCTGTGATCCAAGGATGAGCGTTCACAGATACTCCCTGCCTATAAACTGCAGACTCTGATCAGCTGCAGGTTCCTCCCCCTGATGTTATGCTGACCTACGGACTTCTGCTGAGACCAGCTAATGTCCCCTTCCTGCTGTGCATAGTAAACACACTGAGGTCCTGGGCTGCTGTGGTAGTCGGTGGCACTCCAACAAGAGCATGCAAGGTCCACCTGAGCCCAGCTTGTCTATGTGTGTGTCTGCTATCCCTCCATTTCCTTAATGCCCTTGTCAGGTTTCCAGTCCAAGGCCACTTGGGACATGGCCAGCAATCACATGGCATTAAATTCTAGACACAGGGGCTGGTGAAGTAACACAGGCTAACGTCTACAAGGATACTGGCTTCCCCTCCTGCAGCCGAGCAGTAGACTAGGTAAGCATCCCTTCTCAAGCTGGATGGGTGGGAATGGGGGGAGGAGATGAGGGAGGGGAAGCTGTGATCAGAATATAACCTATAAAGGTATTTTATTTTCAGTTTAAAAAAAAAACAAAACAAAACAATTTCCTTCTCAGCTGACGCCCCAGGCAGCCATGTTGTCGCTGTGCCCAGGACTGTGGCTCCTCTGTATTCCATATAATTGTAACATCTGCTTGAAACAAGAATCAACAAAAAAATCCCTTTTATTTCAGTCCTGCGACAAGGCCACACATATGTACACATGCATGCATGTGTGTATGAATGTGTATATGTACATAAACAGGTGTCCTCATTTTATAACTGACTTGGGAACGTGAGAGGCGTTGCTTGAAGCATCGAGTAAAAGCTGACACCGCGGCCTACCCCGGGTCCAGGACTCTCTTCCTGCCCTGTGCTTCCCCAGTGTAGGGCAAAGTGGGGAATGGGCACAGCAGCCGCCTGTCTACAGGAGCACAGGCTTAACTACTAGGGGAAATATTTTCTAGCATATTTCTGTCACTTGCAGTCAAGATTCTTAATTCAATTGATTTTTCTATATTCAGGAATTTAAAGGCCAGATGCCAGCATGTAATCTAAAACCAGTAAGTGATGGAAACTTATTTTTTCACTAGTAATTTCAGCTAATGACACGTCGATGCACCATTAATCCAAGGACTCTCTAGTGTGAGAGTTCCAGTATAGGGGCTGGTTTCCTGACACTGTAGGAAAACCTATCAAGAAAATAGTAGATACGTTTGAGTCAGGAAAGTTAATGGCTAGGAAACACTTAAATCAGGGGAGGGAACAGCTGTATTCTTCAGCACCTGTGTGTGTGTGTGTGTGTGTGTATGAGGGGGGGAGGAGGAGGAGGAAGGAGGGGGATAGGGATGGAGAAGGGGGAGGCCAGAGGACAGCCAAGAACGTCATCTCTCAGGTGCTGTCTGGCTTGTTTGTGAGAGAGGGTCTCTCCCTAGCCTGAAGTTTGCCAAGTAGACAGGGTGGTTAGCTTTGCAGCCCCACAGACCCAAATCTACCTCTCTCTCTCCCCAGGGCTGGGATTACCAATCACCACACCATGATTTTTTTTTTTTAATATGGTTATAGGGATCAAATTCAGGTCCTTGGGCTTAACAGGACAAGGGCTTACCAGCTGAGCCAGCTCTTCAGCCCCCTCGGCACACACACTCTGTATGGTTGATCTTCCTAGATGGTGAAATGTTGTTTAGGTATCCTCACATAAACATAGAGAACTGTATTTTGAGAAGTAAAACTCCTTATTCATTTTAACTCATCAGCTCATTCAAATCGATCAACTAACAGCAAACATAGAGTGTTTTTTCATTTAACTAATAATGTGTTTGCTGCGAGCACTTGCCATGTCCCCCCCCCCCCCCCAGCAGCTGACCGCTCAGAACATCATAGCCAGGTGAAAGGCAGCCCGTGCACAGCTCAGATCTGAATGCACAATCGCTCAGCTTGCAGGTGCACATCTGCTAATGCACAGCTCAGAGGCCATCAGCCCTGCTCCTTTGTCCTGTCTCCGGGTAGAAAAGCTGGAATTTAAACTGACAGCACTACTTGTCCTGAAGTCTCTGGACTTACTAATTTCTAATGTCAGCTTGAACTTCTGACTGGTTCCTTAGCGCACTTCTGTTTGTTTCTAAATGAGGTGGTGTGTCAGCTCTGCACGCATAAAAGCAGTTAATCAGCAATTTACACTGCAACACAAGAGGCCTGGCGTGCCCACACAAGAGGGGTGGCTGGCATGCTAAATGTGGTCACACAAGAGGTGCAGCTGGCATGCTAAATGTGGTCCTACAACGAACCTCCAATTACAACAGAAAGCCTTGTCCCAAGCTGGTAAAACTGTCATATGTCACAGAACTCATTCTCTACTCTAAAGATGAAATATCTCCTGCCAAGGAACGTATCATTTTGAAATAATTATTTGCATTGAGCCTGGAGTACCAATGGTCAGCAGACAGCGTGGGCATTGTGACTTCCAGCATGCTAGGCATGCTGGGCATACTGGGCATGCTGCTTCATTCAGCTCCTGGGGAAGGCCCCACACTTGAGTCTTTCTTGCTAGTTCACTTCTTGGTACTTGGGTTCTTGTGCTCTGGTATTATACACACTGATATTAACTCCAATAAGCAGATCGTTTTATTAACAACACTGCTGAAGCAGTTTGGCATAATTTAGCAACCTATAGGCTCGTGCCCAGCTTTTCCTCTAGTAGCCATTCCAGGAAGGCACCATGCCAGACTCTCCATGAACTGGTACGCTCTCCACTGGTAGCCACGAACCTTGCCAACTTCACACCAGCCTTTACCTGGGACAGCCTTTTGGACCAGGCTCTAAACTGACCTAGCAAACTGATTTAGAGTCCAATCAAAGAAAACAGACACCAACTGTCCAGTTAGACACAACGCCCAGCTAGAATCTAAGGGTCTGCTTCTGTTCACACAAGACACATTTACTGGAGTTAGGAAATAAGTGCTTCTCATGGTTGGACAGACAGCTCAGTGGTTATGAGCCGGACAGACTGCTCAGTGGTTATGAGACAGACAGATAGCTCAGTGGTTATGAACCAGACAGACAGCTTAGTGGTTATGAGCCAGACAGACATCTCAGTGGTTATGAGCCAGACAGACAGCTCAGTGGTTATGAGCCGGACAGACAGCTCAGTGGTTATGAACTGAACAGACTGCTCAGTGGTTATGAGCACTGCCTGCCCTTAGAGAGGACTAAGTTCAGTTCCCAGCACCCACATGAATCACAACTGTCTGTAACTACAGTACCAGTGAACCTTTAGCAGATTTTAAAGGAAAGGAGAGCCTCTGTATTTGTTTCAGCATTGTTTCTAGGATCTAGGAAAAGTGACTTTGGGGGAAACAGAAATCCTTTCTAGTTCCAATGACAGTCTCAGTTAAAAAGTAGTAAGTCTAAGGGCCAATGACAGACAGACAGACAGACAACCATGCTGCTCACAGATCACAACAGGTCACCCTACCAGCATCACTATGTGGCATCTTAGCTGCAATTGGTCCGGGGATGTGGGGGCAGCAGGGGCGGCTCAGAGACTCCAGACCAGCATGCAGGCGTGCAGCAGCCCACACATGAGCAGTGTCCAGGCTAAGCATCCACAAAGCACCCTGTCCCTCCATCTGCACACACAGAAGAGAAAATCTGGGCCCCAAAACCATCTGGCCAGGATGACATGTAGCCAGCACAGCTATCCTGTTACTGCTTCTAAATGCATAACCAACTCCCCTCCCCAGGTCCTTTACTGTCATCAACTCTAATAAAACATATACTGAGGTGCCACTTGCTCTGTTAAAAGTTATTTTCCTCCATTTGGTTTTCTTGTTTAACACTCTCAAAGCCATGTATAAGGGCACCCTTCTCACTGGGGGGGGGGGGGGAAGGGGGGCTGGAGAGGCAGCTCAGTGGCTAAGAGCACGGCCACTCTTGTAAAAGACCAGTTTCAATTCCTGTGACTCCAGCTCTAGAGAATCTTCAGGAGTCCAAGGATAGCTGTATACATGTGTGCACACAGACAGACAGACATACACAACAATACAAATAAACCCTTCCAAAAATTCTGTCAGCAACAAATTGACTGTAGCTTTTACTATACCCGGAGCTCTAGTGCGACCTATGGGACCATCTGATATCAGAATGAGCCCAGTAATGGCTCCTGTCTATAATTCAAGCAGAGGGGGTGGGGTGAGGGAGTGGGGGAATGGACTGTGGGCTAAAAGTAAGCCTGAAATACACAACAAAACTGTGTAAGAAGTAGGGGAGGAATGGAGGCAGATAATAAAGCCATGAAGCAATAGACAGGTGTGAAATGTGTCATTGCTAAAAGCTTACCTGCCGGGATATGGGAACTTGAACATGCAAGCACAGAAGCAAAACTCTGGTAAAAGATAAAAAACAAAAACCAACCCCCCTCCCACCCAGTTGATGTCACGCAGTCACGTGGGGCTGCCACATGCAAACAGAAGCCATCTAGGGAGTCTCCAGTAACTCTTTTCATTAGTGCTAATGGCCTCAGTGTCTCTGCCCAGGGGCTGTTCCGACAATTCCGACAAATGCGTCAAGAACACAACTCTTGTTCTCTATGGTGAATGGTGAAGCTCATTCATTCACACACACACACACACACACACAAGAATGAAACCTAGTACAGTTATTAACACATGTGCACATGCACAGTCCTTTGTATACGTCTTCTCATCACTTCTCTTTTTTACTCTGAATTTGTCAGCGTATTAGAAAATATTGCCAAGTCTTATTGAGTAGTACAATGCGGAACCAGAACCAAAATTAGATCCCTTGCACATGTCTAATTAAATCTATTTTTATCAGTATTGGGAATGAAAAAAATTATGTCTGAAAAGCCTTGGCAGGGCACTTGCCAGGCAGCCTACAGCAGTGAGAGGGCTTTGAAATGTATAATGGGCACTTGTGAATAGGGGCTGTAGGAGCCAGGAGGCCAGTGTGGGCTTTGATATGCTGATAGCCACCACAGGTACACAGTGATGGAGAGCCAGATTTCCCCTCTGCCAGAAGCAAGGGAAATGACTCCCATTTCACAGGTTCCTGAGAAATGCTGACTTTTATCGAACTGCCAGAAACCTTCTACAGCCCAGCTCATTTCTGGAATATATATGGACTTTCTGAGTTCTAAGCTGCACAGTGACAACTGTTGGTTCTGTGTGTTAAAATGCTACTCTCAACACACCTTTCTCAAGTGCCGGATCTGTTTTCCCATGCCATTTACTACCAGCACTGAACTATCCAAACGAATAGTGTCAAATGTCAGCCAAGAGTACTGCAAACATGCCAAGATCCTGTGAACATGTAAAGATCCTGTACACATCTCAAGATCCTATACACATGTCAAGATCCTATACACATGTCAAGATCCTATACACATGTCAAGATCCTGTAAACAAACATGTAAAGATCCTGTACACATGTCAAAATCCTGTGAACACCTAAAGGTCCTGTAAACGTATCAAGGTCCTATAAACACATAAGATCCTGTAAACATGTGAAGATGCTATAAACATGTCAAGATCCTATACACATGTAAAGATCCTGTGAGGCTACTTTAAGCTCACAAGAGCATGCAAATCTAAACAAAGTGCATTTCCTATCAACAGCTTTTTAAATGTCTACTTATACGACCTCTCTTCTTCCCACAACCTCTCTTAGCATTTCTTTACTTTGAGAGTTCTAGCCAATGGATGTAAACATGATTGATTCTGATCTTTGTAGATAACAGCAGTTAGGAAAGACAGGTGTGCAAAAAATATCACCATCAAAGTAATAAACACTCAACAGATCTCTGCAGTGTGATAGTAGCTCCAGAAGGGGCCGGTTTACCCAGGCCAAAGCAAGCTTCTTGGAGGTATTTGCTTGGATGTAACAGGAGGATGCCCTAGTGGAGAAAGGCCACATGGAGAAACACAAAGGCTAACCTCTACTCCCCCCCCCCCACACACACACACAAATAGATAGATTTCTATCTGTAAGTCACAAGATGTTAGTTCCAACACAGAGGAGGACAGGGAATGGTTGTTCCAGAGGCTAGAACCAGTCCAAGAGAGGCACTCAGTCCCTGGACCACAACATTCTGATCCCTGTGCAGTACTGAAATTCTAGTCAGTCAACCAGTCTCTGCAGACAGGATGCTCTTCACAGCCACCCACCCACCATTTGTTTTTATTTTACTGTAATGTTGTAACACTACAAAGAATGTTTCTGTGCTGTGTGGAAACATGCTACAATATTTCTGTGAAGTCACTTTGGAGTCGAAAGCACACACTGGGGTGTGTGGCTTGTCTGTCTAGTAGGATGAGTGTTTAAACCAATAGAGCAGTAGGCGGGGCTGAAAGGGTGCGCAAAGACATTTAAGAGAGCATGAAGACTTACTTGAAAAGGTTGAACAGCATGTATTTTGAGACTCTACAAAATACACTAACAAAATAAATACCCTTCAACATTTCAGCATGAGTCCAAGAGTTCTGGAAAGATACCTGTAGTCTAGAATAAACTTCTACCCTTGAGGTCACTTTCTCAACTTACAGTGTTAACTTGTAAAGAGAACTCACTCAGTGGCTGCTCAGTGGACCAGCAAATGCAGCTTTGGTAACTCAGCTGGCATCCCTTTGCACCTGTCTCCTTTTGCTTGTTAACGCCCAGGATCAAGCAGTGTAATAAACAAACTTCTTGTTCCAAGAGCTGAGAGCAAAGGTGATTCTCTGGTTCCAAGAGAACCCCTGATGTCTCCAGAGACAATAAACAAACTCCTTTCCATACTTCCTCACAGGGTCTGGGAGCTTGAACATGTAGGTTAAGTCTTTAGGACTCACAACTACATTGAAAGTTATTGCAGGGCTGTGTGTGTGTGTGTGTGTGTGTGTGTGTGTGTGTGTGTGTGCACCTCTGTATTCCTCACACAGAATTCTTGCTCAGGGATGAAGACTCTGGTGATTTACCAATAAAGGCAAAGCAGTCAGCAGATGAGGAACCAAGTCATCTCAGAGATACATGGTTTACAGAAACATACAGAAAAAGATCATCCTGTGTGTGATCAGTTGTAACAGGTCCGATAATTACATTAGTAATGAATCGTTCAAAAGAAAACACTGAGTGCTTATGCAGAAAGACTCCTTTCTCACAGTTCACGCACTTCAGAGAATGGGTCATGTTTTAAAAATGAGCTATGGAGGTCTTCAAAGATTCATGCTTAATTTAAAATATCTTTCATCAGCTTTAAAGGAAATGTCAACACCAGCAGCACATCTCCTCTTCTTGGATAAAATGAGGATTTACAGAAGGAAACAAATCTCTGGAGCTAGGCTTGGCTTTTAGCAATTATATACATCTCTCTCTCCTGAAGGGATGCGAAAGGCAGAGTGGAAATCATTATCTGTGAAGTGCTTGCAGAATAAATTCTCATGCACAAGAATAGAAGGATTCATGTATATTCAGGGGTGTACTTTACTCTGTTTGGAAGTTGAATTTACTGTCAATTGACAGCTGTCCTTTCTGTGGTGACCATGCTAAGTGCCATCCATACTCCAAGGCCATACCAGTTTCCTTGATGGACTGATAGCCCAGCCCTCCTCCCCTCCCTGCTGCTCAGTTCACTGGGAGGGAGGGGCTCCCTGCCTTGATGATGTGGCTATTCTCTCCTACCTCAGCTCCTGCCACAGACTCCCCAAGGAGGAGCTTCATGTCAGGTGCTCTCCATCTACAGCCCCACAGCTATGCAGTCCCCAGAGAGCTCACCATTCTGTCAGCTTCCTGAGTCTGCTCAGACCTCTACGAACAGATCTCTCATTAGAGTCTCTGCAGCTGAAGCCTGGCTTTCCGTATAATGCATTTCGTTAAAGCAAGATGTACCCATCTTGAGAGATAAATGAACATTTTATATACATGTAATTCTGTATCTTGCCCAGTCTTACATCTTTAAACTTTCACTGTGACCTTACACTGAGTATAAAGTCAATGCTGGGTATCTTTGTTCAACGAGCCTCATCTTATTTTTAAATATTATTTATACCCTCTATGTATGACTATTTTGCCTGCATGTATGTTTCTGTATCATGTGTGTCGCTAGTGCCCACTGAGGTCAGAGGAGGGCATTGGACACCCTGGAGATGGAGTTATAGACAGCTGTGAGTCCCCATGTGAGTGCCGGGAATTGAACCAGGACCTTCTGCAAGGGCAGCCCGTGCTCTTGACAGCTCAGCCATCTCTCCATCCCAGCCACCTTATTTTATAAGACAAAGTTTCTTACTGAATGTGGATCTCACAGGTGGGGCAGGCGGGCTGTGCAGTAGTTCCCAGGAATCCCCCAGACTCTACCCACTCACAGCTATGCCTCCTGAGCACCTTACCCACCCAGTGTCTCAACAGACAGTCAGTATGTATAACCTCAGACTTAACAATGGCTTGCCTGAAGAAAGTGAAGGGCTTATCTCAGAAACTCAATGATCATGTTAGTAGAAAACATATAATTGCTATATTCTGAGATACTAAGTCCCAAGCTCATTCATAGCACAAACTGGCGTAATCAACAAGCAAGTGAGGATCCCATCCATCGCCTTCCCACCCAGCACCCTGTCTCTCTACCAGATCAAGCCTATTGCACTGCAGTTGCTAACTGCACTTCAATCAAAAACAGTATGCAGTGTTACAAGTGAAAGGCTGACAGAGCCTCAAACCATGGTCAAACACGGCCTGGCTGGTGGCGGTGTCAGACTCTGATCTAAGGAAAGTCAAACTGCTGCCACCAGGCAGTATATTCCAGGATGAATAAAATGACACTTTGTTTAAACAGTTCCTCATCTCCATTAGTTGGGTAATTGAAGGGTTATTATTATGTACTGGTTGATCTTTGGATTAAACCCAGAAGATATAAAGCTCCTTTCGGTGGAAAAAGAAATTCATATGTTGATGGGAAATTGATATAAACAAGAATTTGAACAAAACAGGCAATTTGTAAAATGTTCCTTATCTAAAGGATAAAAACATAAAGTCACAGGCAAGGGGGGCTTGGAAAGCTAAATTCTCTTACTTATAGATGAAGAACTTAATGGCTGTGTTTAAAAAACTAGTTCAAAGAATTGGCTGGTCTGAATCTCATCAAGCTTAAATCTTTGGCCACATAGAATCTCTGCTCCTTTAAGGGCCATAACTAAATCAGGAGGGTGACTTTAATGCTAATGGATTCTGAACTATCACCCAGTGGAATGTTGCACTGGAATGCAACCAAGCATCCTGGAATGGTCAAGCCAGCCTGGCAGACCACAGGTGCTTGAGGGAACCACCGTCATCCCCATGAAGGTGAATGAGAATGCAGACAACCACCACACACCTCAGTGCTGCTCCTCAGAGGGCAGGGAGAGCCACGCCTACAGACTCGATGGGATTGCATTGTTAACATTGTTAGCAGTTGGCCTCTGGTCTTCTTTCTCTCTGTACTATGCTTTGGTTCCACATCAGTAAGCAAATATTCCAAGTAACAACTCACCCACATCATACATATTGTGTGAGTAGAGTTTGTGTGAGAGACCAAGGGGCGTGGTCCTTTTGGTTTGGGTCTTCCTCTTAGAACTGCTCTTACGACTAGGCTTTTATTTTCTCTCAAGTGCAATGTGTACAACAAGGACCTACCTCCCTTCTCCTTTCTGACGTGCCCAGCACAACACAAACCCTTAGCAAACGTGGGACAGATGCTCAAGTCACATCCTGGAGCTCTTACAACGGTCAACAAAGAGATCTCTTTCTTTATAGATCTCGGATGCTACAGAGACAGAAAGCCAGATAAGCAGGTCAGCAGAGAGGGAGAGAGGGGGAGGGGGAAAGAGTGGGTTGGGGGAAGTAAAAGAGGGGAAACAGAGAAAGAAAGGGAGGACAGAATCATGAACAACAAAAGCAGAACAGAAAGGTCCAGAGAGCAGAGGGTCGAGGGACAGAGCAGGCATCGACCCCCACCCAGGGGAGGGGGAGCAGGAACCACCTCTGCCTGGCTCCAGACACGGCACAGCCAGAAAACACAGCCAGGGAACCTCAGTCCCTTTCAAACTTGAAACTTGAAGCAATGATTGCACACCTAACTGGAGGCATTTTGGTGACAGCAAGGCTGTAGACCTGTCACTAGAGGGATGGAGCTTGTTTGATGGGTAGCTGTGAAGCCACAGCAGAGGAAACAAACAATACTGGCAATTAACTACCCTAAGATCTCCAGGGACCTGTCACGAACCTGCACAGACCTTGAAGGGGCGTTTCTCTTCCCCCTGGATCCTAACAAATAAGAGGAAAAACTGTCAGGATAGGACCCTTCAAAGAACACAACTGCTCTAATGCCATGAAAGTCAAAGAAAATATAATTTATCAGTTGCCACGCATAAATCCTGATAATAACCAGCTTAAATCTAAGGAGGAGACGGCTTCCTTCAAGGATACTCTGATGAGATAAAGGTTGGGTACTTGTTTTGTTTTGCTTTGTTTTATTTTTTAAAAACAAATATAGACAATGGCTTGAAAAACCAGCCATTTCCCCCCTAGAGAAACAACTGAGTACACCCTTCCCTGCAAGCCCTGCCTCCCTCCTTTGTTTTAAATTCCATATAAATTATTCTGAGCTTATTGCTTTGATCGGATTTAGCTGTAAGTAATTATATTTAGTCAGACATTTGATCTATAAATAGAATCTACTAAAGGAATTATTACAACTTCCATGAGATTGGCAAACAGCAGCTCCATTTGATGTGATTCTGGAAAAGCTTTAGCCTGAAAAGAAAATAACAATAGTAGTAGCCACCAAGGAGATATCTGCTCTGAAAATTAAAATCTGAGAATACAGTTACATGCTTAAACTGTGCAGAAAGAGTTACCATTATAAGATTATCTTTAGCAAATCTGGATTTGTTATTCAATCATCACATTCAACCTGAAGAAGTAAACTTTTGAATATAAGTCATGTTTTTCTTTTTCTAGATCCCGTGTATTTCTGACATAATGAGCAAACACGGAGTATTGGCTAACAGATAAAGTAAAAGCAATAAGGTGGCCCCTGCGGGGCCCTGGGTGGGCGAGCAACCTGCAGTGAAGTGTCTCACTAGGAAGCAACATGGCCAATGTCAAGGATGGTTTTATAGTTGGGAGTAAGAAAGGTCTCACTCTGTGTCCACACTAGTGTCTAGCTCCTGAGCTCAGCTCAGCGTCCAGAGTGGATCTGAGGCATACGCCATCACACCCAGTCTCTTACACTGCTCTCTGTGCTGGGTCCTTTACTGTCTCCCCAGTCTTAAGAGCAGCTAAGAGCACCTGAGTTAAATTCCCAGCACCCACACGTCAGTTTCCAAGCATCTATAACTCCAGTTCTAAGAGATCAGATGCCCCCTTCTTAACAGGGCACAAGGCATTGTCTTTAGCAAGATATCTTATAATTACAGTGGAATGCAAACATATGTGCATGAAAAACATTCATAGACATAAAATAAATAAGTCTAGAAGATGAAGAGGAAGAAGAGGAAGAGGAGGAAGAAGGCGGTGGTTGGGCATAGTGGTGCACACCTTTAATTGCAGCATTCATGCAACAGAGAGACGATTTCTGTGAGCTCAAGGCCAGCCTGGTCTATATAACAAGTGTGATCTCTATAGGTCTCAGAAAGGGGGCTGGGGGAAGACAAAGCCACAAACATACAAGTGGTGCCTGGGAGGTCAGGAGCTAGAGAGTCATTTCCACTTTGGATCTCTGGGGTGGACTTTGCTGCTATTTATGAAGGCCCCTCCCGTGACGGGCACTGCATCCCTCGGCTTATGTCCCCTAAAGGCCTGCCTTGTGAGGCTGCCTAAGCCACAAAGTGACAACCAGGCAGATGGAGACAGACTTCACTCCAGGGCTGAGTGCCAGAGTTGAACAATTCAGACTTAGAACAATCTCACTGCCTATATTATTTAGATATTTAGAGTACTTGGAATGATGTTGTAACCCTGCTAAAAATAAGCAGACATGGAAAGGGGGTGTGGGGGATCACCCCTAGAAAGCAGCTCTTGCTTTTGTACCATTGGAAAATGGAATCAGAACAAAGGCACTGGCTCCCTTTGCACCCCTTGTCATGGGACCACAGCAGCTAACTGGCACCTCACATTCCATGTGTTACAGGAACGGAACCGATGCCATCCTACTCAGTTTCCACAAACCCATGGTCCTGTCTTTGTTTCCACATGAGTAAGTCAGAATTGGGGGGGGGGGGATGAATTACTTTTTTAAAATCCACTTTGGCCAAAATGGAGTAAGAAAAAAAAGAGTTACCTACTTACTGACTGAAAACAACAAAACGTCCTGGAGAAAAACATCAACAACTGAGCATTTTTAGACACTAGGTAATGAGGTCAGCAGTCCTGTGATAGAGTAAAAGCTACACCCACACCCTCCCAGCTCTAAAATGGGAACCTGAAAGATTCCAGAGGCAGACTGATGAGGTGAAACCTGGAGAGGAAGATGGCTGCACCTTGAGAAGAGACTCCTGTTGTCACCTTGCACCTTCAATGGAGAAACAGTAGCACACCCACCTAAGAAAATGTCCCTGTCCCTGCAGCAGGGAAAGCGCCCCAGAGCAGGCAAGCAGAAAGCTCTCCCGATAACACAAGCTAAGAGGATATGAGCAGTGAACCCTAGACAGCCCATAACCACAGAGCTCACAAACCACCAAGGGAAATCCCAGAAGAGACAGGCAGTCCCTACAGTCACTGCCTCAGCAGTGAGCAAAATCAGCCGGCATCCAGGGATGCTCTTGCCTCGCTCTGACAGACGTTTGAAAGCAAGGTTCAGATAAAGCAAACCAACTCCACAGAACTTAACAGCAACAAAGTCTAAAGGCATCTCTTAAATACAAGAACAAGATCATGCTAGAACGTCAAACATCATCTGGCCTACCAGTGTGCAACACAGCGCGTATAAAGCAAGGGGAAGGAAACAGAGCAGCACAGGGCAGAACAAAGACAACATATAAAGAGAGGTTACAGTCAGGCCTCCAAGCAGAGGGGAGCTTGGGAGGAAGAGGAGATTGGAAGATACCTTTTAAAGATACAAATCAAAGATCTAGAAAGAAAAACCACAATGTCCCACAGGAAGGGAACTGAGGTCTGGATAACCAGCAAATTCCAAACTGAAGGTTGGTGTCTTACTCAGGGTTTCTATTCCTGCACAAACATGACGACCAAGAAGCAAGTTGGGGGGGGGGGGGGGCAAGGGTTTATTCAGCTTACACTTTCACATTGCTGTTCATCACCAAAGGAAGTCAGGACTGGAACTCAAGCAGGTCAGGAAGCAGGAGCTGATGCAGAGGCCATGGAGGGATGTTCCTTACTGGCTTGCTTCCTCTGGCTTGCTCAGCCTGCTTTCTTTATAGAACGCAAGAGCACCAGTCCAGGGGTGGCTCCACCCACAAGGGGCCCTCCCTGCTTTTTCACTAATTGAGAAAATGCCCCACAGCTGGATCTCATGGAGGCACTTCCCCAACTGAAGTTCCTTGCTTGTTGATAACTTCAGCCTGTGTCAAGTTGACACACAAAATGAGCCAGTACAGTTGGTAAATCCAGAGACACACTCACAGAAGCAATTGAAAGTGAAAAAACACTTTCAACAGAAAATCAGAGTGGGAGTAACCTCAGCAGACCTGAATCAGAGCAGGAGTAACCTCGAGCAGACCTGAAGACCTGCAGTTGAGCCTTAAGGAGAGAAGAACAGGAAAGTAAACATGAGGGGAAAAAAATCAGTGAACAGATAGTACCCAAGTCACACATTACAACCAGATACTTTAAGTGTGTGCATAATGTGATTTAATCGTGTGTGAATAACCTGTGAGGGTGGGCACACATGTGTCAGAATAAAGAATATTTGGAGGTAACAGGATGACCTAGGGTGTTGGTCCTTGGCATCTGCCTTTAGTGTTCATTTATTCTGTGTGTGTATGTATGCATGCATGCACTAGACACGGCAGGCAGGCATGAAAGAACTCACTCAGCACAGGAGACTTTCACTACAAGAAGTGTTAAAGTCTGGCACAGGAAAGACAAGGTGCACTGTTACTAAGAGACACAGCCATGGTATGGAAGGCTCCCAGGGCCTTCCTGAAACAGAGACGCAGCCATGATGACACAGAACACAGGTCCCTCTGGGCCTTCCTTCAGCATTGATGTGGCCATGAGTGGTAGAGTCACGGAAGCTGCATTAACTTGATGTCAACTGCACTTCCCCTATTCATAAATGCAAGCACTGAAGCCAGGCAGGTCTGGGCATCTGGACTCTGTTGTATTTTTTTTTTTTTTTTTTGCAGCTTTTCTACAGATCTGATATTTCTATGTAAAAAGGCCCCTGTATCTATTTACCTGTATTGGTAAATACAGGTAAATAGACTCCAAGATGAGCACAGTTTAGTTCCTCTCACGGGAGAGGAACAACTCCATCTTCTTTTATTTAAATGACAGTATACAGAAACAATAGGTCCAGGCCATACTTTTGGAAGGGCCTAAAGTTCATGGCCTGCATAAAACAAAATAAAAAACAATCCCTCCTCTCCAAAGTTGTGTTGTGTGTGACAGTAACAAACTTCCCTCAAGTCCAACCACACAAGAATGCCAAATACAGATGCTTGTGCAACTCAGCATGCTGGTACAATACCCTATCTGCAAAGCAGGCTCTTTCCCTGGTTCACTCCACCATCCCTGTCCACAGGATGACAGCATTTGCATCTCAGCTAGGCACATGTCAACTAAGACTATATTTTATGGAACAAGAAGCATGCACAACCCTGAGCGGCTGTTTCTAGAAATGCTCTACCCACTAGCTACTCCACAGTCCTGTGGGTCCTCTTCTCCAACATAAGAAAGCACCATTGTGCCATCAGTACAGCTGAGTACGCTAGTCCTGGCTCTTCCATCTGACTGGTGAGAAGAGCCAGGGTTCTAGGAAATACCTCTCCTTTCTGGTTGATTTACCCAACTGCAAACCCAGACAGGATGAGACAGTATTCGTCTTGGTCGTGGGCATGCACTTGTACTGGACTTACAGCTGTGGGAAAGGGGATGGTGGGTAAGAAGACTGAACTTAAAAACAAGCCAGTCAAGTGTCTCACGGTGATACCATCATATTCTCAACACCAGCACAGGGAGAGCCGGTGGAAAAGACGAGACAGTCGTAGTTTGTGGTGGGTGGGGCAAAGTTTGCCTGAGTGCAATCGTGGCATGAATGTTATGTAGGTGACCAATGCTTTCCAATCAGATTTAAGGCCTAATCAACAGGAAACACGTGTCTGGTAGTATAAATCTAGTTAAGAACATAAGGCTAGGGAGCACACAGGCCCCAGGGGATAATTTACTACTGCTATTCTTCTAAATGAATGTGGTATCAAATTGCCCTCCAAACTGCCCTGTATGTGTCTCTGCACAGAAAAGTACAGCTCCTAGTTCTCATCTGAAAAGTTTATTAATGCTGTGGATGGTGGTTAACACACACACACACACACACACTCACCACTGATCAAAGTGCAGGGAATCAGTGTCTGAGACATACTCATCAATGGATGGCTATGCTCTTCCCCCTCCCAGGTCAGGGGTCACTGTGTTTTTGTGAGGGGGGGCGGGTGATAGGATGGCCTCACACAGGAGCTCATTGCACTGTGGTTGCCTGCACAAGACCCGCACATGACTGAGCTAGTCAGCATTTGTCTTAGGGTTTTACTATTGTAAACAGACACCATGACCAAGGCAATCTTAAAAGGACAACATTTAATTGGGAATGGCTGACAGGTTCAGAGGTGTGGTCCATTATCATCAAGGCGGGAGCATGGCAGTGTCCAGGCAGGAGTTGATGAGAGTTCTACATCTTCATCTGAAAGCTACTAGGAGAAAACTTGACTTCTAGGCAGCTAGGATGAGGGTCTTATAGCCCATACCCACAGTGACACACCTACTCCCAAAAAGGCCACACCCACTCCAACAGGGCCACACCTTCTAACAGTGCCACTCCCTGGGCCTGGCATATGCAAACCATCATAGCATTCTAGTGTGGGATGGGGAGGAGCTCGTGGTGGAACTGTGGCAGCTTCTGGGGGAAACAGAGTCAGTTGTAACTGACTCCTGGTAGGCCAACCACACGCCAGTGATAGCCACATACCGATGAGTACCTGGTCAGCACAGATTAGATTTGGTAGGTGATAAGAAATAAAAAAAAAATGGACAGGGTCGGAGAGATGCTCAGGGGTTAAGAGCATGTACTACTTTAGCAGAAGCCCTGGGTTCAGTTCCCAGCATCACACAGTGGTTAACAACCATCTGAGGTTCCAGGTCTCCATCATCTAACACCCTCTCCTAGCCTCTGCAGGCACCAGGCATGCACATGGGTGCGTAGACACACGTGTAAGTAAAACATGCACATCGCATCAAAATAATATTATTCTAAAAGATAGGAAGTTGGCAGGTCAGGGAGGAGGGAGGAGATCTGGAAGAGCTCAGATTGAATATCATCAAAATACATTGTATAAAAGTCTACAATAATTAATAAAAAACATTTCAGGTTTTAAAAGGAATGAATAATCCAGGTTGTGTTCCAGCTGCACCACTGCCTGGGAATGAGGTAACTCCCAAATCCTCTGTATCTGCTAGTCTTGACTGCTCCAACATAGAGCATGACATCTGCTGTTTCAGGCTTAATGAGCCTACCAGAGGCTGCCTTCAAGCTAAGGTACATCACACACATGAAGCCGCTGGTACTATACCAGTACCAGGGATAGCAGGCCCCTCCCTCTCAACCAGGGGACTCCAGAAAACAGCTGCCTCTTAGGAGATGGAGCCTCCCTGTCTGCAGCCTGTCAGTAACCTGGCATTTCGATTCTGAGGTTATTTCTGTGGCAGCCTACAAATGTTGGTGCAGTGAATGATTCTTCTTACCAACAAAAATCATGGCCTATGAGGAAATGCAAACTGCAAATTACATGGAGAAGAGAGACTCAAAAATGTACTTGAAAATAATAAAAACTCAAGTGAAGTCACTTAATCTAACATTTTATTGGAAATTGGACCAACTCCAACTCTCTTAAGGGTACCACAGTTTGCTAACCAGATGTTAATACTGTTCTGCCAAAGAAAATGCCAAGATTTATAGGCTATTTTCCATAAAAATTGTCTTGTTTATATTTCCAAACATATATTTCTCTGATGTCCTGAGAGATTAGATTAAAAACTAATCAAAGTATTCCTCCATTTACTCTCAGACACATTAGCAACGTCCTGACAGAAGGCACAGGAGAGAAAGCGCCTGTTCTTTGAAATTTGGCTAAAGAACAAAAGAGATGGCAGTGGACCGCCAGCACCCAGACTTACAGCTAAAAGACAGGCATTGTAGATGCAGTACAGGCCCAATAGCAGGACTTAATTACTCTGTTATAATGAACAGCATGAACCTCGCTGGTGGATCAGCAAGGGGGGACAGCTGGTACGACCCTAGCCATCACAGAGACATCGAACCAACGTCCAGATAACCAAGGTTCAAAGTCAGTTCATGCACTCTCACTGAGGTTGCAAACGGCAACACGGTGCCAGGCGGTGGCGAATCGATGACAGCTGTTGAGTATCTTATTGATCTCTAACAGACTTGGCAAGAGTCTTTCTCCACATCATCATCCTTCCTCAACCACAGAGCTCTTCTCGCAAACATGCCACCATCATCTTCAAAGCAGAGGCAGCAGAGTAGATGTGACTCTGGTGGACTGTCAGCGGACTGTACCTTGGGATGTCCTGACTTAGTGAGCAATCCCAGCAGATGCCTCCAGCCATAGCCTTGACTAACGAACAGACTGAGAGCCCAAGAGAAAGTCCACGATCTACAGGGTTTCCACAAATGGAGCTACTGTCCGCCAGTGAAGCGGATGGTCAGCTTAGACAATAACCATTTTATAATTACAAAAGTGAAAATCCATCCACACTAACTTAGCACCCTAAGTACATATGCCTTGTGTAACAGAATCTCAAAAGACAAAGAGCTATGATTTCACAATCACTTTTCTTTCTTTCCTTTGTAAAATCATCTGCCTGTGTGTAGTCCATGTGGGGGAGTTTGCAGATGACCCTGGAGGCCAGAGGTGTTGGGTCCCCCTGGAACTTCAGTTACAGGTGGTTGTGAGCTGTTCACATGGGTGCTGGGATCCACATGCGGGTCCTCTGAAAGAGCAGCACACACCCTGAACCACCGGGCCATCTCTTCAGTCTCTGTCTCCCATTTCCATGAACCACATTCAGGACAGCGGATCTGAGCATGATTACAGATGGCAGCAGGACACCAGCTCCATTCTCCATCTTACTTGATTGGGAGAATCCTCTGCTGTGCTGGGTCTTGAGGTCCCACACTGTCCCTGAAACAAAGCATGTTGAGCTCCACACGGAGGACAACTGTCAAGAGCTTGGACACGCAGTGTGCACGCCTTCATCCATTCGCTGGCTCCACCCTGGGCTTCCTCTCATTGATCTTCACCTGCTGTTTGATGGTGGACTGAGGAAGATCAGGTGACCAGACCTCGTGCACCTTCTTTGAAGAGAATCGTATCAAAGAGGATGAGCAATTCCTTTGCCTGTTGCCTCAAACTGTGCACATCCCTCCTCCCAGCTTCACGTGTCCTTTCAGAGTAACTGGCCACAGCTACCACCTAACTCTGAAATGTATTACTCCACTGAATCCTATGTATGTACTCAATAACCACTGAGATGTTTAACAATCATCAAAAATAAACCATTAATTCCAGCTGCCTTCCCCACAAAAGGAAGGCTACATTCTCTTTCTCCGATCCACTAGATACTCAGGCCAAATATATGAGTCCCACTTTCTGTCAAGACCCTGTTTAATCCTCCCAAAACTTCACTTAGTTCTCCTCTCAGAAAAAAAACAAACAGACTGCCATGTCCTAGCACTCCCTAACCAGCTTGGTCTACGCCGTCATCTCTCACCCAGATAACATGGACCTTTCAATGGCCTCCTGGGAGCCAGCCTTTGCACACAGGACACATTCTCCACACAGCATCTAGATCTCATGGGACTACAGATGGAGGGTTACTTACAAGAGAACAACCAACTTACAACACCAACACAACTAAGAAGAGTGGCCCTCCCACCCTGACACACACACACACACACACAGAGGGACAGACAGAGAAAGGCCCTCCTCTCCTTCCACAAGAGAATGCTAGTGATCCTAATCCTATGAGGATCTTGTCCAGATAATCACAGCTACTCTGATTTCAAGGCAGCAGTGGCATATCTTGATCAAGTGACAGAGCTCCAAAACACTCATGAAGCACATTTGTTTTCTCAGTAATGGTAAATTACATGGAAGCTAGGACTTTGCTTTTCTCAGTGCTGACTCTCCACTGCCTTAGTATGGCAGGCAGATGGCAAGTGCAGCTTACCTATGTGAATGAGGCAGGTTACCCTGGTCCCAGCTGCGCACCTCTGGTGCTTCTGTCCTGTTGCTTATGTCCCATGAGTCTCTAGGCTCTTTATCCACATCCATACGCTGTTTTACATCTCCCCATTCCCTTCACAAGGCCCTCGATATCCACTGTCTCTCTCAGCCTCCCTGCAGCCCTCGCTGTGTCCCAGCTTTGTATGATGGAGCTGAGAAGATGCAGAAGGCTCACTCCTGTGTAAGTGGAGACAGTAGCGGGTAGGTGGTTCTGGCTTTGTTCTCAGACATGACCTCATGTTGCCTGGGCTGCCCAGGAACTGGCTGTGTATACAGGGATGATGCTAAGCTTCTCACCATCGTGCTCCACCTCACAAGTGCTGGGATTACAGGAATGTCCCATCTCATCTTCTGGCTTTTCTTCTGACCTTAATTGATAATCTGGTTTTTTTTTCTTTAGTTTTGTTTGGTTCTGATTTTGAGACAGGATTTCACTATGTAGCCTAGGTTGGTGCTAGACATGTCATGCTCCTGCCTCAGTCTCAAAAGGAGGCTCACTATGACCAACTCAGGGGATACAATTTTAAAAAGAGTCTTAAGTTCAGAGTAAGAGTGAACAAAAGGTACAGAGAGCTTTCACATGCTAACCACACAATGCTTTCAGGATTAGTGTGGAGAATAAATACAGGCTAGTCATATGTATTTCTGAGAAGTTATGCAGTCCTCTGTGTGGAGGGTTTTGCCCCTTTCCAAACTCTGATTCGGTCACCCCTCCTTCACAACTTTAGCTGGCTTACCTAACTCTACCAAGAGCAAATCAATCCTTTAGTCCTATTTTTGTTTTTATTTTTACTTGCATGAATTGGTACTTGTGTATGCAGATGTACATACAAGTGGGTGTGTGTAAGTCCATGACAAGCATGTGGAGGTCAGTTGTCTCCTTCCACTGTGTGAATCCTTGGCCATCACATTCAGGGCACCGCCTTGGCAGCACTTTCACCAAATGGCCCATCTCACTAGACCTTTAGCTTGGTTTTCATAGAGCTCTGCTATTTGTATCCAACCTGATGCTCGGCTGTAGCGTTCACTAGTTAGCCCTATCCTGTTGCCACTGTGCAATCTTAATTCTATCCACAGTTCTACTCCCTGTTTCTGATCACAGTCTACATTTTACTATTTCTTTTCTATGCCCCATCTCTGCCAAAAATACTCTCCCTCCAGCATGTCTGCCAAGCTCTCCCAGTCTTTCAAAGCCCAGCTGGGACCTCATTTTCTACAGAAAGACTCACCCAACTACGCAGGTTGGCGTCTGCCTCTGTTTCTGCTATACTCTGAAATGAAAACTTCATGTCTCTTTCCCAGTCCTTGCCTCATGGGCAGGGACCACAGAGCACATGCTGAACAATACCTGGCATTATGAAGCAGGCCTCTGAGGAACAGGATGTAACCCATCTTCTAGAGTGAGCACAGGAGAGCTACTCCCAAACTTTTCACCATATATTTCTGGTTGCATCCACTAAACATTCCAGACCTTAATGGTCTATTCTGCTAAAATACACACTTCCACTGAACGCTTACCTGAGACTGAGAGGACATTGACATTACTAGTTTGTGTGGGATTTTCTTTTTCCTTCCCTAGACATAGAGTAGAAAACAATAGACTTCCACAGGAAGAATAAAACAGCTACTGCAGGCTGCTATAAGGACAAGGCTCTCACTTTATTTAAGGGAAATCTGAAGTGATCATCCACACACAAGGTTAAGAATAGTTCTCACCTCAAGCCAGTCTTTCTCCTGTTGTGGCTGCTTAATAAGTGAACCTGTTGGCTCACGGCCACACTTCCGGTGCCCCTCGCTTCCGGTGCCCCCTCATATTTTGCAAGTTAGCACTTTCACTAGACTAGTTTGCCTCGGATATTTTCAATATCCTCCTTTGCATTCACACCCATGTCTAAGTTGTCTGTTCTATTATTTTTATTGTTGTTTGGTTTTATGGGGGAGAGGGTACATGCTTGCACATGCATACATGCTTGGGCATGCTTCTATGGCTCAAGGTAGCATAGAATTTTACTAATAATAGGGCTATAGTCAGCCTTATTATTTCCTATAAGTTGTTACTTTTCAGTGGACAGTTTTGTAAGAAACACACACACAAACACACACACACACACACACACATACACGTGTGTATGTGTAATGTTATAGGAAAACACCCAGTTTTTATCCAGAGTCAAAAGTCTAGTATTTGACTGTATTAACAATGTATGTTACTGCTGTCAGTTTTGGAAACAACTGAAAATACTTCATTATTCTCAAGATCTTAATTTAAAATTGATATTCATGTCCAAGTCTGAGATCCCTAAAAAGCTGCAGTCCCACCTAAAGGGTCTTTCTCTGATCACGTAGTGTTTGCTATACCAAAAGCTGCTTGTGTTCCTTCCACAGGCTTGGCTTACAGCAGACACACTGACTGTGCATAACAATCTTATCTGCTTCAATGGCACGCTGACTTTCAAAGCCCCAGTAAGCGATGTGACCTCTCTGGTGATGTTAAACTATGGAACAAAACCAATTGAAAGGCAAGACAAATAGGGACATTTCTGCACCCATTCTCACAGCCGCAGGGGCCACTGCCCAGCCCCCAAAGCGAAGGGTCTCCCGCTTTGTTCCGTGGGAAGCTGTAGTGCGCAGAGCACACAGCACTCAACATTGCCTGGATTTCAGCACATACAATATTTTGCTGTCCTCACTTGCTCAATATTTTGTCTTCTCTTCAGAAAGTCCAAAACTGATGGGAGCTGGAGCTCCAAGTCCTACGTGAGCCTGAATGATCTACTTACTGTCGGCAAGATGGAGATAACCTGCTCAGCCACCAAGTTATCTCATTACAAATAAAAGCAATGACAATTAGAAACACACACAGAGTCAAGGCCTAATTGCTGCACTGCTGTGATCTGTGGCTGATCAGTCCTCAGGTGAGCCAGGCCAGGAAAGGGATTGACAGATGTCATCTAGAAGCCACAAGAATCTCAAAATTATTTGCAACTATGACCAGTACAGAAGGAGGGAGGGAGGAGGGAAGGAGGGATGGAGAGAGGGAGAGGGCAAAGACTTCAGTCAAGGCTTCTCAGTCCCAATCCCAGAGTTATACACGATCAACCAAAGGGGTACTCCGGCGCTCAGGCCCATCTGGTCACATCACCTGAAGAGTAGAAGCTATGTCATTTGCACACACTGAAGACAGAGGCTGGGCTCAGGCCACAGGCAGGAACATCTGCTTCACGAACTCTTGAGCCCTTTCACATAGCTTAAAATATACATTCAAACAGAATTTGAAGTGAACTTCAGAAATCTATGTGCTGACTTAGCAGTATATTCAGGAGGCTTTGATTTCTTCCTCTAGGTCCTTCCACATTTGTAAGTCTGAGAGTACATCTGTCTATCTTTCTAGAAAGCTTAACTTTTCTATGTGTTAAAAAGTACACAGGAATTATATGCCAAATTAAATACTTTAAGAGACTCAGAAAGAAGGTGACTCCCTAAGAAAGCAATTAATGGCTGTGTGGAGCCCATGGTGTTTGTAGTCTCATCACCCAGTGAAGAAACCAACAAATACAGGCTGGCCAAACTGCAGCTCAAGGATTGCATCCCAGACACACTTCTCAGAGCACCTGCTGCCCACAGCCTCTGCACATGGCAGCTGTACACATAAAAGGACATGGGGGGATTGGGGGGAGTTTTGTTTTTTTGTTTGTTTGGTTGGCTGGTTTGATTTTGTGTAGCCAGATGTTGGAAGATTGATGGGCTACATTTTATTTAGTGTGGAGATAGAATTTTCAACCTCAGACTTCAGGTGTGACTCCCTAGTCCTTTATAAACACCTAGGAATTTTGATAAGGAAGTTGGGTGATCTTTCCAGGGTCACCGTCTGTTTGGTGACAAAATCTATTTCTGCTCCAATATATTTTCCAAATTCCATGATCACATTACCCTCCAGCTGCTAATAGGTGGAAAAGAGAATACAGTACTTAAAGTAGCAATGTCAAGTATTAGATATATAGTCTGAAAGGAAAACCCAACTCGGGGAAATTCTTTAGCAATGGAGACAGCCATTCACTGTCAAGACCAGGCTGGTCTCCAATTCATGATCTTCCTTCCTCCAATTTCTAAATAGTGACACATGAAAATGCAGTGTATGTTCGTGTACACGTGCATGCACACGCACGTAAGCATGTACCTTTGTGATCATATGATTTACAGACAGGCAGAAAAGATTAAACTAGCTTAAAGAAAGCCAAGGGTCCAAGCCGGAGCCCCTGCAGCTGCTCTTATGGGGGCTTTATTCTGAGCTATCGGTTTCTGGACGCGAGTGTTAAACAAAGCCCACAGCAGCCCAGACCATTTCCTCCTCCTCTCCTCGTTTTAATGAAGCCACGAGTTCAGTGGAGTCTAGAGATTTAAATTCTAATCATTCTCCCTTTGCCCTTTCACACAGGTGCTCCCAAGGGAAACTTTACTTCCAAGCATTACCACTGCAGGCCCCTGAATCAATAACCCACAGCTCTAAAAGGCAAGAATGCCTAGTAAATGCTATTTTCTTCCTCCATCTCCATCCCAATTAAAGAAAATGAAATCTATACAGCAGTAGAGAAGCTTCCAACAGATTCGCCGAGATAATAAAAACCCTCAGAATATCTCGAGCCAGACTGAGCGTGATGCTGTCCCATGGGGCAGGGCTAGCCTAGGACAGCAGGACATGAGGCCTGAGGGAGGACTCCTGACCCTGATGGACTTTCTGCCACTACTGTTTACCAGAAATAAAGCATCTGCCGTTTCCCTTGGCACGAGATGGCTGTGACACTAAAAGAATGCTACAGAAAGGCTGGCTGTACGGCAGAGCAATTCACCAGTAAGAACTACGATGAGTTGAAATCCAAACTCAGCGGGTGTTTCTGGGACATCTTTAATATACCAGATACTGAATCTCATACTGAAACAAAGCAAAAAAAAAAGAAATTTTAAACTTAGGGAGAGGGAGGTGGCTCAGTCAGTGAACCAGCTTTGCTGTGCTAGCATGAGGAGCAGAAATAGATCAGACATGAAAAGGGCCTGGTGACAGGTTTCTGTATTCCAGCAGTGGGGGTTTAAAGACAGGTCAGCCATGTCTACACAGTGGATTCCAGGCCAGCCAGAGCTACAGAGAGAGACCATGTCTTTAAAAAAAGGAAACAATGAGATGGAGAGTGATTGAGATAGACACAAGACATTAACCTCAAGCCTACACACATGCATGTATGCGCATGCACACACACCCACACCCACCCACCCACCCACACACACACACACATATTAGAGAGAGGGGCTGAAAGAGAAAGAGAGAGAGAGAGGAAGAAGAGGAAGAGGAGGAGGAGAAGGAGGAGGAGAAAGAGGAGGAGGAGGAGGAGGAGGAGGAGGAGGAGGAGGAGGAGGAGGAGGAGGAGGAGGAGGAGGAGAAAGAGGAGAAAGAGGAGGAGGAGGAGGAGAAATTCAGTCTCTGGTCCAGATCATCTTGCTGCCCCTCTGCACCTTACTCATCCTTCACAGCCCGCTGCCCCTTGATAAGGTCCTGCAAAGGGTGACAGAGCTCAGTCCTTGACAGGCACAAGAGTGAATTCAGTGTTGAGAGCTGCTACGGATCAGAGGCAGGAGGAGCAACACCCCCAAAGCTGCTTCTCAATCAGGGCCCTGTATAAAGCCCCAATTTACCTACACTGTGTCACTACCAGGCTGTAGGTGAGCAGGCAAGGCCGGAAGGTGGTCATACAAAAGACCAGGGCCAGAAGCGAGCTCCAGGGACTGGGAGCACTGAATGGCTACTCGTCTGTCAGCGCTATCTTGATTCTTTCTCCCCATCAGTTGTAGCATCGAAATTTTATACTACAAAATACACCACAAACATAAGAAGCTACGAACACAGATCTAATGACAGGGGTATAGAACCAGTTCTCTGATCCCCCTTCCTCCCTCAGGGTATCTGTGACTAACAAATTCAGCATCTCAGTGCATACACAGGAAATGCACTCTGTAAAAGACCCTTTCATGCTGCACAGTGATGTCAGTCCAGGATTCCCAAGAACACCCCACACACTGCAAAGCCTCATAATGACCCCAGAGTCCCAGTCACCCCCAGAGTTTGCAGCCGAGGAGGCCTGGACATACTAAGGCATGCAGACAGAACTGGCAGTCCATAACAGCACAGCACAGGCACCACCTCAAGATGACACAAGCTGCCCTAAGACTAAGGACAAATCTGTTAGGGACGGAATGAATGCAACCCCGCAGAGGAGCACGGGCGTTCCTGACACAGGCCTTCTGTGAGCTGCGGAGCCAGAATGGGAGGAGTGTTCCCAGCTGACCTCAGGAGAGATGGAGAAGGAGAAAGGATGGAGACAGGGTGAAGACAGACAAAGGGGAAAGAAAGCACAGCAACAGAATCACAGGACTGTGGCCCAGGAACGGCAGGAAGGGGAGACCCACTGGGCTTCACATTGCTCCGTCTCCAGCCTCTCACGAGGACACACTGACAGGCTGAAAGGCAGTCCCGGGAAAGGCTCTTGTCCCCAAGCACACCAGCCAAGCACACCTGGGCTCCAGCAATGGCTGGATTTATGGATCCTAACAGAATTTCTAAAGGCCTTTTTCGGGGCAGTTTTGACTATTCCCCTTACCACTGTTGGCTCTGACTGTGGAATCACCTCCAGTGAGGCCATTTCCAGTCACCTGAGCACTGACACTCTTCAGTCATTATTCTAGTGCATTAATCCACAGCCTCCTTCCTACTACAATTTAGAAATCTCAGGCTGTAATAGCCAGTTGAGATGTAATGTGATTGTTAAGACACAATCTGGGTTACACAAGTGAAAGTATTTCAGTTGTTAGCTGGAGAGACTTGGCAGTGACACTCACCAAGAGACCCCCACCCGGCTGATCCCCACCCTGCTCCATCATTCTCTAGCCAACCACCGCATGTCTGCCTTTGTTTGAAATTTAAATCCCAGCTTGGCTTCCCCAGCCACTCAGCTCATTTCTGAGCTCTTTCCAGTACAATCTGTGTATAATCAGAGAATAGAAGTGAATTTTATCATCGATGTTTTTATAATCACACAACTTATCTTAAGCACCATTCAAAGATAAGTTTTTATTCTTGAAGTCTTACGCCGTCAAAGCCACTGTATTATTAGCTGGTACTCACCGTAAAGCTCACTACTTATCACGCCTCATGGGATACACCTAGCTCATGAGCTATCCTCGCCTATCATCAAGAAGAGAACTTGCCAGGTATTGCTTGTGACAAAAAATTGCCCCCAACACAGACACTTCACCACCTTGGCCCAGAGGGAAGGTCTGCCCTTTACCCCACATGCACCTTTCACTGTTAACACTAAACTCTACAGCCTCCTCCTCAGCTTCCTTTTGAAAGCCCAGACGGTCACTTTTCCATTTCTAGAAGTCTCCATCTCATTTAATTCACACAATCTCAAACATCACAGATGGGGCCCAGCTGCCTTGTCTAAATGGGGTACCGATCTGAACTCATCGCCAGCCAAGTTTCACTCCAAGCTCTCCTCCCGTGCCAGGAGTGACCTGCCGTCATCCAGTCACCAGCCTGCCAGCTCAGTCCTTCCCCATCCCCAGAGCTGCCCTGGCTCCTCACCTAAGCCCCATTATATACGTTGTTCCAAACAACATATTCACTGCAAAGCTTATAGAACCAAAGCTAACAAGCTAGCACTTAGCTCATCTTCAATCCAACACGCACACCCTGCCCGCAGTGTGGAGGCCATATCAGATATGATTGAGATGTAAGTGAACGTTATGATTTAAAATGCAAATACTGGCTAAAATATTTAGGGTGGTCCATATGGCAAAGGTACTATGTGCCAATTCTTCATTTACAAATGCATTTCTACCGTAACCACTTCAGTCTTACATATCCTAAACAACTACATCCAAAAAAAATTTTTTTTCAACAGGAAGTTAACTGAAAGTCCTCAATTCTTGGACTCAAACATTTTTCAAAAGATATAAAAACAGAGTCTGGAGAAATGGATTAAGATCACTGTTGGTCTTACAGAGGACCTGGGTTCAGAGGCTGGGGAAATGGATCAGCGATTAATAGGACTCTCAGATGAGTGTAGACTGTGTCCAGGTGACATGGCTAGAAGAGCCAGCAAAATGTCTCAGCAGGTAAAGGTGCTTGACACTAGGCCTCCTCTCTCTCTCTCTCTCTCTCTCTCTCTCTCTCTCTCTCACACACACACACACACACACACACACACACACACACACAAACACACACACACAAATAAATGTAAAAGAAATTATTTTTAAATGTACCATTAAAATCCAGGCATGGTAGAGCACACCTGTGTGCCCAGCACTCGGGATGTGGAGGGAGGCAGGTTCAAGGTCTCCCTCAGCTATAGGGTGAGTTCAAAGCCATCCCAGCCTATGTGAGACCCTATCTCACAAGCAAAACAAAACAAAAACATATGAGTTGTTAGAACAGCAGCAGAACACACACCTAATCGATTACAAATCCCTTCAGGAAATCTAAGCACCAATCGCTGGGAAAGAGCCATGAGCTTGATTCACCGCTGCGCTTTCGGCCGTAAGACACTTCTGTGCTGCTCTCAGACAAAAGCCAAGGTCTCCTGCCATCAGCTTCTTGCCACCTACCCTCAGTCTAAACTTCATGTCTGAGTCCAACATCACAGGGCACAGCCATGCAGCCGCTGGGGCAGCAAGAGCAGTGCGAGCAGCACAGCCCATCGGACCCCCACACCCAGAGGAAGCCAGGGACCGGCAGGTTCCACCTAATCCCAGCTTCCAGAAGTGGTGACAGACACACGGAGGAGAAAGGTCCCTGCTGTCTATTCTAAATGATGTCTGAGGCAGCGACATGAGACACGGGTCCATGAAAAACCCAGCTTGTTAAAAACCTTGTGGTAGCACGTTCAAACAACGTTAAGGCCTATTAAAACTCTAATGCTCTGCCTAGTTATCCTGCAGTTTAGTTCAGTGACTTCCTTCTAAATTCAACCCAGGTGTCACATGCTGTTGGTCGGTGGCCTTTGATAACAAGCGCTGGAAGCTCTGCTTTCTGGGATTTTTAGAAATATTTTATCTTTACTATTTTAATTCTGTATAGGTATGAGAGAGTGCATACAGCTATGTCCACATGAGTACAGTGCCTGCGGAGCTGGAACTGCAGTTATGAACCACCTGATGAGAATGCTGAGACTGAATCCAGGTCCTCTGGAGGGGCCCACAAACTGTCCTTTCCCTGAGTCACCTCCCAAGCACAGCTTTCTGGAATTCTATGCATGAGTCTTTTGAAATTCCCAAAGCTTCCCTTTACAAGTGTCTATAATCCTTCCTCATTTTAAAGTTCCATTGTACAGAACTATATAGTGCACCTGATAGAAAGAGACTCAAGTTTGAAGCCCAGATCACAATGTACTTACTAACAGTTACTAACCAATTCTCAGACTCTGTTTCTTCCCTGTAAAAGAGCTATTCTGAACCTCTCCGTGTTGTCATCCTGTTAGGTGAGATGACTCTGGGGCAGTGTCCAGCATTTAGGAGACCCTGAACAGTAGCTGGACTTGCCCATGCCTCTGCTGGGAATGTCCATGAAAACTAACAAGAATTTAAGAAGTTTTACTTCCAATTTTGCTCTGACAGCCAAGGCTCCATATACCACAGGGTCTAACTATTAAGCTAGCACTGAAATAAGATCCACAAATGACTTCTACACAACTTCACAGTTTCAAAAAGACCACTTAACCTAAGGGGCACCCATGTTCAGACTGCAGACAGCACACTTCTGAACTTCCTGGGGGTGCCATTAAGCAAATGAGACACAGAAACCCTGGATGCCTCTTGCCAAGTTCACTGGAAGGAACAATGAGTCTGGTCCTGGATCCAGACCACACACAAGGCGAGCACTGTCACACACACACACCCCCCCACACACACACACACAATACTGGTGATGTCAGTGCCTGTGAGGGGGCATGGCTTTAGGACTGGCGGGTGCACTCCACTGTGAACGTTCAATTTACTTGGTGTCAGCTGTTCCCTTGTTCATTACGAGTCTGAGTTCTAGATTCAAAGCTTTGCTGACATTATCTCAGGTCCTTCACTGTTTCAGACCCTAAACCAGGGCCTGCAGAGATGGCTCAATGGTTGGGAGTACTTACTGTTATCACTAAGGACCTGGATGCAGTTCCCAGCATTCACAAGGCAACCTACAACTGCCTGTCACTCTAGTTCCAGAGCACCCCAAGCCCTCTTCTCATACCCTCAGGCTCATGCATGCCCATGGTACACACACATATGCCACTCATGCACATACATGTACACATGCAAATACATTAATAATATTAATTAATAATAAACTAAATAGACCCTAAATCAAACGCTACCTAAGCCAGATGTGTTTGTGAAAGCCAGTAGCACCTTCAGGATCCTTGGCTCCCAACACGCCTGATGGTGGATTACAGCTGTCTCTTGGCTGTAAAGAGTACCCTGCCTGTCTGCTCGCTTACATGGGACAGGCAGAACGCAGTTGTAGTAGCCTCCCTGTCATCAGAGGTAAGCAGCTTTGTGTGGCTAAACACCTACATTTAGATTCCCTCCTAAACACCAGCTCTACAGCCATTCACTGACCGGCGAAAGGATGTCGCTGAAGCAGGAAAGTTAACAGGGACAATGAATTAAGATATTTCCTTTAAGAAACGTTTGTCCCAGGTGCTTGGGTAACAAGCTCCCATATTCAAAAGTGCAGCTTGGCTTGAGGTACATCTGCTTGTCAAATGACAGGATCCAGGAGAAAAAGACACTCACTAACAATAAAGGAACCTCCTCACTTGTCAAGAAGTTAGGGCATCAGATGTGCAAATTCTCTTCCTGACGGAACACAAAATAAGGAAATGGAGAAGGCAGCAAATCTGGACTTCAACTATCCTGTTCATACATCACCTCCCTGACACCCACTCCCCCTCACACCTGCCTCACAGCGCCTACCTCCAGCTTCCTTCCTCCCTCTTCTGACCACGAACTCTCCCTCTCTCCCTCTCCTTCCTCTCCCCTCCCCACTCCAGTTCATCCATGTGACATCTTATCCAAACATTAACTCTGCCCTTAGGTGTCAAAGACTTCTCAAGCTGAGGGCAGGGGACAGTTGTAGTTTTAAGGGGCATGAACCCTGGGGAAATGGGTGTAGGTAGCAACCACGAAGGATACAGAAGGTGGCTAACAGTGGCAGGAAACTGATCCAATCCCACAGGCCTGGGAGTGGCCAGTGTCTGACGTAAGTGGGATGTGACTGAAGGTTTTATTTTCCAGCATCACTAAAATGTATGGTTTTTCATTATGTGTGGCAGTTTAGCACTTAACAGTGTGTGTTCTCAAGACATACTTGTGTAAATAGCTCTCAGCTCTGAGAAGCTAATAAAGAAGTCTGTCTTTGTTCAGAGTTCCCTAAAGAAGGCTTGGTTGACTTGGCTTTCGTGTTATGACACTCTTAACTTTCATATGCTGTTCAGCATGAGGAATTTTTTCAAACTGATCTGACTTCATGTTCTTCAGATTTGAGATTAAGCATCCCCAAATGCACAATAACAGCTTCTGGGCCCCTTCTTTCCTTTCTATTTATTGGGGAGGGGACATGTGTGCTACAACATGCATGAAAAGGTCACAGGACAATTTTCAAGTGTCACCTCAAGTCACGCTGTAGCTGCAGCAACACTAAAGCCACAGCAATGACAGAGCCACTGCGCTGCCGCAGCAGCAGTAGCAGAGAGAAGCACCTTCACAGCACTGGCACATTGATAGCTAAGAAGGTATAGAGACCAACGACACGGACAGTGCACTCTGGACTCTTCAACTCGAAGTCTGGTGGACAGAATAGCGTCAATGACTGTCAGAGGCTAACAATCCACTGTAGCCTCCTGGTCCATCTCTGTGACTGTCTATGGGAGTTCAGCCTCCTGGATTCAGAGGTGCCATGCCTGCTGCTCGCACTGCTGTGGGGACCACCTTCCCATCCCCCATTCCTGTTCACTAGAATGAAAATGTAAGGGGAAAGGAGGCTTTAACTCTTTAAATCATAATGAAGTTAATAAAGGGGCTGAAATATAAGCTCCACTTCTCAGCTAAGCCTCAAACCCTTTGTACCTGATAGTGATAATCCCATAGCAACTAGAAAACACACTTATCTTATTAACGAGGCTGGAATTATTTTAATTAGGTATCTCCACATGCACCAACTGTTAGAAATCAGACTGTTTTGAAACAGTTGTTAATGACTTAACACGGCACACGTTCTCCTCAGTTTCAGGCTGAAATCTATGTTTGAGACAGATGGGGAAGAGCCTGGCCCTGCTGTGTAACAGAGAAGCAGCCTGGTGGGCTTGGAGATGCATTTCCCACTGGGATCTAGCAAAACAATCTTAAAGACACTCAGAAAGACAGTCATAAACTTTCATGGCATCTGGTACATTGAAAGTCTGAAGCTTACTGCTAGTAACATCCAGTTATGAGACAAGATACTTTGTCTCAGATATGAGTCTCTGAATTTCAATATCTCACAACACCTGATGACAATATCAGACAACCAAGTTTGGTGAATTTACACTGCCCAGTAAGTCCCTCCTCACACCAGATCAAGGACTGGATGAAGTTCCATTCTGCCCATCTCTGCCCGTTAAACGTGGGGTTGTTTCCAGCTTATTATTAATTCATACAACTTCTTGAAATTTTGAAAGGACTATTAAACGTCTAAGAAGTGTTTTGGCCCTCAGAAGAGCCCATAGAAATAGTAGCCCATGACGGCAAACTAGACGGTAACACACTTGACGCCTGGCAACCAGATGATGGGCACTGCCCTTCCTGGTGTTTCTTAGCAAAGGAATTTTCACCTGCCTATGAAGAAGCAGAAATATATTTCCTTTTATTTTCTGCCCTAATTAGTAAGCTAAGAAGCGGTGTTCTCTCTATATCTGCCTAACACTTTCTTAGACCAGAGACAAAGACAATTCTAGAGAAAGCAGAGGGAGGAAGGCACACATAGGCAGCCATATTAATTTCCAAATTTTCTTTATCTGGCATCTCCCTAATAGCACCCTATAAACAAGTCTTTCCCCAGAATGCTGAACTCCTTAGGCTCCTGATCCGGAAATATGATCTACACACACAGGCATAACAGCAGTGCTTTATACACGGTTTGGGTATTTGGATAGGATGGCCTTTGATTCAGTGTAAGATTGAGATAGGCATACTTAATAACCCATTTAACTGCTCGCTGTCTGATTAAATTTTTTTTAGAGCTGTAGTCATTTTACAGCAAATAAAAATTATGGTTGTAGCAAGGTACAGACAGCAATGTCTTTAGCTAGACATTTGGCAGTGTTGGATACATCATGGCTCACACACACAATGCGTGTAGGAATTGGTGACAAGTTCTTTGTCGTTTTTTCTAGTTCTCACATAGACAAAGCATTTCTATTGTCTCTGAATGGCCAGAGGGCCACTCTTCTGATGATAATGCCATGTTTAACATCAAGGATTTGACGAAGCACTTCACAGGCTGCGTCCTCTATGACACATAAGTCATATACATATAAGTGAAATTACAGTCACAGTATCATTAATGACCAGGAGAGGCCTGGCCCACTCTGTTAATTACAGAAACTAACCTTGCAACTTCTCAATAACTTTGCTGAGATTGTTAGTACTCTCTCACTTTAGTTACATTTTGGCAAGGGTTATTAGAAATTACTTTCTCTTTTATTTTTCCATTTTGTGCACATAGTTTTATATGCTGGAAAGAAGACTTTCTAGATCATTACCATATAGAAAACACAACTTGCAATCTACTGCTCAATGAGTCTTTCTAGTTTCTCAGGGAGATTAAAGTCAGTATCTTCTACCTGAGGAGTGGCTGAGGGTCAAGTGCAGAGCTTCACTCATGCCAAATAGGCACTGATAAAGTCTGATTTGCCTAGGAAACTCCACACTTCTCAGACTGATGCTTCATTCATAATGTACAAAATCAGCACTCTTGGAGGACAAAGTCCTAAATCTGACATTTGCCCAGTGATGTCCACAGGCTGCATGCATGCTGCAGAATAACCTGCAGGCCACTGAGCTGGGTGAATCCTGAAGTATCATTTCAAATTCTGAAAGGCTGGGTGAACAAAGAGGGCTGTCCCCTTGTGGAACAGGCAATGCACTTGCTACAAGTCACAAAGGACACACGGACAGACGGACACCCGGACAGAGGACTCTTTAGCTTAGATCCCATTGTTCACTAAACTCTGAGCTGAGTCCCCCAAGCCACTGTAGCATGAAGTAACAGTTCTTCCATCATTGATTGCTTCTCACCTGCCTCACAATGTAACACAGTGTCTGTCTTCAGAATGTGGAGGAAGAAGAACAATTGTTAAATTACACAGTTACAAACTGAAGATGAGGTCTCTCTCAGAATCAAGTTTTACTGCTCTTACCACTCTCACATCATTGAGGAGCTGGAAGAAATGCACTCTTGAGAACCAGATAAACCCAGGAAGAAGACTGTACAAGTTTCCCTTCTAAAAGAGTGCATTAGGAAGCAATGCTCCTGCAACAACACATGAGGACCACAGGCTTTCCAAAAAGAGGTGGGATGAGATGATACCTGAAAGACGGTTCTGCGTCACAGCAACAGCTATGGCGTCATTCTGACGGCCTACACTATTAGTGATGACCATGACCACAAAAACATGAAGATAACAGAGGGGAAAAAATAATTCACCAGTCCTAGCAGGACATGCCTGAAATGCTGAAGGCCATGAGGTTAAGATCAACTGGTACTACACAGCAAGAGCCTGCTTCAGAAGCACTAAAACACATACACATAAATACATACACACCACCAATAACAACAAGCCACAATCTCAAATCACTACACACTCAGAAGGATACAGGCTATACAAATGTACTACCTAAATCATTAAAAACAAAATACAATAAATAACCAAAACCAATCATTTTTGTTGCGAATCTGAAACCAAAACTACAGCACTATGACATACAGATTTGAGGAACCTGACTTCTCAAAGCTCTGGATGAAAATCTCCTAAGACAAAGACCTTATATAAGTATTATTTCAAAATAAGTATTTTAAAGCATTGTCATTCAGGGTCAACAGAACCTAACCATCTCCTGGGAGCTGAGAGCTGGGAGCTGAGAGTGAGAAGGAGTATCCTGGGGCAGAAGGGCACCTCACTAACCCACCCCCAGTTCTACTCTGAGAGGGGAGCTGGGACTAGGTAGGCTCTCCAAATAAAAACACAAAAAGACCTTTAGAGTTGCTTGATGGAGATGAATGTTGTGCAAACTGGAACCAGTGTCTTAGCCCAGACTTGGTTAACACTTGGTTGTAGCAACAGCTTCTGGTCACTAGGTGGGCCCCACCCACTCCTACCCTCCGCAGCTGCTCTTTCCCAGATCATCCTCTACCATACATTTCAGGGGTGAAAGGGAACCATGGTTTTCTGCCAGGTTTGGAAAATGTGGGGTGTCTTCTGCTTCCTAGATCTACGAAACTCCTCAGTGTGACAAACAGCCCTTCATAGCAGGGCTTTACAGCTTCCGGGCACCTCCAAAGAGACAAGTGGCCGCCTCTCCCCAGCACAGGTGTTTGTCAGCAGTGTTCTAGAGTCTCTCCTCCCTCCTCCCGAGCCCGCCCTCCTGCAGCACCCGTCTCTCCCTTATCACTACTCCGCTCATTTCACGGATTTAGCCCATACTGTGCTTTTCTGTAATTTTTCTTTCTCCATTTGGGGCTGGTGGTGCCAGTGAACTGCCAACAGACTGTAAAGCAGCAGCAGGCAGACTTTGCCACATTAAATACTTCATCTAAACCATTGCCTAGGCGCTTTTCAAAGGTGATGACACAGGCTGCAAGACTTGGCTCCGAGAGGCTGGACAGAGGCTCCAGCAGGGCCTCAAGAATGACCTGCCCCAATATATTCAGGCCTTAAAATCAGAGTGTTCCTGGCCACCTGAGGGCAGAACAATGTAAACTAGATTATATCTTCATGGAGCTGAAATGCTCCAATGAGCAGACTTAACCGGTATGACAAATAGACTCAAAAGCAGCAACCACATATGATTCTCCTTTTAACAAAAAGGAGAATCATATTTTTTACAAGAAAACTTACTTTAAAATTATAATGCAGGAAGAATATGCTACATTTCAAATATCCTATCTCAAGATTACTTAAAATAATAAGGAAGCAAATCTGCATTTTTAAAAAACTATTTAAGTTGAGAATTAAGAGAAAGAGTGACCAGCTAGCTGTCCCTGCCACTGCTATAAGCTGTGGTTTGTGTCAATGAACAAAGATAAAATGAAGAAGAGTCCTTGCTTTGAGTTGTTCAGAAGCTCAGTAAAATGACAAGACAGTGAAATTCAACTAAAAGAGAGGTGGGCTATCTTTATGCTCTTAGCAGGTGTTATAAACAATGGGGAGCAGAACCTCCAATTCAAACTCAGAACCTTCCCTCTAATTCACTAGGAAACCTAGACATGTCTCAAAGCTCAAGTGAACTTAAACATCTTCTTATTTTCCCCTGATTCAGTGGGTCCCTGGTATGTCATCATCTGACGTCACGCGCTCCCAGCATTCTTGAACGGAGCCTAACTTCTCTCCCAGGTAAAGTGAGGACATGAGGGAACAAGGGCAACCTCCAGCTTGCTCATGGTGGTTGGAATTCACAGCAGGAAATGACCTTTTGGAAGCAAGTACCCTGCACAGATGCAACTCTGCTCTGTGCTCTCCAGAGAGCAGCAGTAAATCTGCATGTGTCAGGCCAGAGCCAGGGAATGGCTGCAGCAAGGGATATTGGAAACATCTGGGAGCTAAGCACACTCCTCGAAGACAATGGTGCAAGGTGGAGGGAGGGTATGGGAAGATAAATGTGTTGTTCTCCAGGCTGGGAGAGGATTCTGTTAGACAGCACAGAGACCAGCGCAAGAGAAGCATTCTCCAAGGAGACAACAACCTCTGCAGAGCCACATCCTCAGGGATGAAGGGCAACACAGACCATCAGTAAGGAGCAGCAGAAGCATGCGAATGAGTGAGGACAGGCAGGGAGTCTAAGCCAGTTCCCAAGGGAAGGAAAGTGAGGACATGGGGATCTACACACCAAGAATGGTACTACATTCTGTGAAGTGTCCATTAAATTCAGTCACAAGAGCTCACTGTCCAATTTTGAGTAGAAACACTAAAAATACCTTCCTTACCACTACATGTAGACACATGTCAAAGCTCTGAAAGCTAGCATGCACATATGAGAGAAAACAGAAGGGGGGGCTGTACATGGAATACAACGTGGGTGGGGAGCTATGGGGGTATAGAATGTGGGGGGGGGGTATAAAAGAGAACCGTGGGATAACAGGGAGAAAGATTGAGTGTGGTGTGGAATGGGAGGGCAGGGTGAGGAAGTGGGTATGGAGAGTGATAACCAACACTAAAGACCTTTTTACAAAACCATATGAAACCTGTTACTACAGGAGCTTCCTGAAATATATACACATACACAGCTTAAATGGAATTACCCTGTAGCAGTGAACAATGACCCTCCTAGATACCACAGGCTATCAAAGAAAAGCCCAGTACCAGGAACGGGTTGGTTCTTTTGGAGTTGTCCATTGGTGAGGCACCATAGACCTCCTATCATTACAGGCTATTGCCGTTATTCTGGGATAGTCTCCAGAACTTGATGGTAAAACCCTCCTGCCAAAGACATCACATACATGAGTCCTATAACATGGAGAAGTGAAGCTGGCACCAGCCTGGAATCTTCATCCCCACCAGCTAGCATACTGCTGGAGGATGCTCTGCTGCCAGAGGGCGAAAGCTGTCACTAGCTGTGATTACTGTCAGGCACAACAGTAATGACCCTAGCAGGATACACTTACAGGTACAATAGTGGCACAAACATATGGAGCAACCAACCACATTCTGTCTGGATTTAAGAACCATTCCACAAGACAAAAGCCATGCCTGACACTGCTAGTGGTGTCAGAAACCCTTGTCTAGAGACATGATAGGCCCTCAGAAAAAATCTACTACTACTCTTTTGCTAAAGGAACATAGTGTTAAAAGGACTCCTAATGATTTCTGATTAAGTCTGTGGATCAGTAGTACAGCCTGCAACCCTGATTAGAAAAGCCTCTTTGTGCAAAACATGGATATTACGTCCAAGTCACACAGCTGTTCAATGCACAGGGTGCAAGGCTGCACAGGGTGCAAGGCTGCACAGGGTGCAAGGCTGAACAGGGTGCAAGGCTGCACAGTGGTGGGCTCTCAATGGACAGCAGTATCATGCCCCCTCCTCCAAAGCCTCAGGGATCATCAAAGGAAGAGGAGGCTGAGTGGCTATGGTGAATACAATTTTCCGATACAACCGGAGAGTTGGACGTGTGAACTCAAGGTAGTCGAGAAAGAATGAGCAAGAGCCGTGCAAGATCAGACCAGACCCAATCCCAGAATGGACTGAGGAATGACTGGAAAATGGTAACTGCTGGGTGGGGGTGAGTTAGTTTTCTTTGGAAATAAAGACATGAGAAGCTACTTGGGCTCTAGGAGATGTCCAATATCATGCACATATAGGCAACTCTTTGTGTGCCCAGTGGATTTAAACAGAGAAAACTGTGTTCATAAGAATAAGGAGTGGGGAGGGGAGGGACTGACTGGAAGGGCGGGGAGGGGAGGGGAGCAGAGGGGAGAGACTGGCTATAGGGGAGGGATTGTTTGGGAGGGGAGAGACCTTTTTCTCAGCACCTCATGGTACCTTCTCCAAAACTGACCATATAATTGGTCACAAGACAGACCTCAACAAATATAAGAAGAATGAACTAATCCCATGCCTCCTATCAGATCACTATGGAATAAAAGTGGTCTTCAATAGCAACAAAAACAACAGAAAGCCCACATACACATGGAGGTTGAACAATACTCTACTCAATGACACCTTGGCCAAAGAAGAAATAAAGAAAGAAATCAGAGACTTTTTAGAATTTAATGAAAATGAAGGCACAACATACCCAAATCTTTCGGACACAATGAAAGCAGTGCTAAGAGGAAAACTTATAGCCCTGAATGCCTCCAAAAAGAAACGGGAGAGAGCATACACTAGCAGCTTAATGGCACACATGAAAGTCCTGGAACAAAAAGAAGCTAATTCACACAAGAGGAGAAGAAGACAGGAAATCATCAAACTCAGGGCTGAAATCAATCAAGTGGAAACAAAGAGAACCATACAAAGAATCAACAAATCCAGGAGCTGGTTCTTTGAGAAAATCAACAAGATAGATAAACCCTTAGCCAGACTGACTAAAGGGCACAGAGAAAGTATCCAAATTAACAAAATTAGAAATGAAAAGGGGGATATAACAACAGAAACTGAGGAAATTCAAAAAATCATCAGATCCTACTACAAAAGCCTATACTCAACACAATTGGAGAATCTGGAGGAAATGGACAATTTCCTAGACAGAACCAAATACCAAAATTAAATCAGGACCAAATAGATCATCTAAATAATCCCATAACCCCTAAAGAAATAGAAGGGGTCATAGAAAGTCTTCCAACCAAAAAAAGCACAGGACCAGATGGTTTTAGTGCAGAATTCTATCAGACCTTCAAAGAAGACCTAACACCAATACTCTTCAAACTATTCCACAAAATAGAAACAGAAGGAACACTACCCAACTCCTTCTACGAAGTCACAATTACACTGATACCAAAACCACACAAAGATCCAACAAAGAGAACTTCAAACCAATTTCCCTTATGAACATCGATGCAAAAAATACTCAATAAAATTCTTGCCAACCGAATCCAAGAACACATAAAAACAATCATCCACCATGATCAAGTAGGCTTTATCCCAGGGATGCAGGGTTGGTTCAATATACGGAAATCCATCAATGCAATCCACTACAAAAACAAACTCAAAGAAAAAAAACACATGGTCATTTCATTGGATGCTGAAAAAGCATTCGACAAAATTCATGCTTAAAGTCTTGGAAAGAATGGGAATTCAAGGCCCATACCTAAACATAGTAAAAGCAATATACAGCAAACCGGTAGCCAGCATCAAACTAAATGGAGAGAAACTTGAAGCAATCTCACTAAAATCAGGGACTAGACAGGGCTGCCTCCTTTCTCCTTATCTTTTCAATATTGTACTTAAGGTACTAGCTCGGGCAATTAGACAACATAAGGAGGTCAAAGGGATACAAATTAGAAAGGAAGAAGTCAAACTATATCATTATTTGCAGATGATATTATAGTCTACCTAAGTGACCCAAAAAACTCCACTAGAGAACTCCTACAGCTGATAAACAACTTCAGCAAAGTGGCAGGTTATAAAATCAACTCCAGCAAATCAGTAGCCTTCCTATACTCAAAGGATAAGCAGGATGAGAAAGAAATTAGGGAAATGACACCCTTCACAATAGCCACAAACAGTATAAAGTACCTTGGGGTGACTCTTACCAAACATGTGAAAGATCTGTATGACAAGAACTTCAAGACTCTGAAGAAGGAAATGGAAAAAGACCTCAAAAAATGGAAAAATCTCCCATGCTCATGGATCGGCAGGATTAATATAGTTAAAATGGCCATTTTGCCAAAAGCAATATATAGATTCAACACAATACCCATCAAAATCCCAACTCAGTTCTTCATAGAGTTAGAAAGAGCAATTTTCAAATTCATCTGGAATAACAAAAAACCCGGGATAGCTAAAACTATTCTCAACAACAAAAGAAATTCTGGGGAATCAGTATCCCTGACTTCAAGCAATACTACCGAGCAATAGTGTTAAAAACTGCATGGTATTGGTACAGTGACAGGCAGACAGATCAATGGAACAGGATTGAAGATCCAGAAATGAACCCACATACCTATGGCCACTTGATCCTCGACAAAGGAGTTGAAAACATCCAATGGAAAAAAGATAGCCTTTTCAACAAATGGTGCTGGTTCAATTGGAGGTCAGCATGCAGAAGAATGCGAATTGATCCTTATCTCCTTGTACTAAGCTCTACTCCAAATGGATCATGGACATCCACATAAAGCCAGACACTCTGAAGCTAATAGAAAAGAAACTGGGGAAGACCCTTGAGGACATCAGTACAGGGGGAAAGTTCCTGAACAGAACACCAATAGCATATGCTCTAAGATCAAGAATTGACAAATGGGACCTCATAAAATTGCAAAGTTTCTGTAAGGCAAAGGACACCATCAAAAGGACAAATCGGCAACCAACAAATTGGGAAAAGATCTTCACCAACACTACATCAGATAGAGGGCTAATATCCAATATATACAAAGAACTCAAGAAGTTAGACCCCAGAAAACCAAATAACCCTATTAAAAAATGGGGTACAGAGCTAAACAAAGAATTTTTACCTGAAGAACTTCGGATGGCTGAGAAGCATCTTAAAAAAATGCTCAACTTCATTAGTCATTAGGGAAATGCAAATCAAAACAACCCTGAGATTTCACCTTATACCAGTGAGAATGGCTAAGATTAAAAATTCAGGAGACAGCAGGTGTTGGGGAGGATGTGGAGAAAGAGGAGCACTCCTCCACTGCTGGTGGGGTTGCAAATTGGTACAACCACTCTGGAAATCAGTCTGGCGGTTCCTCAGAAAACTGGGCACGTCACTTCCGGAGGATCCTGCTATACCATTCCTGGGCATATACCCAGAGGATTCCCCAGCAGGTAATAAGGATACATGTTCCACTATGTTCATACCAGCCCTATTTATAATAGCCAGAAGCTGGAAAGAACCCAGGTATCCCTCAACAGAAGAATGGATGCAAAAAAATGTGGTATATATACACAATGGAGTATTATTCAGCCATTAGAAACAATGAATTCATGAAATTCTTAGACAAATGGATGGAGCTGGAGAACATCATACTAAGTGAGGTAACCCAGTCTCAAAAGATGAATCATGGTATGCACTCACTAATAAGTGGATATTAGCCTAGAAATTTGGAATACCTAAAACATAATCCTCACATCAAATGAGGTACAAGAAGAACGGAGGAGTGGCCCCTGGTTCTGGAAAGACTCAGTGTAGCAGTATAGGGCAAAACTAGAACAGGGAAGTGGGAAGGGGTGGATGGGGGAATAGGGGGAGGGAAGGGGTCCTATGTGACTTTCGGGGAATGGGGGGCCAGAAAAGGGGAAATCATGTGAAATGTAAATAAAAATATATCAAATTTTAAAAAGTGAAAAAAGAAGAATAAGGAGTGGGGAGGGGAGGGACTGACTGTAGGGGAGGGGAAGGGAGAGTAGGGGAGGGGAAGGGAGAGTAGGAGAGGGACTGTATGGGAGGGAAGGGACAGGCTGTAGGAGAGGGAGTGGGGAAATTGATCCATATGTATGAAAGTCTCAAACAATAGAAATGAGTGGAGAAAAAAGGGGACATGCCTTCCTTTAAAATAAATGGAAAAGCTAAGTGTGGTGGGTGCCACGCGCCTTTGAATCCTAGGACTCAGGAGGCCAAGGCAGGCAAATCTCTATGAATTAAGAGGCCAGCCTGATCTACAAGGCAAGTTCCACACCAGCCAGGGCTACATAGTGAAACCCTGTCTTCAAAAAACAAACTAAATGGGATAATAGGTAGTAATTAATACAATGTTTATAAGAGGTGATCAGTTTGGACAAAATTGGTCAATTTTCTTTTACCATTTTAAGTGTATAATTTGTTGCATTAAGGCATAACTAATGACTTAAAACTATATTCTAGTAAAATATGTACAATAAGAGCTCAGAATCTAATTCATAGCTAATCAAAGTCGGCCACCCTAGCTCTTCCTGGAAGCGGCCAGAGGGGGCCTGTAAAGATGGCTTGCTCCGCCCTTGACCCAGGAAACCCCACAAAACCATGCAAGTCAAGAGGTTCAAACCTTCGTGTTCACTTTATAGCTGCACATGCTTAAATATGCAGGGCAATGGTGGACGTGAGGGCTGAGATGTAGAGTCACTAGTCGGTGAGCACATCCAGGTGAACAATACGCCTAAGACGCACTGTGAATTTACAGAGCTCACGGCTGGACTGGCCCAGATATGAGCTCCCCCTGCCACACTGAGATAGATGATCCTCACTGAAAAGAACAGAGTGTTTCAAAGCCAGAAGAGGGGGCTGCACAGAAGAAAAGGATAATCCCTGAAGAAACTGAAGAAACAAAACCTCATGGCACAGGAATAAATTCAGCATAAAAGAAAAGCAGATGGAAACAACAACAACAACAGTTGCCCAGCGGGATTTGAATACTTCAGATGGATGGAGGGTCCTGGAAACACACAGGGAAAGAATGGGGTGTGTCAGAGAATGGTCTCGGGGCACATGAGCAGTTAGCGATGGCCTTAGTGTACTTGCTATGATCCTTAGGCGGCAGAACACCAGATAAGTAAGATACCAGATTAATGGAATGCCCTGAATGACCATTGTGGAAGAAGTTCAGGGGCCAGCAGAGATGGTTCGGCGGGGAAAGCCACTTGCTGCTAAGCCTATGAGCCTGAGTTCCATCCCTGGGATCAGTGTGGTGGAAGGAGGGGGCTGCCTTCTGACGGCATGTGTGAGACAGCAAGACCCCGCACACAGATAATAACTAGATGAAACAGGAAAGTTTAAAGTAAAAGCAGCCAAGACTTCCCCCCAGGAGTCACACATGGGTATGCAACTGAAGGCCAAAGATTATTTTCAACATAATTCTAGAACTCTCCTCAAATAATATTTTTTTTTTTTGGTTTTTTGGATTTGGTTCTTTTTCGAGACAGGTTTCTCTGTATGGCCCTGGCTGTCCTGGAACTCACTCTGTAGACCAGAAATCCGCCTGCCTCTGCCTCCCAGAGTGCTGGGATTACAGGCGTGCGCCACCACTGCCCGGCTTAATTAAAAATTAAATACAGATTTATTTATAATACACCATAGCCACCAAGAGGTAAATATGATTTGAAAGTGTTTTATATAAAAAATATATTGCTTTATAGTTCCTCAAATGCATACTGCCCCTTGAGAGCCTCATCATCACTGGGACAGGTATGGTTCCCTAAGCAACCTCAGAGAAGGGTAGGACACCCCCTGAGCCACAGCATGGCTTAGCCAGGAGCTGCCAAGGATGGGACCTGAGACAGTAATGTCATTTCCTTCTCCAATTTCTCAGACTGAGAAAAATCCATACAATGATTCAACTTATTAGAAGAGCAAGATTAATTGTATACATTTAAAAACAGCAAACGTATGTATTATCCACATTTGGCAGCCCTGTTTAACAAAAAGGAAATGTGAAAGTGCCTGTGTACAAAAGCCATAGAGTTCCTGGACGAGTCTCTCTGTGTCTAGGAAAGAACACTATTAAAGACGGTTGGGCTTGGAGAGGTGGCTCAGTGGTTAAGAGCACTGGCTTTCTTCCAAAGCCAGAGAAGCTGGGTTTACTTCCTGGTGTCTGCATGGTAGCTCCCAACTGTCTGTAACTCCAGTTCATACCAATCTTTATAAAATAAAGTATTTAAGAAATGGTTTAGAAAACAACTGCCTAGATTTTTGGGTGTTATGTTGTTGTTATTGTTGTTGTTTTAAGAAAGCACGCTGAAAACTTTAAAGACACACCAAAGCGAGGAGGAGAAAGAGATTAGCATCAAGTCACTCGCTGATTCCACTGCTAGTGTGAACAGGAGATCAGCCCTGGACTTGTAGAGAAGGAAGCTGGGTGGGCTGACTTCTTCCTTTATCCCTTGGGAAAACAGCAACCTCCTGGCCATTTCCTGCGGAGCCCAGACTGGGGCTTCCCTGTTATTCTAAAGCTATCAAAATTACTCCAATACTCCCGTGGTCACTGCATACAGGATACGGCCCCTGTCTCCACCTTTGAGGACCAGAGGAAGATCTGCCAGTGACAGGCTGTAAAGAGGATCACATGGCCTCCTCCACCCTCGGAGACTGCACAACAGCCTCTGCTAACCTTCACCTGGCCCTCAGGAAGGCCCAAGTGCTGGAGTGAATGCACTAAAGAGACAGTGAAGGGCCAGGGTGAGGAGCGAGGACATTAGACCAAACAGGAAGAGGCTGGTGAAAGGAGAAATTCAAACTCCTATGATACAGGCTTTCATTATGCCTGTTCAATCAACAAACGCTTGCTGGGGCCACGATATATAAAGAGTACATTCACACAAGTGGCATCTATAGCACAGTCATGATATTAATTCCAGAAAGCAGTTTTTTTTCCAAAGGAATGTCTATTAACATAGTCATTTTTTTCCCGGTTTGGACATAATTCAGACACAGAGGTTTGCTTGCCCAGTTCCAGTGAGAAGCACCTAAAGCCCACACGGACCTTCGGAAAAAGAATGAAATCACTGTGTTTTCCGTTGGACAGACTTTCCAAACGGGGGAACAACATACAGTCTGGTGAGTTGACTAAGAAGTTTACAAGGGTTAGACATCCTCTCTGCCTACTCAACACGGCGACGGGTGTGTTCTCGTGGCTTTACAACCAAGGCATATACACATGCATGTTCCCTACTTGGTAAGCTGTAACACCCCAAGTCAGGATTCCTGACAGAAAATGGTGCATCTGACTGCTAATCTACATACCACACAAAGCCATGGGTGCTCCAGCAACTCGGAGAAGAAACCCTCAAGCCTTCTCAGCACACAGACAGGGCGGCTGGTATGAGCCTTAACCCAGGAACCAAAGCCCAGGCATAGTTGTGGCCTGTAACATACCAGCTGCCACTCCTCTGAATGCTGGTCACTCTGGGGCCACACTGCAGGACAGCAGCTTCTCCTCACTGGGTTCTCCTCCCGTGCTAAATATAGGTCTCCTACCTTTTGTCTGACTGAACTGAGAAAACCCAGTTTTAAATAGCACACAAGCACGACCTACAGTGATGGCAGTCTCTCAAGATTTGAGCAAAGAAGAATGAAGGGGGGAAACCTTGAGAAGACAGTAATTGGACCGCTGGAGTTTCTTCTCACTAATTATCCCTGAGTGGCCATTAGCTGTGTAACCAAGGAGGAAAGTGTGTCAGCCTTCAGCGAAGCTGTCTTCAGCATGTTATGGAATTGTCCCCTAAGCCGCTGTGTAATTAACTGGCAGGAAAATGCTGAGAGAGTAGAATAGGGGAGCTATAACAGATCAAACAGACTCAGCTCCACCCTCAGTGATGTCATTGGAACCACTTAGACCTTCGCAGCACGCATTCCCTCCCCAGAACCTCCAGAAGACAGATTTTTGGATGAGTGAAGAAACAAAACACCAGGCCACAACAGAGACTTACAATTACAGGTATTCAGCCAGCCATGATGACTTCTGCTGTAATCTTGTGAGGCAGAGGGTTGTCACAAGTTCAAGGCCAGCTTTGGCTTCACATTAAGTTCTAGCACAGGCTGGGCTACAGTGTAAGGCCATGTCTAAAAGAAAAAAAAAAATCAAAAACAAAAAAGCACCTCCACAAAAGAGGGGTGGGTGTCACAGAATCTTTCAGCAACATGACGTTCCATCGCAGTGCCCACTGGGAAGTTGTGAGAACTTGACTGTCATTGATGCTCCACGTGTGGACCACCAGAGCTCCACACACCCCAAATCTAAGAGCTTCATATTCTGGAATCAAATATCAAAGAAAAGGGGAGGAAAAGAAGTGGAGAGGAGAAGAGAGGGAAGTCTCCTAACTTCTTGTGGGACACTCCAGAACTGAACCTTAAGATGTACTAGCATGTTCTTATCTACTAGTAATTAACCATTGAACACCTGTGTGTGCCTATAGAGAAGAAGAAACTACAAATTCACTTGAACATTGAGATTTTTAGATTGATAAATAAACACCATCTGAGACATGTTCCCTGAGACACAGAAGCCAAGGCTGCACCTTTAACCCCAGCACTGGGGATGCTGAGGCCGGTGAGTCTCTGTAAGTTCCCATAAAGCAAGGGCTACATTGTGAGGCCCTATCTCAAATTAACCAGCAACAACAGCAATAACACTGACTGGGCAGTCACAGAGAGCGAACAGAGGAAGTGTAGCCCTAGACAAGTCTTTCAAGGATAGACCCTGGGAGAAGGGTCTGAACAGGTGTATTTATCTAAGATTGTGAAAACAACCATGCAGGTTCAGGAGTCACCATTCCAAGTGTTTTGTGGCTCCTAGTAAGCTAATAGCTACAGAGCCATAACTATAAATCCTGCACACAGTTTTATACCATTTCCTCCTCCAAAGTCCCAGGAGGGACGGTTGCATGGTTAGGAGAGCTTGCTCTTCCAGGGGGCCAGAGTTCAGTTCCCAGCACCCACACTGAACAGCTCACAACTGCTTTAACTCCAGTTCCAGGGAGTCCAGTGACCTCTTCTGGCCTCCATGAGAACCTCCACACACATGGAATTCATGTACACATAAATGAAAATAATAAAATTGAAGCCATTTCCATTCTAGCTCTAGTTTACTTCTCTGTTGCTGTGATTAAAAAAAAAAAAACAAACAAAAAAAAAAAACACTTTGACCAAACCCATCTTGGACAAAAAGAGATTATTTCAGCTCACAGGTCACAGTCCCTCATGGGATGACACCGAGGCATGGAATCAAGCAGACGCTGGTGACGGGAAGCAAGGTACAGATCGTGGGGGCATGCTGCTCACGGCTTGTTTTCCATGGCTCACTCGGATGGCCACCTTTCTTGTATAGCCCACACCCACCTGCTCGGAGGTGGCACCGCCCACGTGGGGCTGAGCCCTCCTACATAGATCACTAACAAACGAAATGCACACCAAAGATATGGATGGCCGCAGCCCAATCTGATGGACACGAATCCGAAACTGAGGTTCCCTCTTCCCAGGTGACTGTGACTTGTGTGAAGTTGACAAAAATGAACCAGCATGGTTGGAAAAAATAGCAGCTGTGGACAGCACCAGGAAAAGAGAGGCAGGAGAATTACCACAAGTTCAAGGCTAACCTGGGCAATAGAGTGGATTTGAGGCCTGCTAAAGCTACATAGCAGAATGTGTATTTTAGAAAATACTTTACTCCCACGTCCACTTGTGGCTGATCTACCCACTGTTTCACGACAAATTAAAATACTTCTGTTTCCAGTGAAGTTTCTCTGGGCAGCTGAGCCGGAACAGGATCTACAGTGTGTTCTGTTATGTTAGCTGTCCTTCTGACAACACGGCCTTCTGCTGCAGTGGGCTGTTAGCACTTGATAAGTGGATAACCTCTATAACAAATGGAACTTCATCTATACAATCATTCTACTTCAGCACCTAATTACTTGCTCAGAGTAGACGCTCCACCCAAATCTGCTCAATTGAGCTTTTGTCTTTTGCTTACTGTCCGCAAAAGTGCTACTGATTTAGAACCCTTGCTAAAAACATGTGACATTCATCAGCAAACCAAGTTTTTAGTTAGATTAAAAATACAACGAAACAATGGCTGACAGGCACAGCATGCCAGCAATCTGTCTAAAGGAGAGCCCTCGATGAGTGGGCCAACAAGGGCACTGTACATCTTATTCTCAGGGACGTCCTTCTGATCATCCAGCATCCCTCAGTAAACTGGAGAGCTACAGCATCTGTAGCTCTGTTTTGTGTTTTTGGTTTTTTTTGTTTTTTGTTTTTTGTTTTTGGAACAGTAACTGCAATGTGAAAAGAAAGAAACTCGTTATCTAAAGAAAGAGTGCAATGGGTAGTCGGATGGATAATAGATATATAGACGACAGACGGAGGGCAGATACAAGGGCAGATGGACAGAGGGATGGAAGGGAGGTGATAGATTATACACAGATAGATGACAGGTTGGTATGGAAAAAGGATAGATGACTTGATGATAGACATTAAACAGGTGGATGGTTGAAAGACAGGTGATAGATGTAAAGTGTCCTGTGACCCAAACTGTAGATGTTAATTCACAACGTGTACTGGAGGCTGAGCAAACAAGCTACCGATCTTACCATGGAAGACTGATTTATTTCCTAGGCAGCAACTTTGATTTTTGAAAAGTTAGATTTTGATTCTCTGGCAGCTGCCACCAGTGTTTGTACAGCCTCTGTCATCACACCAGACGGCTGAGTGACAAGATACCCGGGTAGGTTTCGTTTCCATTGAGGAGGAGACAGATCAACACTTCTGGCTAGATGGTAAAACGTTCATCTACACGTCTGTTACTCTCCCTACTGAAAATCTAATATTACTTACTATTAACTAACAATATGGGTTGTAGTTAGGAGAACATGGGTAGTCAAGAATGGTGGTGCATAGGCAGTAGGTTCAGGAGTCAAGGTCAAGTCTGGGTTACAGTAATTGATTAAACACAAATGCCACATGGAAACTGCAAACTTCACAAGAAAGAATAAAGCAAGAGTCAGGATGCTAGCTTAGAGGGCAAAGGTGCCTGTAGACCGATGATCTGAGTTCCATCCCTGGGACCCACCTTGTGAAAGGAGAGAGCCTACTGCCCTAAGCTATACACACATGCACTCATGTGTGTGCACACACATACATACATACACCCCACACATACAGACAGCACACACACATACACACACTCTACACATATAACACACACACTCCATACATATAACACACACACTCCACACATATAACACACACACACAAAACATACACAACACACACATATCCAACACATACAATACACACACACAATACCACACAACACAAATACATACCCAACACATACAATACACACACACCATATACCACGCAACATACCCACATACCCTACACATACAACACACACCATATAACACACAACTGTATATATACTGTATACATACAACACACCCACACTGTTTACCACATATCACACATAGACACCACACACACATACAACACATACACCATATACCATACACTACACACCACACACACACATATTTATATACCCCACACATACAATACACACACACCATACAACACACACCACAACATTCCATCACAAAGTGGAAAGGGACTCACAAGGCTGTACCCTACACCAAGGAGCTACTGACCATTAATGAGTGGTGGTGAGAGGGACATATAATCTTTTTAGTGGTGTGGTCTCACACGCGTGCACACACACACACATACACACATTCACACACACACACACACACACACACAGAGGCAGGAAGAAGGGAAACCAGCTGGAAAGAGGAAGAAAGCTCAGCAGAAGTGAGAGAAGAGAGGGCAGTGGGATGAATATTATCAGCAGGCACTATATATTCTGAAACATCATAAAGAAACCCATTAAAGCTTACCTGGCAAACTGCCCTTCATTCATAAAATCTAACACTCTGTCTGGGTGTGGTGCCCATGCCTTTAATCACAACACAGGGAGACAGGCAGATCTGTGAGTTCAAGAATAGTCTAGTCTACGTGGTGAATTCCAGGCCAACCAGGGCTATAGACTGAGACCCTGTCCCAAAAACAAAATGAGCTAATGGTCTTAATTTTCAATTTTAAAATCAGTAGTATATAATCTGTGTTTAGGTCCTGGCGTTGCTGATAGCCTCTTGTTGCTGTTACCCATGGAGATAACACAGTCTGTTGCTTTATTTCTAAGCTCTTATTTGCTCAAAATAGTGAAGACATGGCTTAGATGTCTGTTTTGTGAAGAAACAAATATTATATACCATTTTTCTGTCATGTAAGTTTCAAGATCAACAGTTTAAAAAATGCTAAAGATCCCTGATATTCCCAAAGATTTATGGATATTCTAAATTGCCAAATTTTAGATTTTAAATAATAGCTACAGCAGCTGCCTCATTAAAGCACTATAAAATTGTAGATAACATTTTTCAGAATGTCTCTTCACTCTATAAACACTGGACTAAAGTAATTCATAAGTCCACTCAAAAAGCAAGGTCATGCAGATAGATAGGTAGATAGATAGATAGATAGATAGATAGCAGACAGACAGATCAAACTACTGTCCTGTGTTCACCAGACCAGTCATAACTGCATTACACTGTCTATCTGTGAGAAATGGGAGCAATGTTTCCAATCGCTGGTGTGCTGCCACTGTACAGTGCACTCTGGTGACAAGGTGACAGTGGTGCTCTAGTGCCTTGATTGTCAGTGGAAATACAAAAGAAAAGTAGCAAAGGTCCCTAAACAAAACCGCATCTTTTCCTTCAAGGACAAGAGAAGCTCTGGGTCAGGGCAAGTGCCCTACCTAGCGCGAGCATGGAAACTCCACAGCACCCAAGCACATCTAATGGAGCAAGCGCAGCCAGGGAGAAGGCTCTTCTTGCCCAGTCACCCTCTCCTTCAATCTTATCTTGTTAAAGAGGGATTCCTTAAGAGTGAAGTGGATCCCATAGGTTTGTTGTTTGTTTGTTTCATTTTGTTTTGTTTTGTTTTTTAAGTAAAACCAGTGGGAGCATGTTTTAAGAGCTATGAAAGTTAACTGCTAGGAAAATACTTTGTCCCTAAGCGGTTATCTTACAGTTCTGGGGAAATATTAAATCCAGGCCTTTTATCACAGGTTTCTGTTGTGCCACATAGTGATCATATTTTGTATCTTTCCAATACATGTATTCCTGGTGCCCTTCTGTGTGCCTGTGAGTCCTTCTTACTTGACTTCCTCCCCTTCTTCCTTCCTTCATTTCCTTCTGACAAATTTCAACTGTGAAAAGAATATTTCTATGTGAACAACATTTTCATATCTAATCCTCAAATAAAGACATGATAAGAAAGCAATTTCTAAGGCAGGCAGTTCCATGCCAAGCAAGGGTCTTATCAGGGAAGCATCTGACCTCTTGCTAGCCTAGAATGTTCTGGCCTTGCAATGAGCCACGGTATCCCTAGGAGGGAGAGACTACATACACCTCCCAAACTCTTTTAAAAACTGAAGTTATTCTTCTTCAATAAATCTCATGGAACATGGCTTGGAAACTAGTTTTCTAAATCAAAAATGAAGCAACGGTGTGGGCATCATCCATCCACTCAGGAGTTCTTAGGGGACATTGTGCTACAAGGAGAACAAAAGCCACAGGAAAATTAATGTCACAGAGTGGGCATTCCTAGGACAAAAGTCCAAGATCCAACAGGTTCTAAGATCTCAGGTTTAAGAGTGTCAGCATGATGCAATTGATAGAAACTTATATATATATATATATGACTGCATGACCCAAATGAACTCTGTGTGTGGTTAGGCATGAGTCTCATTTCCAAGACATCTTAAGTATATACAGATATTCCAAAACCTGAAAAAGGTCAAATCCAAACCGTTTGGCATAGCAATAGACCACCAATAAATACACACTGAAGTAATTATTCAATCTACTCATCCAAGTTTGGCTACGGTTTAGACCTTTGTAAAAGGGTGTGGGAAATTCAAAGATGAGGCTTCTGGGTTATTTGAAGTTTCTGTCCCTTCCTATCTCTTTGTCCATCCTACCTAAAAGCTATGGTTCCTGCTTGGTGGAAAACTGACAGCCCTTAGCTCTCACACAGAGATTCTGTCTGGAACTGAAGAAGAGAAAATGTCTAGCACAACGGAGTGAGAACAACCCCCTTGGCTCCTACATTTATTTGGCTCCCTATTGGTGGAACTTTTGGGGAGGATTAAGAACTGTGGGCGTATTGGATGAAATGTGTCATTGGAGATGGGCTCTGAGGTTGGGAAAGCTCACAACAGTCCCAGTCTGTCTGTCTCTGTCTCTGTCTCTGCCTCTCTCCCTCTCCCTCTCTGTCTCTCTCTCTGTCTCTCTGTGTGTCTCTCTCTGCTTCTCTCCTCCCTCTGTCTCTCTCTGTCTCTCTCCTTCTCCCTCTGTCTCTCTGTCTCTCTGTGTTTCTCTCTCTCTGTTTTTCCCCCTCTCCCCCTCTCTCTCCAGTTCATCATAGGTGAACTCTCAGCTGTTGCTCCAGCACCATGCCTGCCTGTCTGCCTGCTGTCATGCTCCCTGCAATGATAGTCACAGTCTTATCCAAAGCAAGCCCCCAAATTAAATGCTTTCTTTTATAAGTTGCCTTGGTCATGGTATCTCTTCACAGCAATAGAACAGTAACTAAGATAACACGATATCGTCAATTCACTATAGCCAAAAGAAAACCCTACACAATGTTAAAAAAAAGAAAGAAAAAAGAAAGCTCTCTCTCCCTCCTTCCCTCCCCTCGTGTGTGTGTGTGTGTGTGTGTGTGTGTGTGTGTGTGTATGTGTGTGTATGTGTGTGTGTACAACCCCCACATGTGCATGTAAGGGCAAGACACCAATGTCACTCCCACTTTATTTTTAGGGACAGCAGGGACAGCCTGTCATTTCCTGGAGTTCACTCTTTTGGCTAGCCTGACCCCATTATCCTCCTGTCTCCACCTCCCTGTCTCCTCCAGTGTGAGGGTTACTGAAGAACACACATTACTATGCCCAACTTTTCCGTGAGTACTGGGAAGCCAAGCTCAGGTTTTAGACCAGGATTTACCTGCTGACGTTACTGTAAACATTCCCAGAGACTCGGATGCTGGAATCGCTCGTTTGTGTGGATGACCACAGTCTAACTGAGCTCCCGTAGTTAACGTCCCTGTCACCTACTGAGACATATGTCCCTCGTTTCTTTTTCAGTATTTTTCCAGTTAATTATATTCTACTAAAAATTCACTCTTCCCACTTCAGTTTCTGTATCGTCCTCCACACAGTTACCTTTCCCAAATGGCATAATTAAATCCTTAGAAATAAAAGAAGCCAGAGTCTGTCTCCACAAAAATGCCCGGGCACAGACAGCACTCCTTGAACCCAGGGCAATTACCCATCAGCCTAAGGGCCAGCTAATTTTAAACATTTCAGGGAACAGTTGGCAGAGACTCTGTCACCACACTGTCGCTTCATCTGTGCCTCGTCGGGATCTATTATTCTCTTGGGATACATGTGTAACTTCGGTCCAAGAGCTCTGGAATATGATTTTTTTAAATAAGTGAAGACTGCATTTAACCGAGATTCAAACAGAAGTATGAATTAAAAGGGTAATTTCAGATGCAGTGAAAAGCCGTAATGTCCATTCAGAGTAATGAAGGCACACAGCATTAATCTCCTAAAAAGATTCAATGCTATGAGAAAAGCAATTCTGTTTCTTAGTGGGAACAAATTAAGATGATTTCCCTTACAGAAATTGCCATAATTACAAGTAATTATCTTGTACTCTCTAAATTCACCACTATAGCACATTCTGCAAATATCATTTCCTTCAAACGCTTTATTTGGAAATCCAGGAGCGATTGCTGCTTTGTGAATTGTGGCACAGCTCTCACACTGATCACCACTGCCACATCACATATAGTAAAGAAGTGCCATTCTATAGCCGGAAGAGCTTGAAATTCCAAACTCACCGTCCTCCCGCCAGCAGGTACAAACAGAGTGATATCAGCAGGCAGGCAACGGCAGCTGAATCAAATGTGGGCTTGTACACAGAACAATGGGGAAATCATTCTGATGTGCACAGGGCAATCATGAAACCATGTAAACAGCTGCTGTCATTTTTAGAAAAATCCTTGCAGAGCCAAGTAAAATCCCATCATGTGCAGACGACTCCGTTTTTTATTTCCCTTTAATATGAAAATGTGAGAGAAGCCAGTTACAGGCTGGGCATCACGAGGAGAGTAAGCAGTGAAGTCTAATTTCACCATCTTTGGGGCCAATTACCATATAGACTTCAGTTGGCAAACGAAGTCTCCCCTCCAGCCAAATTGGGATTCCTTACCACAGTGAAAGCCATGCCCGGAATTCATCTCTCTGTACATTACTCTTGCTGCCGGGAACAGGCTCACTTCTGCCTGGTAAAAACCAACAGTTCCATCCAGTGTGGCTGACATGCTGTTCACCATAAAGACACTTGGTCCACAGTTTCTTCTCCAAGTCCAGGTCCATCTTCGAGTCTCCCCAGCGCAGCTGTGACCTGTTTCATCACGTTTCTGCTGCCCTGGTGATGCCCGCCACGTGCCACCTGGTGTCTCATTCTCCATTTGATCTTAGAAGCCGAGGAGTGTGTTTCACCGCTATTTCCATTATCTTATAACTACACTAAATATTTAATACTGTGATCATTCAAAAATCAACTTGATTTATAAATTACTCCCATTTAAAAGCTTATCATTGAAGCAATCTCTAAAAGGCTACAGAGTATAAATAAAGAGACAATTTCATTTATAAGAGCCGCCTGTGTTGTATCAGTATTTAAAGTTCGTCAGTGGTAACATGATAAGCTCTGTGATTTAACCTTTCCTGGTACTCAGTGGCACCAAGGACCTCAAGCAGGTCTACAAGAGCTGTCCTTCTGAGATGCAACATAGCCAAGGCTGACACAAATGTTAACTGTGTTTGCAAACCTGTTTACACAGCCAATAACCTGGAATTTAAGAGCTTTCCTTTAAATGTATTTATTTATTCTGAGACAGATTTTCTCAGGCAGCCTAAGCATCCCTTGAATTGAGTAACTAAGAGTGACCTTGAGCTTCTGGCCTGCCTCCTGCTCCTGTCTCCTGCCTCCTCTATATTTTCACCCTGTTCTAATATACATGCCAGCATTATATTCTATATATTTATAATATTTTAAATTTTAACTTTAAGAACTTTACATTTCTGGAGCTACAGAGATGGCTCAACAATTAAGAGGGTTGCTACTCTTGCAGAAGGCCTGAGTTGAGTTCTCAGCACCCAGGGGGAATACTTCGCAGGCACATGTCCCTCCAGCTCCAGAGAGCTGATGGCTCTGGCCTCCACAAGCCGTTGCACTCATGTGCACATACCAAACTCCAACACGCAATTAAAAATAAGTCTTAAAAATATTTACACTCTCACCTGATCCATTCTTAGCCTAGTATGAGGCAGTGCAAATAAATATTACAGATTTACTTTGGAAAATGAAGCCATAGAGTTCTGTGGAGATTAGCAAGGATGCTTTGCCTGCTTACAGTTCTGTAGGGGAAACACTGGTCTTGTAGCAGCCCAGTCACTCTAAATGGTTTCTTTCATAAACATTATTTGAGATAGTCCTGAGGAAGGAACCACAGCTGTCACCACAAACAGACCAATGACAGGACACTCAGGACGGTTGACCTGCTAGTGAGGGTCCTGAAGTTGTATCAACTGCTTCCTTTTCACACATTTTTCTGTCTTTATTGAGCATAGGCACTTACTCTCCCCTGACTCTTGGTCCACACTGACCTATGGCTGGTTTTCCCTGGCTGTGGAGTTTATGATCAACCTCTTCTCTCTTGGCTTCCAAACTTTGTCCTGTCTGCAAATGTGCAGACACCCTTAGTGCTGCCCCCTCAGCTGCCCACAGTCCCCAGTAGAGTGGCCCCACCTCTACCTCTGAGGTATCCAGGCCTTCAGATGCTGTCATCCTGATGTTTCATAATTCTACCAGCTATATCAAATGGTTATATGGAGCCCATCTCTAACAAGTTTCTGGGTGACTGTCTTATAGTTAGGGTGACTATTGCTGTGAGGAAAAACCATGGCCAGAGCAACTTGCATAGGAAAAGACTTGTTGCAGTCAGAGTTCCTTACCACAGTTCACCATAAAAAATGGTGAGGGCAGAAATTCACACAGGGCAGAACCCTAGAGACAAGAGCTGATGCAGAGGCCATGGAGGGGTGCTATTTATTGGCTTGCCCAGCATGGCTTGCTCAGTCTACTTTCTTGTAACACCCAGGAAACAACAGCCCAGGGAGACAGTCACACCCACAATGGGTTGAGCCTTTCAGCATCAATCATTAATTAAGAAAAAAACCTGAGAGTCCCTCCTCTCTAATCACTCTACTAGCTTGTGTAAAGATGACATAAAACTAGCCCAAACAGTGGCAGGCAACCAAAACTAACAACAAAATAATATGACTTTGATATACATTTGATGTACTTTTAATGCTTCAGCACAATGGAATTTCAGGAAAGTAAATTATAAGACAGGTACTCCCAGATGTTTGGAAGGCTGAGATAGACACATGGGATTTCAGGGCTAGCCTGGATGACACATGGATATCCTGCCTCTTAAAGAATGAAATAGAAGAGATGAGGAAAGAGGAGGGGAAGAGGAGGAGAGAAGGGGAAGAGGAGGGAAGAAAAGGAAAGTGGAGAAAAGAGGATGGGAAGAGAGGGGAAGAGGAGGGTAGGAGGAAGGAAGAGGGGGAAGAGGAGGGAACAGGAGGGAAGAGAGGAGGGACGAGGAGGGAAAGGAGAGGAGAAGGAAAGTAAGAAACAACATGTCTGAAAGAAAATACATATGCCACCATGTTATCTGTCTTCAGCGACTTCAAACCTATCACCCATTAGCTACTTTGCTATGAAGAATCCCCTCTGCTGAGCCGCAGAGGTCAAGGCTAATCCCTGAGCACCCATGGCACCATTCTTCTTATGTCTTACGTCTGGAAGTTCCTTCCTAAAACTGTTCTAGTCTAAGTATTACAAATGCTATTTGGAAAGCCTAGACTAAAATGAAAAGATTATTTGAATAAATAATATTTCTCAAGATATAATTCTAGGCCTGGAACAGTGGCCCAGGCATGCGAGGCTGAGCTTGGATCCCCAGCACCGTCATAAGAGTCAACCATGGAGGTACACATCTACAGTCCTAGCTTTAGGGGCTAGGAAACAGGTGGATCCATAAGTTCCAGGTGTAGTGAGAGACTCTTCTCAAGAAAACAAGGTAGAAGGCAACTGAGGGAAAAAAATGACATCTGGCACACTCATAAGCCATCATTTAATTAATACATGATTCTTATTTAAATGAAACTTTGCTGATTTGTTGGTTGATTGGTTAGCTGATTTTTTTTTCTGACTTGGGATCTCATTGAGTATGGTCCTTCTGTCTCCGTTTCCTGGAATTGGGGGTTACAGGTACACATCGACAGGCCTAGCTTAACCATTTACTGGTAACTTGTGTTCCTTCACACTCCCTGGGATACTAATTCTGCAGACTCAGGAACCACGGACTTCCTTATGTTATGTGTTTTTGTTGACGTTTTGTAGCGTTGTTCAGCTACTGCCACGGCTTGGCTTGCACTCGTAAGCTCTAGCAATCCTCCTGCCTCAGACTCCTAAGTTTTCAAAACTATAGTTAAATCCCACTATACAAAGCACTTCAGGAGTTTTACCTTGAATATGCTGTTGACGTGTTAATACTAGGTCAGAAACATGACATCACAAATATAAGGGAAAAGTGGATGCCATTACAGGTGTGTCTCAGGATGCCATTAAAAGCATGTTTATCATGCCACTCGGAATGCGCTCTGCTCCTTGATGGACACTGAATATATGCATCCTTGGTATTTACTGCAAAGTAATATTTGCTAACTTACTGAAGATATCTAGAAAACAACCTAAAACAAAAAAGCATGAAAACAGGACAAATGCCAAAATTTGTTTTGTGTTTTTATCTTGGGATTTTTTGAGATGAAATCTGTGGTGGTTCGAAAAAGTGAGGGAGTGAATGGAGTGGCACTATTAGGAGGTGTGGCCCTGTTGGAGTAGGTGTGGCCTCACTAGAGAAGGCGGGGCCTAGTCGGAGGAAGTATATCACTGTGGTGGTGGGCTTTGAGACCCTTCTAGCTACCTGAAGACAGTCCTCTCCTGTTTCCCTTAGCAGCAAGATGTAGACCTCTCACTCTTCTAGCAACCTGATTCCTTCCATGATGATAATGAACTGAACCTCTGAAACTGTAAACCAGCCTCAGTTAAATGTTGTCCTTTATAAAAGTTGCCTCGGTCATGGTGTCTCTCCACAGCAATGGAAATCCTAAGACAGGATGTCAGAAAGGGTCTTATGTAACCCACCCAGTCTTCTTGTTTCTCCTCCAAAATACTAGGATTGCATGCACACACAGCATGCAAGCAGTGCACTAGCTGGTGTCCTAGCAACTTCACTCAAACTAGAGTCGCTTGAGGCTCCTACATCTTCTGTGACTCTAGCTTATAGATCCATAATGTTGGTCTATAGACAAGCCTGTAGGGCATTTTTAATTAGTAATTGATGGGGGAGTGCCCAGGCCATTGTGGGTGGGGCCATCCCTGGGCAGGTGGTCCTGGTTCTATAAGAAGGAAGGCTGAGCATGGCCTCTGCATCAGCTCCTGCCTCCAGGTTCCTGCCCCTCCTGAGTTCCTGACCTGACTTCCTTTGATGATGAACAGCCCTGTGGAAGTGTGAGCTGAGTTAACTCTCTCCTCCCCAGTCTTCTTTTGGTTTTAGCACAGCAATAGAGACCCTAACTTAGACAAGTTTTCTTCTGTTTTTCACCTGGGCTTTCTTGGGTTTTAAAATATTTGAACATGTTCAGGACTGATATACATTTTGTCATGTATCAGTTCTCTTAACTAAACTGTTTATGCTTTTTGTTGTTGCTTCTGTGATGTAACAGGACCTCACTCCTCAGGCCAGACTGGCCTGGAAAGCCCACAAGACTCCCCAAGTTCTAAAAATCATAAGCAAAGAACAACTTGCTCCCTCTTACTTTGAGAGATGTCTCAAGTAACTGAGTGTAATCTTGAACTCCTAATCTCTCTGCCTCCATCTGCCAAGCGCTCGGGTTCATTCTTCTGCCAGCTGTGTTTCTTTGATAAATAGACCATAGGTTACTCTACAGCAGCAGTGTACTGAAACCACAGAGGGAAAGGGAAAGCTTGTGCACATAAAGCACATGATCTTAAAAGAAAAAGAACATCAACCTGAGGTCATTCAGCATAAGAACAAATCACCCTATATTCTTTACAGTTTCCCATCATATTAGTGTGTTAGGACAGTAAGATTATTCCTATGTGTACATTCTGGAGTTATCAGTAAGTTGAATTATTCTTGGCACCCTGTTTATGACAAAATATAAAATACATCTTTAGAAAATTTCATATATAATGACTGTAATTTTCAAATGTTGGCAGATAGTGAATTACAGCTTGAGTTACCAGATAGTGAATTATAGCTTGAGTTACCAGGAAAGTCAAAAGGACATTACAGATAAAATAAAACTCAGTGCAGCAATTTCCAGTGAGACGGTGACCATGGAGAATTCACCCCATCACCTCTGACACAGTTTCCTCTTACTCATCAACCTGTCCGACAGCATCGAACCTGCCCTCCTCCAAAACAAGAGCAAGATGACCACACAAAACAGCAACCGAGAACAGCTCAGAACTAATAAGTCATTAAAAATAATTTTGAAATCAATTTTCATTTTATCTTTCCTTTCTTTGGTCTAATATCTTTTGGATGGAAATACGATAATGAGATAACAGCCCAGTGAGGTTGCATACAGCTTTAATCTTGGAACCTGAAAGGCAGAGGCAGGTAGATCTCTTTGAGTTCAAGGCCAACCTGGTCTACAGAGTGAGTTAAAGGATGGAAAGAAAGAAAGAAAGAAAGAAGAGAGAGAGAGAGAGAGAGAGAGAGAGAGAGAGAGAGAGAGAGAGAGAGAAGGAAGGAAGGAAGGAAGGAAGGAAGGAAGGAAGGAAGGAAGGAAGGAAGGAAGGAAAGAAAGAAAGAAAGAAAAGAGAGAGAGAGAGAGAGAGAGAGAGAGAGAGAGAGAGTTTAAATTTAAAATCATTTTCAATCTTAAACTTCTTATGGAAGCGAAAACCCAGAGTAACCCAGGCAATACTAAGCAGAAAAAGCAGTGCTTCAGATAACTTAGACCAGACCTCAGTTACACTACAGCACAGTAACCAGCAGGGAACACAGACCAGACCTCAGTTACAGGACAGCACAGTAACTAGCAGGGAATGCCAAACCTCAGTTACACTACAACACAGTAACCAGCATCAAACTGGCACAGCAGCCACACACACACCAGTAGGACAGGATAGAAATAAACCCAACTTGCAGTTGCCTGATATTTACCAAGATACAAAAGACATATGTGGGGGGAAAGACAGTCTTCTCAGCAATGGCGCTGGGAACGCTGGATTTCTACATATGACAATCACACTAGACCCTTATCTCACATCCCACATAAAACTCAACTCAAGGTGGATCAAAAGTTTCAGGAAAATGCCTGAAACTTACAGGGGAAAAGTTCAAGATACAGAATCAGCAAGGGCCTTCCAAGAAGGCCTCTGACAGCTGACAAGGAATCCAGAAGCTGACAGTGCCATTCCATACCGTGACATGATCAGTGAAGGAGAGATTCTTTGCCAGTCATACACTAAGCATCTAGAATCTACAAATAACTTAAAAATAAATGCCAAAAGAATCAAATCCTGAATGAACAGGCAGTCTCCAGAAGAACTAGCCAAGAAATATTTGAAAATGTGTATGATGCCCTTAAACACTGTGGAACAGTCGATTCCACCTTCCCCAGGAAGGATGGCATGGCCACTACAGAGAAATGAGTGACTGAGAATACCGGTGAGGAAGTAGGCACAGGAATCCTCCTCACACATAGATGGTGGAGATGCGGACTGGAATGCCTTCTATGGAAATCAATGCAGACACCTCAAAATAACTGAAAGTAGAGCCCGGAGAGATGGTTCCACAGTTAAGGTGGCTCATCCCAAGGACGAGGGTTCGATTTCCAGCACCCGTGCAGCAGCTCACAAGTGTCTATAACTCCAGAGAATCCAACATCATCGTCCAGACTCCACGAAAGATACCAGGCAAGAGGCACATGCACATACAAGCAGGAAAACATACAAACACATAAAAACATTAAAAAAAAACAACTAAAATTAGAACTACCTAGTTGTTGAGAAGGCTCAGTGGGTAAAGGCATTTGCCACTGACCCTGATGGCTTGAGTTCAGTCCCCATTCCCATCCACAGGATGGAAGAAGAGAACCAACTTCCACAAGTTGTTCTCTGGACCCTGAGGGAAGGAGAGAGGGAGAGAGACAGAGGGAGGGAGGGAAGGAAGGAAGGAAAGAAGGAAGGAAGGAAGGAAGGAAGGAAGGAAGGAAGGAAGGAAGGAAGGAAGGAAGGAAGGAAGGAAAGAAAGAAGGAAAGAAGGAAAGAAGGAAAGAAGGAAAGAAGGAAGGAAGGAAGGAAGGAAGGAAGGAAGGAAGGAAGGAAGGAAGAAAAGAGGGAAGGAAGGAAGGAAGGAAGGAAGGAAGGAAAGAAAGAAGGAAAGAAGGAAAGAAGGAAAGAAGGAAGGAAGGAAGGAAAGAGGGAAGGAAGGAAGGAAAGAGGGAAGGAAGGAAGAGAGGGACAGGGAGGGAGAAAGAAAGAAAGGAATGGAGGAGGGAAGAAAGGAAGGAGGGAGGGAGGGAGGAAGGAAGGAAGGAAAAAATTTAAAATAGCCCTATGTACTTCTTCTGGCTATATTCCCAAAATCCACCTGACACACGGATGCCAGCACATCTATGTTTATTACCCACTACTTCCAACAATGCCATATGTAACCACCAAGTCCACCTACCGATCCTTGTACACAGCTATAAAGAAGAATAAGATGGTTTGCTCACAGGAAATTTGGCAGAACTGAAGATCACCATGTTAAGCATAAACAAACCAGGCAATAGAAAGACAGAACCTAAGTTCTGTGTGCCACGAAAGCCAAAATGAAGCTCTTTGGGGGAGGAGGAGAATCAGTAGGTGGGAGTGTGGACTAATAAATGTATCTATGAAGGCGTCACGATGTGACCCTGGATTTTGTACACTGACTAGAAATATTAAGAAAAGGGAAATGGTGTGTTTTCACTTTCCTTAAAACATTAGACACAGCAGAATAAGCAACCATCTATCAATGAAAAACTGTAATGCAACAAATGGTTTTCCTCTTATCTTATTAGGTGCTGCTTTGTCAGGCTCAGCGGTATGTCCTAGGAGTCTGCTCTTTACTAGTGAGAGACAGAAGCCAAGAGGGTGTGAATGGGAGAGGAGGAGGTCAGAGGGGCAGAGAGAGAGGAGTTATAGTAAATGAGGAAAGGATCTATGTTTAATAAAAGGGGGATTAAAAGTAAATTAAAGAAAAGAAAATTTGGGGTTATAATAAAGTTGTCCAGGGTATCCAACAAGCTTCTCTGTGGGTTTCTCCCATCCACCACTTTTCCAGGTTTACTCAAATCTCAGTATTGAGTATTTGGAGAGGATGTATCCAGACTCATTGAGTTTCCACAAAGGCCTTCTGGCTCCTGCTTCCTCTGGGCTTGTCCTCCAGATGGGAGCTGCCCACAGCTTGGCCTTGTCTTAATAATATAACGCACTTACACAAGTCTCAGTCCATGTAATGTAAATCAGAAGCATCACCAGTATTGCTGAATGCACAGGAGTATTTGTGACACTGGCTTACAGAATCAGATATGTGCTAAATAAAACTTCAAATTGAGAGATGCCAATCAGCAGGTGACAAGTGTTAATAAAGTTAGTTTGTGTGTTTTCTCTAGAAATGCTGTTTATTTCTAGAGAATGGTATGGTAAAGGGTGCGATTTTATAGTTTTCCTTAAACTATGTGCAAAAAGGACACAGTGTTAAAAACTCACAAAGAATACTAACAGACTAGTCAGAAGGACAAAAGACACCAGAACTGGACCAAGCTATAGAGCTCAGCCATCTGGGAATGTGAAAATTCATAACTGCTGAACCCTTATAGGGGGTGAAGAAAGAACAGGACAAACATGCCCCATGAATCCTGAAAATGTGGGTTAAATGAAATGATGTTGAGTCTTCAATAAAACGACATGGTTTTAGCACAATGAGAGAAGTCTTACTTGTGAGGCAGGCCCTGTTATTAACAACACATGCATTCACTGCAGAAGCAGGAGCTCACAGGGCCAGGCACAACTCCAGGCTCTCTCTGCTCCTCCCGTACTCTCCATAGCGTGCCATCATTGTAACTGACTAGCTAAAGGAAAGAGGCTGCTGGTGCCCTTTCTTCAAGCTGGGCCAGCTAAACCCTGTAGCCTCTCATACTGGCATATTTATCAGCTCCTCCTGAGCTGCAAAGGTTCCAACACAGACTCCCTCATTTCTACAAAGCCTGTAAAACTATCCCCCAAGTGCTCCTACACTCCTAAATCTTGTATAGGTGCCTACTTCCTACCAAGAATACATAGTCAAAGGTGTGAGGGCTGGGGTTGAGAAGATAGCTCAGTGGGTCAAGTGTGTATGGCACCAAGAATGGGGACATGAGTTCAAGACCCCTGCACCAACCTCTGAGCTAAGTAACTGCATGCATGACAGTAACCCCAGTGATGGCTGAACCCCCAAAGCTTGTAGGCCAGTCGGTCTATCCTAATCCGTGAAAGGCTGGGTCTGCAAACATCTTGTAGAGGGACAGAGCTCATGTGCCTCACCCCTCCCTGAGGATTTATATACAATTAAGGGTTGGGATGGAGACATTACTGTCATGTACATGTTGACTTAATCTAATGAGACTCTCTGGGTTACACACACAAATGGTAGACACAAACAGTGAGGAGGAGCAGGAGCAGATGGGATGAGGAAAGGGATTGAAGGGAGTTGAAGGGAGAAAGGGCAGGAAAGGATACGGTTGAAATATATTACATATATTACACACTGGCAGGAAGGTGCAGGAAGGTGCAAGGATGCTGCTCACTGCTATGAATAGTTAATGTATGCTAATAAAGCATTACAACATAAGGCAAACAGTGACTGAGAAAGACACCTGATATACGCCTCTGTGTGCATCACACATACACACCCACATAGACCTGTGCACATATACCACACAAATAAAATACCAGGGACTGAAGAGAGTAAAGACTTAATATGGAAGTTCACATTCATGGCTCTGATACACCGATATCTTGCCATCAGCGGTATATGTGTCACAAGTCACTCCAATGTTTTCCCCTCCTCAAGTGAGATGAAGTTCAAGTGAGATAAGACTGTTCATCACCAATGTGTGTCACAGTGACATTTAACACATGCACAACAGTATAGCCGCTGTCCCATGGGCATGACTGTAGTTTCAATAGGTGTGCTGTTCAGATTATCCTTTTAATGACTTGGACTCACTTCTATGCAATAGTGCATTCTCAGACAGTTCAAAAATGCACAGAGATAATCTTGTAAACTAGAAGTAAACTAGGTACTCTCTGTAAGTAGCAAGTCAAAGGATGGTACCAAGTCACTCATAAGGGCATCATTCATTCAAACATTCACTGATTCAGCTCTTCCTCACTGCCTACCCATCTCGGAGATGGACCCAGTGGGAGCTGAAGTACCAAGCCAGCACTGTGGCTTACACGAACGTGGTCAAAGAAGGGAGGGCATGGCCCACAATGCCCAGCAACAGAACTGCCAGAGGGAAGGCAGGCTCCACAACAAAACCAAAAACAAGATCAGGATGAGTTCATGTGAGGAAACTCAGCAGGCAGAGGCAGGAGGAGCTCTGTAAGGTCCGGTCCAGCAAATGAGAACCTATCTCAAAAAGAAAAAAAGAGAGGAGGTGGAAGAGGAGCAGGAGGAGGAGGAGGAAGGAAGAGGAGGAAGAGGAGGAAGAAAAGGAGAATGAGGACTAGGAGGAGGAGCAAGGAGAGTGGGGGCAGGAGCAGAAGGGACAGGAAGGAAGCTCTAGACATAGGATAGGAACTAGTGGGTGATACCCAGCTAGACTGCCAGTGCGGCTGTGCTTCAGTGGAACTGCAGTGAAGACATGCTGCATGCCAAGCACTCTGGTAGAAGCCAGGTGTCATTCCCACTAACACAGCCAAGACCTCCTGAGGTGATGTCACTGGTCACAGAGCTGCTCTGGAGCCCAGCTGGATCCTCACCACAGTCCCGCTTCAGAGTGTGCCCATCAGTAGAGAATTCACAGCACAGCCGTTTGTTTCCAGATCCTTCTTTTTTAATAAGTGTAATTGCAAGTCGCAACTGTATGGTACAAGCCGCAGTTCGATGCAATACAATAAGGGTGAACTTGTGTGGGCACCTTTAAGAGCCCCCAGTAGCCTCTGGGCAAGGAAGAGAGCAAGTGACAAGCCATACATGTCTTCTGGTATATCCTGACCCTGCCCAGCTCAGTATGTGCTGCTTACTCCACTGTGTGCCCCACACACACCCAGAGCCTGAAGAGGGGCCAGGACATTAATGAGGTCAGTAGCATATGCATATATGTGTCTTTTCAGCAATTACTTGAAAGGGTTAAGAAGAAAAAACAAGAGAGAGAAGAGAAAAAGAAAAAGAAAGAAAATCATTAGGATGCCCTTTACAAGAGATCCAGGATGATAAACTCTATGAGGACATACATAAGAGATTAAATGACTCCCAGGGACACATGTCAAGGGAGCTGCCAGCACCAGAGCCCGGGTCTCCAGGCTGCAGGGACCATGAAAGGAGATCCACAGAAGACTGCTGACAAAGCCAAGTCCCAAGATGAGTAACAGTGATATCAATGCAAAGAATCCAGAAGTAACTAGGAAGAGACACCAGGACCATTGCAACTCTTACAAAGGAAAACATTTAACCGGGGCTGATTTACACTTTCAGAGGTTCAGTCCATAGTCACCATGGCCGGGAGCATGGCGGCATGCAGGCAGACGTGGTGCTGGCGAAGGAACTGTGAGTTCTGCATCCATGATCTGAATGAAGGCTGTTAGTGGAAGACTGACTCTCTCAGGCAGCTAGAAGGAGGGTCACAAAGGCCACCCCCACAGTGACAAACTTCATTCAACAAGGCCACACCTACCGCCAACAAGGCCACGCCTCCTAATAGCGCCACTCCCTGTGGGCCGAGTATTCAAACAAGCTAATCCATGCGGCCATGCCTATTCAAAAGATGGCACTAGATAATAAATACTAAAACACTAAATATGAAGAATGGCTATATTAAAATTCAAAATTAACATTATACTCCAAAAATTAAATACTTCATCACAGAGACAGAGCAGGGAGGGATCTGTGACAAATTCTTTCATAAAAGTCACATCACTGCAAGAAACAATCTACAGGGTGCGATCCTTCCTGCGAGCTTCCTAGGGGAGCCCCATCAGAGAAGCCATAAGAAGCAAGGCACTGACTGGGAGAAGGCAGAGGAGAAAGCAAACAAGAGGGCCATACCAGAAGAGGAACAGAATCTTCCCAAGGAAGTTCACGACTCTGTGTGCTTAAATAAACCAGGTAAGTAAGGCTGGGTTCCTATTTATTAAGGTGCCGACTATAACAAGATAAACACATCACAAGACTCTCAAATTACATAATTAATGTAGGTTATATGACACATTCCTATTAATAATCGCTTATTATGCATGAACAGTAAAATAACATTAGGCAAGCAATGGAAAAATCCAGTCGGAGGGGTTTCCTGACTCACACTGGAGCCTTATTGACACAGTGCTATCTAACACTAATCCTTGGATTTGGAAGGCAGAAATCCACTCAGAGGTAAACAAACATGTTCCTCCGAGACTGGTGTTTTGATTGCTATCACTTCAGCAAATACAAGATTAAAAACAACAAAAACAATATAATAATAATAATAATAATAATAATAAAAACAGGGCGCAGGGCATTCTGCAAGGCTAATTAGGTTGTATAAACTAAACAAGTGCAATGCTGGAGCAAGTTCGGGTACTAAGCCTGTTATGTCATCTTAATGGAGCCTGTCTTAATCATGACTTCCAGGGAGATTTTGTGGAGAATGGCTGCCCCCTTTCTGATGATGTCTGTAAAGGTTGGAAGCCAATGACAAAATATTCTGGGGACACTTTAATAAGCCAGGAGAGCCAAACCTAGGCATGGACTGAAGAATCAGGTTTAAGGACACAGGGGAAGCTACTTACTCTCACATTAAAAACAAAAACAAAAACCTTTTTGAGCAACTGTATTATTCCTGAAAACAAAAGAGATATGGTCCCTGAACTTAAGGAGCTACAACTCTACAAGGAGCCAGAAAAACACCTAAATTTACAAGGAGAAAGAAAATATCCCAGCCAACAAAATGAAGTCAGCCCCAAAAGCCACAATCTATTTATAGCCTGTGGCAGATACTGTAAATGCTTACAATTCCCAGGTAGCTTAAATCTCTGTGTTCCTCCAAGAGGAGAGGAGAGGAGGGATGGAGGCAGCATCCTGGGAATGGTCCTTGAAATGGAAGAGGAAAGCTCAAGAAAGACCTGGCTCCATCCTGTTCTGACACACACACACACACACACACACACACCCATCCCCACCCCCCACACACACACACCCATCCCCCCATGCCCCCATCCCCCCCCACACACACACACTGTCATCCCAGTAAGTCAAATCCCCTTTCTACACCAGTCCCCTTATCTGTAAAATTCAAGTAGTGCACCCTTTCCTTACTAGATAAGAACTGAACAAATGCAGACCAACCAGAGGCGCCTGGCATACAGCAGATGCTGGGTGCTACCCTAAATGATGTAAAATATCACTTCAGCCACAAAACCAGAGCAACTATTCAGAATCCCTACATTTTAATTAAAACAATTAATTAGAGTGTGATTGGTAAAGAAAAACCTGCTCATATTTAATATATCAAATGTGATGAGTCTGTAGATAAGTAGACACCTATGCATCTTGCTTTTAGGGAAACTGTTTAACTCTCAGTGAGAGACCTATTAGGTTTGGAAGGCCCACTGAGACTCATCCTGGCCTGAGGGGTGGGATGGGGTGGGCACGGTGTAGCCTGGTGCAGACCTGATGATTCATGTTGGAAGGTTTCTTTGTGAGAAGATAATCAGACCCTAATAGAATTCTGCATGTTCACACATCCATAAACTTTGTCTTAAGTATTTAATCTATCAAATTAATAGTGTAAATCGGAGGAAATAATTCCCCTTCAGTCAATGTGCCCCCAGCTCCATGTTCAGTTAGAAACAAAGAAATCTGGAAACGATAGTTACTATGTTGCCAGTGAACCCAGAAATCCGGAATTCAAAAAAGCCCAAACTAGTAGTGACGGACAAGACCCCAAGCTTCCCAGTCACCAATCAGCCCTAGCCCTAAAGTCCAGTTGGGAAGGCAGCTGGCAGTACAACTTGTGGGTATTCTCCCTAGCTGTGTTCAGACTACACCAGTACAGAACCACTCTTTATGTGGGGTGTGAATAGGCTTTATGGATCAGTTTGGTAGACCACCTGACGTGTCTACACCACTGCTAATGTATCAGCAGATGCAGCCAGAAATCATGGCAGTGGTAGGATCATTTGAATTCTGGTATGACTAAGAGAATAAACAGAGTCTGCAAAAGGTTCAGTGGTGCCTACTGGAGATGAATAGCATCTCCCCAAGGTAGCTTTCACTTTCAGCATACAAGAACTGCTCTCAAGCTACCAGCAAATAATCACACAGAACCGGACAGTTCGGCTTCTATGAACTCTCCAGATTGATATCTGGATCCGTATACCATGATGCCTTGTGACCCTTAATACAGAAAAATAAATACAATCTCTGGTATAGCCATCTAAGCATCACAGAGTGAGTAAATACTGCAGTGAATCCTAACACTTGAAACAGAATCTTCCAGAGTCCAGAAATCCACCTGGCTGCCAAGAATAATACTTCCGTGGTTCAAGCAATACCAGTACCCAGAGGGGTTTTCAGTGACATAACCATATGAGTTACTACATGTTGGGTAAAATAGAAAAAGCAGGCATCTGTGGATGCACAGTTTGCAACGATCTCCAAACTACTCATGACGATTACACAAATGTAGAAGATTCTAGGACTATGCAGCATCTGTTTAAGATGTTTGATTATACGGGGCTTTCCTGTGTTCTCATGGGAGAGGGAGGGGGCAGCACACAAATCTCTTACACCAGTCTCGTTGAACGAAGCCCCATGATGAGAACCGAACAAATAGGTGAGTGATTGTGGCTTTGGGCTGAGGTAGAAACAGCTGCCACTGGATAAAATCGAATTAATTAGATACCAAAGAAAACCTTTGCATTTAAGGAAGTGCGTGTGTTTGGCTCCCTGGCAGTCGTCTCAGCACTTCACACATGATTTCTACTTCAGCTCTGATGTCAAACTCACACATCATGGCACAAAGAAAGAACCAGTTTAGCTAGTTGAGTGAGACACCAGACAGCTGCTAGCAGAGACAGGTCATGGCTGGGGAGGGGCACGGCACATTCAGTTCGCTGTGTTTTCCTTCAGAAGAATGTCAATAAAAACCATGGCCAAATGAGGTATTGAAGGGAAAGTCCCGCTATGCCATAAACCGCTAGGTTAACCTAAGAGTGGCAGTCAGGCAAGTTTGCAAAAGGGAACCCTGGCCAGACACGCGGGCTGCCAAGAACTTGAAGAAAGCTGTCTTTCTCCCTCGGTGTCCCAAGGAAGGGACGGGTCCCACATTTAGAAACGTTATTTCGGGGACCAATAGCAATTTATTTTGATAGAACCAATGGATGTTTTTTCCTCTGGTTCTCAACAAAGGAGCCATATTAGGAAATAATCTTGCAAAAAGCAAAGTACCCCCTCCCCCTTGCCCACGATCGATGCACACACGCGGCGCACAATGGCCGGCGCGCCCGCACTCGCCCACGCGGCCGCGGGTCCCCACAGCCGCCCACCGCAGCCCTGGCGCCCGAGGCTCGGCCCTCAAGGGGAACCGCTCGCTCAGTGCTTGCTCCCGGGCTGCCCGCCCCCCAGCGGGGCCCAGGGGAAGCGGCTGCCAGTGGCCCGGACGCCGGTCCCCGCGGGGCAGGGGGCGCTCCGACGCCCACCTGCGGGCCCAAGCGGGGCGGGCGCACCGCGGCCCCGAGCCAGCACGCGGGGCTGAGTCTCAGCTGTCACCCCGCCGGGCCGCGCGCGCCCGGAGGCGAGAACTTGGCGGGCGGTGGGCGCACGGACCCGGATGGCCTCAGAGTCCCGCGGGGCCAGCTCCCCACCAGCCCCATCGCGGCCGTCGCCGCACTCACCTTCTTCCGGGGCTGCCATTTCATCATATTTGTACAGCCGACCCGGGACGCATCAAGAGGTGGGCTTGGGGCTGGGGGCAGACGCAGGGCGGCGGCGACTGCAAGTCATGCTGCCTCCTTACACCCCCTCGTTCTTTCCCGGATAGGACGGACAGTCTTCGTCTTCGGTTCAGCACGAAGTGCCGCGGCCACCACACTCTCCCACAGGGCTAGGACGTCCCGGCGGCCAGCGGCGCGCCCGGGCCGGAGCGGGGCATGTTCCCCGACCCGCGCCTGCGAAAAGGCTCCAGGAAGGAGCTCTCGGATGGGCCGCAGACCCCTCAGAGCCGAGACCCACTGCAGGAGCTGCCACAGAAACCCGGCCGGGCTCCTGCCATCCAAGCCCCTCTTAGCGAATTCTCCTCTTCTCAAAAAAAAAGAAAGATTAGACAAGCAATCAAACCCTCGCACGCAGCCTGGAGCAATTCCCAAAATTCTGGGTGTATTTCTCGTTTGTAAAAATTTAGCAAAGAAAATTCCAAAGATCTGTAATCAGAGCTTCTTTGCGCAGTTTTTCTGTTTCTTAGACAACTTGGGATCGGATCTGCCCTTCCGAAATGTCCATCTTCCCTGAACCTAGTAAATAGGAAAACTTGGTTTATGTGTTTAGATTTTTTTTTTCCTTAATTCCCAAGAACCTAAGTGGGGAAAGGCTGGAAGGAAATCCTGCAAGAACCTAACTCCACAGCTCAGTCTGCACTAATGACTTCCTTCCCTTCAGTGCAAGCACAGCCAGCCCAGCTCCAGCCACACCGAGCAGAGTTTCTGGGTCTTAGTGCCACGACATCTACAGCAAAACAGTAAAGCTACAGTTCCATAGGCGTCCACAGGCTGGCTCTCAAACCTCTCAAGTATTCTCCTATTTGAGCTACATGGAGAAGTAAAAGGGGTAAGAGTCCAAATCAAACTTCCACAGAGGGGCTGGAGAGATGGCTGCGTGGTTAACTGTACGAAGGACCTGTTCCCAGAGGACAAGCCATTTCCTGGGATCTGACCTCCACTGACTCCTGCATATAACTGTGCATCTAAACTCAAACAAACAAAACACACTTATCATAAATAAAATAAAAGCCATAAAAATTCTGATTTAAAGAAAAGATTAGAGATCTCGATCAACAAAAAAGTTAATCAGAAACTTTACCACAAATAAACTTAAATATAAATTTTATTTGCTTTTCTAAATTTAACTGCTTTTAAAAATAACCAAGTTTCACTATATAAGTAAGGTAGGTCTTGAACTTGTGAACTTAAGCCATCCTCCACTTTAGACTCCGGAGTAGCTCAGCTGGAATTATAGGAACAGACCACCATGCCTGAGTAGCATTAGTTGTATCCCAGCACTTGGGAGGCAGAAGCAGGCAGATCTCAGAGTTCAAGGCCACCAAGGGTTACAGAGTGAGTTCCAGGACAACCAGGAAAATCCAGATAGATGGATAGACTGGATAGATAGATAGATAGATAGATAGATAGATAGATAGATAGGTAGATAGGTGGTGGGTGGATAAGCAGATATGGATGGATGGATGGATGGATGGATGGATGGATGGATGGATGGATGGATGGGTAGATGATGGATGGATGGATGGATGGAAAAGCAGATATAGATGGCAGATATAGATGGACTGAGTTTTATTCCTTTTTTGTGTAATAATTCTATCTTATGGATGCTGGCTAATGTATGAATACAAATTAGTATATAATATTATAATGTATTATCCAACATACCTGTCAACTGCCATGTCACTTTAAGGTTATTTTGGTAGATGCTAAAATAATCAGCGTTAGAGGTTCCTATTCTACTAAGGGGTGCACACACTATTAATTGCATCCAACGTTCCTCGTGCACTATCAGAATTAACTTATGCAGGTAATCTGATGAAGGCAGGGGTGTCACTCACTAAAACACCCAAAACAATTCCAGCCAACTCCAGGGCCTCTCACTCACTCTGCCTTCCAGGTGAGGCCGCTTGCTCTGCTGAAATACTCATGCAGAGCTTGAGGACTGCAAGTTAGACCCACAGGGCCTGACTCCAGAGCCTACCCACTCAACACCACAGTCACATGCCACATAACCCTGCACAACTACAGGGACTGGGACCTGACTGGGGTGGTAAGGGAAGAAGAAAAGACAGATAACGGACATCTCAGATCTCTGATGGAGAAACCTCTGCGCCCCAGAAGCTCATTGTCTTTACTATCTGGATTAGAACAGAGGTGAGAGAGATTACCGCCTTCAGATGAACAAGGAGGTGAGGTTATTACAGAGAAGCAAGGGGCAGGGCCCATGGTGAGCGTTGGACCAAAGAGACACAGAGCAGTCTCAGTTGGAGCAGTCTCGGTAGGCAACAGTCTTCAGGCTTTAGCCACCCGGAGGAGAAAGCTATGGTGGGCCTTTTCTGCACAGATCATCAACACTTGAGCTCAGGTCTCCCAGAGAAGACTTTGCCAGCTCTCTGGCCCTGAGACTTGTGGGTCCTAGACATGGCTGTGCCCATATCAAAGCACACGTCCACTCACTCAGGGCTCTCCCTGTCCACTGCACACCCCTCGTCATCACTGTATCTCCTGTCAATCTCTTTCCTGGATGCTACAAACATGAGGGAGAGGCTGCTCCAAATCATGACTTCAGCCACAAAGAGAGCCAACATTCTCAGTGTACTGTGACATATTCAAATTGTCCTGGTAATTTCGTATACATATCCTACTAGAACTGAAAATCCCCTATCGACTTTCCTAAAATCGGCTCTCTTCCCAACAGCCCTAGCTTCTGACCATGACATCACTATGTTCCCAAGATCACAGACTCCTGCCACAACATTCCCCATCTAATCTGTGAGCTCCTGTAACTCCTTCCTAGACAGCACTTTCAGATTCTTCTTGCTGATACCCGTGAGTTCCAGGCCAGTCGGGCTCCAACAGGAGACCCCCCCCCATCAAAATTCAAAATAAAACAAGAATGAATGAAGAGAGATTAGAAAAGAACAGCCCAAGAGCAAGACTCCATTCTACTTCATGTGAAAGGCAAGGCAGTTTGTTGTTGGAACCAAAATTGGAGTTTACTGTATAGAACGCAAAGTGCTGAAAAGATTAACAGAAAAAAGTTCACAGCTGAAGTAGTCTCTCTCTCTGCCTGTCTCTTTCTGTCTCTGTCTCTGTCTCTGTTTCTCTCTCTCTGTCTTTCTCTCTGTCTCTGTCCCTTCTCTCTCTCTCTCTCTCTCTCTCTCTCTCTCTCTCTCTCTCTCTCTCTCTCTCTCTCTGTGTGTGTGTGTGTGTGTGTGTGTGTGTGTGTGTGTGTGTGAATGATGGGGTTCCAGCCTGACCTTTAATGCCTGTACTCAGGATATTGTCCTGATTGAGCCTCACAAATTGTTGGTATAATAGACATGTATCATGCCCAGTTCAAAGCTGCATTTAATTTTAACCTACCTAATACAAAAGAAAATATTAACTGTGATTTTAAGAGGCTTTAGTAACTTTTTTTTGTTTTGTTTTGTTTTTTTGATACAGGGTTTCTCTGTATATCCCTGGCTGTCCTGGAACTCACTCTGTAGACCAGGCTGGCCTCGAACTCAGAAATCTGCCTGCCTCTGCCTCCCAAATGCTGGGATTAAAGGCCTGTGCTACCACCTCCCAGCTTTAGTAACTTTTTAAAAACTATGTGCATGGTTAAAGGCTCATTATTACTCTTTGACAGATAACAATACTAAAGTTCAGAGTCTTTCTATGACTTGGCCACATCTACATCCAAGGCCACACCCCAGGTTGATAGCTAAGAAAGACCTAGAGGTCTGGCACTCCTGGAGACCTCAGTGGCTGGTGGTGGCATTAGGGGTAAGGGTTCATTTCTTTTGACTTTCTATCTAACACACCTTTTCAGACAGGCAGGACAAGCAGGATGCAGACATGAAACCAGTTATAAAACAAAGGGAGCTATGAGGATGTGAAGTTCAGGAGTAGGGGATGAAGCAGGGGTATGGGCCCTTGGCGAAGCCTCTAATCTGTCAGGAGGAGCTGCAAACTCCCTCATTTCCTTGTGCTCAGAACTCTCCCAAAGCATCCCAACAAGCCAACCAAAACATGCCTGTCAAAAGGGAATCAACCAAGTTACATCAGAGTTATCCAAAGCTTTTAAGATGTCTTCTAATTGTTTACATATCTTCCCTGTATGTCAAGTATTTGTACTCTGTGTGGGATTTCTTCCCCCTGAAGTCTAGTAACTGTTTTAGCTTTCATTTAAGAGAGGACCATTAACTAGAAGCTTTTAAATACCAACACTTTTCTTAATACTTAATCTTTTACATTTTTTCTTCTTTGTATCTTATTTACTAGGTTTAACATAATAAAAGGTGAATTGGTATTTATTCCTGAGATAGTCACAGGCTTCCATTATGCCAATACATTTCCACCATTAGGAATTATTTATATGAAGCTATTGTTACCATGGGTCAAAATGTCCTACATACACATAATATCACTGCTTCCAAGACTTAAAACTGAACACCAAGAATATATTTTACAGGTCTTAAGATACTAAAGAACAAAAAAAACAAAAAGGGGGAGGGAGCAGTGGTGGCGCACACCTTTAATCCCAGCACTTGGGAGGCAGAGGCAGACGGATTTCTGAGTTCAAGGCCAGCCTGGTCTACAGAGTGACTTTCAGGACAGCCAGGGCTACACAGAGAAACCCTGTCTTGAAAAAAAGACAAACAAAAAAAAAAAAACCAGGGGAGGGGACATTTTTTTAGACATTCCTGATTTTTAAAAAATATTTTTAAGTATTTAATGTATATATGCTTTTGCCTACGTGTGTGTTTGTGCATCATATGCATGCCTGGGACTCATGGAGGCCAGAAGAGGGCAGCAGATCCGCTGAAACTAGAGTTATAGATGGTTGTAAGCCACTGTATGGGTGCTGGGAATTGAACCCTGGTCCTCCAGAAGAGCAGAGAGTTCTCTTAACGGCTCCTAATTGAGCCACTTCTCTAACCCCAACCTACTGACTTTTTAACATAACTTTTTAACTCTGCAAATCATATCCCTAAACACAGATGGTGCGTGCCAGTCTAGTGAACACTGCTTACTTCAATAACTACTTGTCTATGCAAACCTGAATGAGAATGAGCCAGTGGTGAGAACATGCCTGTCAGCATTGCTGTCACATTCTTCAGGATTCAATAATGACCAATGTGTCACCCGGACCATGGAGAGGAGTCTATAGGGACTGACAGGTGTCACCCCAACTGTGGACAAACACCTGTAGAGACTGACAGTGAAATGCTGCCCTCTTGCTCATCTGCACTATGTTTTTTTGTTTGTTTGTTTTTGTTTGGTTTTCTTTTTTCTTTCTTTCTTTTTTTTTTTTTTTTTTTTTTAGTTTTTCCTAGACAGGGTTTCTCTGTGTAGTCCTGGCTGTCCTGGAACTCACTCTGTAGACCAGGCTGGCCTCAAACTCAGAAATCTGCCTGCCTCTGCCTCCCAAGTGCTGGGATTAAAGATGTGCGCTGCCACCACCACCAGGCCTGCACTATGTTTTAAACCAGACAACTAAACACAATGTTGAGCTACATTTGAAGAATATGGAAAATTTCCTGAGGACCCCTGACAGGGTGTAAAGTAAAAGGATATTAGTAGAAGTGTATCTGATACCCGAAAGCTTACTTAGTCAGTGACAGTCCACAGGATCAGATGCTCTAGGAATGTGAAAGCTTTGCTTTGCTAAGGAACTAATATGACTTGGCAGTTCAGCAGTGAGCCACACCCCCCTGGCTGCAAAGATCGCCTCTGTTCTCTAGTGTCCCCACCTCACCTCCTCCCACCGGAAGCAGCTCTGGAGAGGCTGGGGTTAGCTATGCACACACACACTCCCCAGGCATAAAGGATGATGGTGTTGTGCTGGAGGAAGCAGCGTCAGGTAGAGGTGGAGGAAGGATGTGCAGAGCTGGCAGGACCAGCCAGCAGTGCCTGACCACACCTGGCAAGCATAAGGACACAGGGAATCATGAGGCGCTTGTGTCATTAGGATAGAGGAGCCCAAAAATGGCTAAATCCAACTATGGCTGCTGGTGTAGCTTCCACCTAACAGGCCACAGCATTCTTTCAAAAAGCAGAAGGAGGCTGAGCGGCAGTGTGCTAGACTCAGCAAGGAGCCCATGCCCAAACGGCCAGTAATGTGGCCACGTTAGTGAGTCATCCAATAGGTCTGGTCCCTATGATTTGAGCCAGGCTGTACTGCAGTTATGTAAGGAAGGCTGTGTAGCCACAGAGGCAGTGCTTCCGGAGGTCAGTGTAGGCTGCATGACTAAAACTAAAGAGGGGCAGGGCTGGAAGACAGCTCACGTGCTAAGGCAGTGGACCTGACTTTGATCCCCAGAACCCAGGCCACTGGGAGGGGCAGAGGCAGGAGGATCCCTGAGGCACCTGGGTAGGCCAGCCAGCCTAGCCTACTCAGAAACCCCCAGGTCCCAGTGAGCGACACTGCCTCATAAAACAATGTAAGGGGTATCTAAGAAATAACACTTGAAGATGGGGCCCATATACATACATGTGTACCCATGCACACATAAACATTTTAAAAGAAAAATCTGTTTAGAAAACAGTATAGAAAGCTAGGAATGCTACAAAGGAGTATCAATAACACTAGTTTATCATTCACCAAGTATTACTAATACCAGTTATCATTCACTGAGTACATTCATGCACTAAAACATCTCAAATGGTTATTTTATTTTCTTGAAATTAGATCATCTTGGAGCAGGAGAGACAGCTCAGTAGTTAAGCAACTATTATATAAGTATGGGAACCAGAGCTGACATCTCAGAGGGTGGTCCCTAGCCCCTCAAGCCCAGCACTGGGGTGGGAGAGGGTGGGAGAGACAGGAGCATTGCTGGGGATAAGAAGTATGAGCTTCAGCATCAGGAAGAGGCCCCACCACAAAGAAATGTGAGTGATAAAGGAGAGTACCTCACAGGAGCACACATACACCAAACACACACTCACAAAGACACACACACACACACAAGCACACACATGTGTACAAACACAAATAACATGAAATAACCTCCTCGTGAAAAGGGACTATTAACATTCCCATTTTAGGAAGAGGAAGCTAAAAATAAAGAGTTACTAAACTTCCCGTGTAGCGTGCCCACAGAGCTGGGAAGGAGGCTCCAGTTGCTAGCCAGAACCCAAAACCTTCGCTCGGTCCTGACTCCAGGGTTAGGCTACAATGATGAGCCTGCACAAGACTTCACACAAGCTGCTGGCAAATCTATTTGAGTTTTAGCTGATAATCCTGTAAATACTCTGAAAGACAGAATAGGAAAACAATCAAGTCAGGAAGATCAAATAAGTTTCCGTGACAATAAATCAATAAGGAGTGAAGGAGCCTTGAAGTGGGGCAGCACAAGCACAGAAGGAGCCTTCTTAGGAGACCCTGCTGGTGAAGGGGCTAAGAGGGGAGGAATCAAGGATTATCTCCAAATGTGTACCATCTTTCAGAGACAACAGGCACTCTGTTAATTAAAGCACAGATGAAAGAAAGAACAGGCAGACTCCAAATTCAGCTTGAGACCTGTAGAGTTCAAGGTATTGAGATGACAGATGTAGCAATGGGGCAAGGGGTAAGGTGATAATAGATGATAAATAGATGACAGACATGATATAGTTATTAGACAAGTGAGGATCCAGATCAATATATACATTCATAAACACAACTATAAAGACTATGTTAACATTACATAAAACTTTAGGTTTATAAAAGTCTTCCACAAAGGGAATGAGAACCAGTATGAGAGAGATAAAGGAGGGGGCTGAGGCACACGGGAGGGAGAAAATTGGGATAAAGGAGAGGAAGAGGAGAAAAGACTTAACTTGAATCTTAAGCAATTCTTCTTTTACATTTGTACATGCATGACCAGACATACATTTGCCTGCATGTGTGTCTGTGTGAGGGCTTTCAGTACCCTGGCACTGGGGTTACAGACAGCTGTGAACTCCATGTGGATGCTGGGAATTGAACCCAGAAAGAGCAGCCAGTGTTCTTAGCTGTTGAGCCATCTCTCCAACTAACAAAGCTATATTTTTACTTTGGGGGAGAGGACAGGATCTCCTATATCCTAGGATGATTTGAACTAGGTATATAGCCAAGGATACCCTTGAACTTCTGATCTTTCTGCTTCTGTCTCCCAAGGGACTGAGAAGCTTTAACCAGCCCTCACAGGCCATCACTTGGTGCCTGTGTGATCTTGGGTCATTTTGCTATGTTTGAATCTTTAACACTTTCAGCGAGTTTGATTATATACACACATGATCATATATGTAGCATCTCCACCATAAGAACAAGCCTGTATATTTACATCTAGTTATTGCCACTGTAGTTTACTGTACTGCCTGTTTGGCTGTGGTTTTTAAATTCCTTTCCATCCATGCTGAGGGATGTGTATTGATGCAGCAATACATGGACTGCGGTTGGAACCATCATCTCCCACCATGATTCCTGCCATTGCCCATGACAGAGCAACTGGGTAGGCAGCCATGGCTGAGTCTGGATGACAGAGAGGAAAGAGCTTTCAGAGTATTTTACACAATGCATAGCACCGCACGGTGAAAGTGCATTAGAGTTTTGCCTGCATGTATGTTGGTGCCGGTATATCAGTCCTTGCTGCTGTGTTCACAACAGCTGAGGAACCAACATCGATGTCCGTTACAAGGAATAGATAAAGAAAAGGCAGTTTTTACACACAATGGAATTATTTTCAGCCATAAAAAAATAATGAAATTGTAGAAGCAGCACAGGAAGTGAGCAGAGCCCTGCAATGACCCTGGCTTCGGCCTGGAGGTACAATCCAAGACCCACTGCAGCCTCGGACAGACCCCAAAACTGCATGACAGAAGAAAGAACAGCTGGAATGTTCTCACTAGATGGGGAGAGGAGACTATGGAGACATATCGCTACAGAAATCAGCTCAGAGACCTGGGTTAGCTGAATGCCAATTTGCTCTATGTCCATAAGGAACCCTATAGAGAGAAGGGAAAGGAAGCACCACAACTGTCTAGTGCTCCCAAGAGCTACAAAGCTTTGAAGCCCCACCCTGTCAGAGCAGAAAGACATCACCCTGGACATTCATTCAGTAGCAGGTGGTTTCAGAATGTTGGGTATCTGTGCATCATAGGTCGTTACTACCCAACTCAGAACAGCTAAGGAACCAACATCCCTGTCTGTCACAGAGGAATAAAGGAAAGGTTGTTTATATATACACATGGTGCAATTTTTTTCAGCCATAAAGTTGTGTCGCTTGCAGAAAAACAGATGTGACTGGAGACAAAACCCACATTTTCTTGAATTTATGGTTCCTGGATTTTATACTAATATATAAAGTGAAATCACCTAAGGAGCAAAGGGGCTCATGGGATCTGGAATGTAAGAAAGGGAAGAAGAGCTGGGTGTGGGGAGCTAGGCTCAGAGTGCACTGGATGCCAGTATGAAACTGTCCTCATGTGACATAATACCATGGACACTAAAGAGCAACCAACCTGCCCCCCAAAAAACAAACAAATGTCATCTTGTTATACATAATGGCACAGGCCTCAAATCCCAGTACTCAGAACATTAAAGAAAGGAGATTGGACATTTACAGCCAGCCTAGTTACGTGAGATCCTGTCTCAAAAACAAAAGTATTACATCCTAGTAGAAGACTGTTTCTAGGCCTGCTGTGAGTTCTCCAAATCTTAAAACAACCTGTGAAAAGGTTGGCCATGGATAAGTGACCTTCTGTCTGGACTCCA